>NC_133583.1:58976565-59276565 GCF_964106895.1 Numenius arquata
AAAAAAAAAAGTTTGGACCCCAAACGTCCTGTATCTTATGTACAAAAAAAAGGAAAAAAAAAGAAAAAAAAAAAAGAGTGCAAGTGATTTTTTCTATCAGACAGCGGAGCACCCCTTTGCTTCACATGCAACTTTAAGAAGGTTTCCTATACTATACATATATATACGTTCTGGTTGGCGAGTCCAGCTAATCAGAGAAAGTCTCTGCATGTTCTAGTGTTAGTAACTAATTTTTATATAGTTAATGTAGGGTAAAGTAGAGTGCATTAAGACACAATATTGTAATCCCTATTCCAGGCACTTGCCTTTAAACTATGTTTGTTCGACCCTTCAGAAGGGTTTCTACTACTGTCCTATACAATCAAGTAACTGAAATTCTTGGGAAGACACTTTGCTCCTCATCTTTTCCCTGAAACAATGTTTTGTTTTGTTTTCTTAATTTGCACGAAACAAAAAAAAAAAAAAAAAAAAAAAAAAATTCCATATCAATGTGCCTTGCCCTGGATAGCGATTATTTGTGGAATTGTTGCACATGTTCCTATATTGAAAGGGGGTTTTTCCCTAGTCAAGCATTTGGAGACACTTTTTGTAAATGTGACTTTTATGTCAGCCATTGTCAGTTTCAACATCTAGAACTAAATAGGATGTTAGTTGTTCCGCAGATAGGAGTAGTGTTTATTGTCCTGTATGGTCAGTGGCAGTGCTATTCTGAGATCTGTAGATGCTAGATTATCAGTATTTTTGGATGTTGCTGCATTTTACATTTTATTTGGAGTCTTCCTTTTTTTTTTTTTTTTTTTTTTGTTTTGTTTTCTCCCAGATATATGAAAATATGCAATACCTGCTTATATCATGTAGAAAAGCTTAGCAATTATTAATTTTTCTTTTAATTTTTTTTTATTTGACCAAAGTTGGTGCTGCACTTGACGCAGTGTGTTTTAGGTGTTTGTCTTTGTACTTTTGTGATTTTTGAATGCACATGCAGGAAGGGCTCTTCTTAGAGAAGCAGTCAAACTGTGAAGCACTAAGCTGAACCCTGCTTCAAGCAATTTTTGTTTTACAACTGTTCCTTTCACAAGCAAGCCTTAAAAAAAAAAAAAAAACTTCCTTTTTCTTCAGATCCCACACCCATTTTTATTAGCAGACTGCAATCAATCCACATTCAATAAAAGTATATAATGCCCATTTTTATATGCACGTTTTTAAACTTCCAAGTTCTGAAAATTGTTTACTGGTTATTCTCTATTTAAGGAAAAAATAAAATGTTTTGGATTTTCATATGTGTCTGATAAGTGGTTGAGTAGTCATTTTGCTCTATTGTATTGTGTGATTGTTAGTATATGGTATCACATCCTCTAGCCAGCATCCTTTGCCTTCCCTATAGCACTTAGCTGGGCATTACTTTATTAAGACATATGTGCACTAAAAAAAAAAAATAGCAGCTTTCAGTGCTTCACAGTGAAGGGAAAAAAAGCCTAGACAAACATTTTGTCAGAACCTTGCTATGAGACAAGGTATTACCAGTAAATTGGTTGTATATACAATAAAATTGCACCCTTTTTTAAACAAAACAAACTAAGCAATAGTTTGGGCAGTTAGTTGTTTTTAGTGAGCATGTTGTAGTCATGGCTGCAAAGAGAGAGAATTAAACTGCCCACTCAGAAGATATGTAATTTGTATGTTGTATAGTTTTATTGATTACACTGATTTATTCTACCCTATTTTATAATGCAGGACTTTTGTAATGTTGTTTAAATGAGGAAAAATTTCTGTCAAATTAGCTTAGTGGAATTTCTGATTGTTCGTTATAAAGGCAGCGTTCATAGAATTGCTTTTTTTTTTTTTTTTTTTTTTTTCCTTTGGGAACTGGATTTAAGTTAAAAACTTTCCCGTTTCCTTTTTGTATGTATTTAAATACAGTTATTTTTCTTCTCTCAATGGTATAGCATATTCCTATGCTTGAGAAGTATAGGCTACTGAAGAACCATTGTAAATGGACATTACAGGTATGCTGTATTTTTGAAGGTATTTTTGTCATATTAAGTTTGATGACGCTAAAGTTAGGGAACTCTGAGCAGAATTGCGAGAAAAAAAAATGTTTTAAAGGCTTTAAAACATTAGGTAGGCGGTCGAGGGTGTTAACCAACAGGGGTTGTAAAGTATTACACACTAAATTCAAGTTTCCTCCACCTCGCTCTCCGGCGGGGAGGCCGGCAGTTCCCTTCCCTGCAGGTGTAGAGAACAATCAGTGTTTTACCCTCCCGGCGAGGGCCGGAGCGGGGAGAGCCGAGCAAAATGGGGGGGGTCCCGCTGGGGGTGTGCAGGCAGGAGCAGGCAGGAGCAGGCAGGAGCCCCCGGGCTCCGCGCTGGGTTACCTTCCCGCTCCCCTTCCTTCTTTTTGAGTCAGGCGAACAACTCTTTCTCTTTTTTTTTTTTTGGGGGGGGTGGTGTTTCCTCTCCAGAATCCGTCAGACGCACAAATATCTGACCTGTGCCCCCCCCACCCCCATCCAAATTGGAAGCCCGAGAGATGGCTTAGCGCGAATTGACTTCTTCTCAAGTTAATTCCTTTTTTTTTTTTTCTTTCTCTTTTTTTTGGGGTTTGGTTTTTTTTTTCCGAGCGAGGGCACTTGCTTTTCTCATGCCGCACACCCCAGCGATGCCATTATTATTTATTCTTCTTCCTTTATAAGAAAAACTTTGGGGCTTCGAGTTTAGGCAGCCATGGTACACTTTGTCTCTGTTGCTTGTTCCCCCTCCCCTTAAGGTCGAAGGGGAAAAGAAACACCAAGTTTTCTCAACTCCGCAGTATTCAGTCAGCCCACAGGAATATGCAAAATCCCTCTAACATTTTTTTTTTCTTTCTCTAGTTCTCTTTGTTCCGTATATTTGCAGCTTTGTAGTAACAGTGTTATAAAATATTTACTGTACAAAAATACAAAAAAACCCAGATACATAGCCTAAAACAGTTTTTTTTTCCTTGTGGTGAATTATCTTTTTTTTTTTTTTTAAAGAATGTCAGTTAATATTGTACTTTGCATTGTGTCTCTGGAAATATCTTTTTTTTTTTTCTTTTTTTTTTTTTTTTTTGTGGTAGAAGGCCTCCATCGAACAAAATTAAAAACCATAACCGGCATGACAATGTAAGGAGAGCTTCAATGGCACCTAAACAATAAATAAATAACAAAAATCAACCTCATGAGGTCTGTCGGAGGCAGGTCTTGTGAAGTTAACACTGCCTGCTAGGCAGGATTTTCATTAAATCAAGCTTATAATGCCAATTTTGTCTTGAAGTCAATGCATGTATTACTGTTTGACAGTAAACCCAGCTATGCCATCATCAAGTCCAAGGCTGCGCAATAGTCTAATTAGTATCGAGTACATTTTCCTTTTATTTTTTCCAATAAAAAAGCAGTGGGATGAAAATTGCTTTGATATATAGCAGGTAACATTGAAGCTATTCCATAGCACTTAACTGTAGTGAATACTGTGTCACCAATTCTGAAATCAATTTAATGTTTAATGCAAATCCATTACATGGTGCTATTACAGGCTGGCAAAATGATTTACAAAAATGTGACAACTTGGGCTCAATTCACTCTGCTTTCCAACAATGTAAATGCATAGCAGTGTTTATCTGCATGAAAACTATGCACTAATCTATCTGAAAAAAAAAAAAAAAAAAAAAAAAGAAAAGAATATATCAACTTTGGTATCTACTTTCCGTTTACTTCAATCCTTGCCTTTTCGGTCATTGTTATAATGCCAGCTTTAGGACAGAAAGAATTATAAGAAAACCAGCATAATACCTGATATATTAAAATGTAGTGCCTGTGAAATCTGTATTATATTGCTCTTCTGAAGTAAGATTTTTCTACACCGGTAGCCTTCGCTGTCTGTCAGAACCTTCTGATATAGGTGATGTAAAATAACCGTACAATATTAATGCATGCTATTCCATAATGCTTAGTAGCTGTATGAATATTACTCAAAGTTATGTTAGTCTTTTTTTCTGACTTGGTTCTTGTCAGATAGGTTTAAAGATATTTCACTGAGAACGCAAATTCTGTCTTTTCTTGATTTGGGGTGTTTTCAGTATTTTGGAGGTATACATTTACTTAAATTCAGTATTACTTGTGTTTTGGGTTTTTTTTCTTTTTTTTCTTTTTTTTTTCCTTTTCTTTTTTTTCTTTTTTTTTTTTTTTTTTTTTTTTTTTTCTCCTCCTAGAGGGCAGGACATGGTGTTTGAGACCAGAAATCCGTGCCTGGTAAGATTTTCGTCTCAAAAAAAAAAAAAAAAAAAAAAAGCTACCCTAAGAATTCAGAGAGCTTGCTCTGAAAGAACAGCCGCATAAAGTTCAAAATTTGAGGGACAGTCCTTTAAAAACCCACAACCCAGATCGAGCTGACGTTGCGAGAGATTTCTTAATGGGCAGCGGTTCACCAGGTACCCCATGCTTGACCCTTCTTCACACCAGACTTCCTCATATAGAAAGAAAAACCCTTTTAAAAAAAAAAAAAAAAAAAAAAAAAAAAAGAAAAAAAGAAAAAAAAAACCTCATGTGGTTGTTTAGTTTCATGCACAGTTGCAATATTTTTCTTCAAACAAACTCTGTACAAAACTTTGGGCCCGATTCATAAAAGCTCTGTTGCTATTAACACGGGAGGCTGGTGGGCTTGTTTTTTTTTTTTTTTTTCCTTCTCGGCCAAAAAGAAATCGAGGATGGCTTGGTCTCCCAGCCCGTGCTTGGGTGAGCCCCGCTGTCCTCTCCCTCCCCTTCCCCTCTCCGTCCCCCCGCCACCTCCCCGAACCCCAGGGCAGCCCCGGGAAGGGGCCGGAGGCAGCGCAGGACCACGCTCCCACCGCAGGCTGGCGGGGGCTCGGGGGGCCGGGGCTGCGGGACAGGGTGGTAGGAGGCTGCTCGGTTACAAAAGAGGTCTCCTCCGTACCAGAAAAAGACGCCAGATCCCTACCTCTGAGCTCTAGAGGAAAAAAAAACCTTCGTAAAGTCAAACGCTCGCACACAATGTGAACTTTTGTACTTCTACGCTGCTTTTTTTTTTTTTTTTTTTTTTTGAGGGGGGGGAAGACTGTTTTCCACTGAGTTAATCTTCTGTACTCCAGCATGAACAAAAACAATTGTGTTGGGTGAAATTCCCCGCACACCCACCCCCCCCCCCCCCCGCCTTTTATCTGCATCCACAAATTAATATGAGGGGAAAAAAAAAAAAAAAAAAAAGAAAAAAAAAAAAAAACCACCAAAACAAAAAGAAAACCAGCTGAGTTTGTAGCCGGAGCACGGCAGGAGGGGGGTGCCCGCCTCGGCTCCCCCCCGCCACTGCCTGTCCTCGCTGCGGCCGCTGCCGCGGGGAAAGGTTCTGCGAAACTCTTTGCTTTGGAAAAAATACAATCGAGGAGAAATCTCCCATTCCGGCCGCCGAGCCCCCGGCCTGGCCCGGCCCCGCTGCCCCGGGCTGGCCCCCGCCTGTCCCGCAGCCACCCTTTGAAATTCGGGGCGCTAAAATTTCCACCGGCCGCCTGAAAAGATCTGCTGCAAATTCACTTGACACCCGTGTTAATACCATGTCGTGTTCATTTTTTTTTTTATGAGTCAGGCCCCTCGTGCCTCTAGTATACTTGTATTGACTCTCATAGTTACCATTTTAGTTTTACTGTGTTCTGTGAAAAAAAATTGTAATTGGTTGAGAATCACTGTGGGCATCCATTCTTATTCAACTAAGTCTCCGCAGGTTTTTTGAGCTGGTGTGGATTAGTTTAACTCTTGTATTCAACCATTAGTGCTACCACCTTCTCACATTACAATACAATTACTGGAAGCAAGTACTGCATTTCCTATGCAACAAAAAAGGAAAATAAAAAATTGCTAATGCTATCGGGGCTGCGTGGTTCTTTACTTCCAGCCGGGCGCAGGCGGGGAGGGGGGGGGTGTGCGGCTGCGGGGCCGTGGCCATCGCCGCCGGTCGTGGCATCGAGCTTTCCGGGCAACCTGGGCAGGTCTGGGGCTTCCCGGGAAGTTGCTGTTCCCAAATCCCGGGGATATTTGGTTAAATCGAGTCACTGCCGTCACACGGGCCGTCCCTTCCCCGGCTGGCGGTGTCCCCTCGACACAAAATCGTCCCTCGCGCGGGCATTAATCTTCAGCAAACCTCTGCAGGTTAAATCATCCAGAGCGGAGGCGCGAAGCACGCCTAGAAGAGACTGAGGAGATCAATTAATTCCGCGAACGCTACCATATATCTTTAAAGGTAGCTAAACTTTACAAATACTACCACGTTGCCGAAGAGCGGCCGCTCTGCGAGGCTTCTTGCGGGCGTGGGACGGGGAAAAAAAAATAGGTTTCCTTAACAACCTTTAAAGTTTTCTTTAAAGCTTTTCACTGGGCAGCACCTTCTTCTTAAAAGCGAGGTGCAGAAATTAACATTTGCGGAAAGGAATTTTTTTGCTTTTAAGCCATCCTGGCTGTTTTCTACCTAAAAACTGGCACTGAGGGCCAGTGCAGCTCTGCCACGTGGCCTTGGGGGACAGGAGACAGGGACCACCGGGACACCCAGCCCTTCCCAGGGCAGCACCAGCTGCGACACCAGCTCTTCCACGTTATTTTGGGGGAAATGAGTGTTTTCTAGCAAACAGTTGCCCGACGCTCCTAACCCGCTGCGATTTCCTTTCTCCCACCTCCAGGCAGTTTCGGTTCAGGCTGCAGGGCCAGGACGGGAGGTTTGGGCCGTGCCAGCTCTAATGTCACCGTCCTCGGAGGGTGCCCTGGTGGCCCCGGTGCCCACGGTAGCAGCTGGGGACAGTTGGACCCCATTCAGTTCGGCTTTTTTTCTCATGAAGGGGACTAAATCTTAAGGAAAAGCCCCATTTGTCCTCACAGAAAACACAGTGCCCCAAGCAGGGGCTCACCAGCAGCGATTCCCCCGTGAACCCTGGAGGAGGGGGGAGAAACAGGGCAGGACTCCCACTTTGGGGCAGAAAACTCGTCTGCAGGCAGCAAAAACGAGCCCAAATGGTGACGATGCCCCTTTGGCTCAGAGACGAGCCCAGGCTTGGGCAGCGGGAGCTGGGTGCTTCCTCCGAGCAGGGGGTGTTGGGGCGGGAGGGAGGGATAGGGACCCACGCACATCACTGCGTGAAGATACACAGAAAAATGAAAATATGCTTTTTTTAAAAAAGAAAAAAGTTGAATTACACTACAGAGGGAAGGTTCCTCCCCATCGCGCCGTCTGCAGCCGGCGTGGCCAATGCTGCGCTCACCTCCGGCTCCTGAATGCTGCCCCTTTCTCGCCCTCGAGCCCTGCGCTCTCCTCCGTCACCTCCCCCTAAAAAAATCATTCACTATTATTTATTTATACCCTTTATTATTGAGGCCGTTGGCTGAGGCTGCCCTGGTTTCGGTGGAGGAACCAGGAGGGGCTCCACGAGGGCGGTTGGACCCTGCCCCATCGGGGTGATGCCATCCCGGGAGCTTGGGCACCATCTCCCGCTTCCTCACTCCTTTTCTTTCACTCTTTCTTTCTCGCTTTCTCTTTCTTCCTGGGGAAGAAAAGGTCTCCATCAGCATCTAAGGAAATAAATCCCATTTATTATTTATTGCTATCAAAATGTGTCAGCTGGCCTCGGGACGCGGGAAGAATACGCGATAGCCCGCCAACAGAGTTAAGAACTTCGGGAGGAAAAAAATGCAGGGTGGTGTTTAGGCAGAGAAACGCGGGCGGTTGCTGCTCTGCCGTGGAGGGAGAAGCGATGGGAGGCGCTTACAGGGAGATTCGTACGGCACGAAGCCCGTCGGAAGGCGTGCGTTGCTGTGCCGGGTGAGAAACCTGCCGCCCCCGAGCTCCCTTTTTTTAGTGAGGTTCCATTTATCGCCATTTGATTTTTCATCGGTGGAAGAAATACGGGCTGAAATCCCCGTTCCGGCCAGAAACACCAGAGTCCTCACGCGAGCCCTTTTTTCCCTCGAAAGGATGCTCCCTGGCCTGGTGGGGGATGAAGTTGCAGCCAACGCGATGGTGACAGTGTTTGTACCGAATTTCCACACATCGGGTGTTTTCACCTTTCTTTCCCCAAATGCAGACTGTGCCAAATTACTTTTGTGTTGCTGATACAGAATCTTCAGTTTTCAGAAGTTTTCAGTCTTCTCTCACCTTTACTGTTACGGCACAGATCTCCTGAAGGGATTACTCATGTGTCGTGAAATAACGGCCTTTTAAATCCCTGTTTCTGCTGGATCCGGCTACTTAAACTCTTCCTTAATTGTAAACATTCCTAATAATGCAACAAGAAAAGGACTCGGGGAGTAGTACCAAGGCGGTGGGTTCGTCCGATGTCTTTTATCTGCCGAAGACAAGCCAAGACTGGAAATATTTATTGGTTCAGTACTTCAGCAACACGGTATTAATTGCCTCCGCGTGTTGTGATGGGTAGTTAGCGCAAGGGTATTAATGAAAATAGCACCACTTCATTTTAAAATTAACTGCTTGGCCATTCAGCAACATGAGCTGATAAATTATGGCAGTAAATTTGCGATGGAGATTTATGCCACCGTAACTGGCGCTCAGGCCCGCAGGCGTGCTCCGGTGGGGATGGGGAGGGCACACACACCCCCCCCCAGCTCCCTTACCCATTGGCAGCTCCAGGATAGTTTTTTAAAATCCTTCCAGAAATGTGGGTCCACAAGTTTTGTGACATTTCAGGCCCAGTTTTGGTGCTCCTTTAAGATGCTCAGGGGGCAAAAGGGACCCTCCTTGCCGCAGGCAGCTGGAGGCATGGCCAAGTCTCAGGTGGCAAACGGGATGCTCCGAGCCACATCCCGTTCCTCCGGGCGGATGGAAACGCAGCCAAGCTTTCCCCGGTGGCGTTATTTTATCGAGGCCATTGAAGAGGAGAGGAGCCGCCTGATAAACCGTACAATCATCCCCATTTTCCCCCAAAATCTTTGAAATATGGAGTTAGGCTGCTGGGATTGCAAAATGACAAGATTTATTTCATTTATTATTATTATTATTATTATTAACCAGTGAATGGCCTCTCGCTTGCCAGCGCTGGACCCACCATGTGTTTATTTCTGTCCCACTCTTCCCTCCCATGGGGCAAAGCAAAGCGTCGCCGCGGTTCAGGTCAGACCCAAATCCACCCATTTCTCCAGGTTTTTTTTTTTTCTGCCCCATTTTCTCAGGACGGGAGGTGACGCGCAGGCAGGGACCGCAGCCCGCCCGGTGCCGCAGAAATACTCATCTGCGGAGGATGAACGGCAGCTCCCTGCCTTGGGCGGCGAAGAAATTGGAAAATGTTCCTGTAAATGTGATTCATACAACATAACACCTGCCTGCACACTGCATTATCCAAACCTATTAGGTTGAAGGAGGCGCAGCCAACTATTTTGTTATATGGGGTTTAATTTATTTTTTTCCCCCATTGTTCCTTGTTTCCCCACAGAAACTGTGGGGTTTTTTTATTTCCAAAGCCAAAGAAATGCTGTGTTTTGCTACCGGGTGGAAAACTCACAACTTTTAGAGAAACTTCAGCTGGATGTTGCATTTATAAATAAATGTGACAAATTTAATAGGGTAGGATAGGTATTTGAATTATTGATTGTTAAATATTTAAGCTCCGAGTCCCCATCCATCAGCATGTGTGAGAAAGCTCGGGGCAGATTTATGATGCTGGAGTTTCCCTGGTTAGCTGGCACTTGGCATTTCGATTAATTATAGCCCACACATTCGGGTTTTTTCAGGATTTGTTAGAAGTATTTATAAAAGATGTCCCTATTATACCATTTAAATATTGTTTGTGCAACTGGAACATGTTTTCTATTGGGGATTAATACACTGTTTGATTTAGGGGAAAATTAAATTAGAAGGTGTAAGTCTCGGGAGACGGATGCTTTATTTGAAAAGGGTTTCCACCACTGGAAAGCACAAAGTTTTTCTTTTATGTATAAATATTTTGCTCCGGGTGTTTCCCGGGGTCTGCGGGTGGGTGGGAAGTCTCAAAAGTGCCCTTGGTGATGGGGAGCGGGAGAGGAAGTATGGGGTGGGGAGGGAGCAGGATGAAATACATCATATTTATTAAAAATGAGGGATTTAGGATCTCTCCCTCTACTGATTTCCCCGGAAAGGATGCGAGCCCTGGGGCAGGAAGGGTCTGTGCCAGGGGAGGAAACTGCCCTGGGCCCTCGGGTCAATAACGTGCCTCCAAAAAAACAGTCCCTCCCGAAATATGTAGTTGTATAATAGATTGTAATTGCTCAAGGAGAGCCATTACGGCCCATTAGGTCAATACTCTGCATTTCTAAAGTGCTTTAATTAATACATATTTACATCAGGTAATAACAGGGATTTCTCTGAGCCATAGTATTAGGCCAAGAAAGGCCCCTAACTTTCATAATTCAGGTTGGGGCACGAGTTTAGTCTCTTTATTGCACCTTATAAAAATGCATCTTAATGTCGTGAGCAGCAAGAAAATCTCCGTCCAGCAAGAACATTGCATCACCCCTTGCCTGGGTCTCACACAGCATGAGCAGCGGGGTCAATGATGCCCCCAAAGCTTTGCCAACTCGCCCACCACAACCCCCTCATCCTTCCAGCTCCCGCTTGATTATTTTGGAGTCATAAATAAGTTACCATCAAGATAAATCACCTTTTCTGTGGGTTGTCCAGCTCCATGCACAGCAGCGGCCAGTCTCAGTGGGGATGAAGGATGCCGGCGCTGGGAACAGAATCACAGAATGATATGGGGTTGGAAGGGACCTCTGGAGATCATCTAGTCCAACCCCCTGCCAAAGCAGGTCCACCCAGAGCAGGTTGCACAGGAACGTGTCCAGGCAGGTTTGAATATCTCCAGAGACGGAGACTCCACCACCTCTCTGGGCAGCCTCTTCCAGGGCTCTGCCACCCTCAAAAGTAAAGAAGTTCCTCCTCTTGTTGAGATGGAACTTCCTATGTTCAAGTTTGTGCCCATTGCCCCCTGTCCTGTCACTGGGCACCACTGAAAAAAGACTGACCCCTTCCTCTTGACACCCTCCCTTTAAGTATTTATAAGCATTGATCAGATCCCCCCTCCGTCTTCTCTTCTCCAGACTAAAAAGACCCAAGTCCCTCAGCCTCTCCTCA
This sequence comes from Numenius arquata, assembly GCF_964106895.1. Lineage (NCBI taxonomy): Eukaryota > Metazoa > Chordata > Aves > Charadriiformes > Scolopacidae > Numenius > Numenius arquata. Next base: position 58,987,699 of record NC_133583.1, read on the forward strand.
TAAGAGAGATGTTCTAGTCCCCTCATCATCTTTGTAGCCCTAATCAGCCCAGGAATCCCGGATCATTCCGGAGAGGGTGACCTCCCCCTCCAAAGTGCTTTTAAGTGATAACTTCTGCTTTCAAACAAGTCGGCCACCTCCCCGTGTTACCCGGCTTCCTCCTGGGCGCTGCTGGGATGCTGCACATGCAATTAAACATATACCCTTAAATTGCTGCCATTCTGTGTCGGCTCAGGACTCGGGCCAATGTTGTGAAACTCATGGGACATCGATGGACCTGCGATAATAATCCCAGGCGTGTGCCTTGCCCTGACAATGAGAGGTGCCACATCTCTCCCAGGCCCTGGCTGAGCCATGCGTGGGGACATCTGACCGGCAGGTTAGACCCACCCGAGGTAACACTAAAAACATAGATACTATAAGGCTATTGATTTTTTTTTTTAATTTTTTTTTTTTTTTCCTCCCTTCGCAACCACAAATTAGAAACGGCACTGCTAAAAATCACTGGTCTATCCACAAATTTTAATTAAAACCTAAATAAATCATTTTCGGCGCTGCACTTGCATATAAACAATGAGGGAGATGGCACACTTACAGCGGCTTGTCAGCGTTGGGTGACTAATGAGTCGCTGTGAAAATACAATCTGAAGGGCCGGAATTGAAAGCAGATTCCCAGGCTAACGAAGGGCACATGCGACCCCGCCGCGGCCATCGCAGCAGAAGGCACCGAAACCACCTCTCGGGGCTGGGGCTGAGGGGAGGGGAAGGAAAAATTTCGTTAAGGCCGGCAGGACGAGTCTTTATTAAATAAAGCGCGGCCCTGTAATGCGATATTGCAGCTGCAGCCTTTTCGCCACGTTATGGAGTAATGTTTTCCCCTGTCCTTGCAGCAAACAATAACCATATGCTGGATTTGTTACCAAATGTTTATTTTATTTCTTCATTAGTACACATCGAGGACTCGGGGAAAAAAATAAAAGTGGTTTCGTTGCTCCGAGAGCTTCTAACCAAGGCCCCAGATGTCTCGGGCAGAGGTGCTCCCACCGCTTGCAGAGGGTGCTGTTTGATCTTGCGCTGTGCTGTGGGGTCCCGGGTGTCCCCAGGGCACCCCCGGACCCAGCGGTTCCGGCTGGGGACATCCAGCATGTGCAGGAGCAGAGGAGTGGGATGGGTGCCATGAATCACGCTGTTCCTCCCACCCCTGGGCACTGTCAGGAGGACGCCCGAGCGAGACGCCAAAGTTAAATAAATCCTTCTCCCTTGTTTAACGCTCTCCCTGTCTGATGGGACCGGGGGGGTGAGCGGTTGTTTGGCGCAGCAGAAGCGAGTTTCTGGCTGTGCGCTGGAGCAGAGACCTCAACCACCCGCCAGTGAAGCCCGTGAGCTGCTGGTGTCCAGCACAAATGGCAACCCTGAGGTCAGCTGGAAACTCATCCTGGTCAGCTGTGGCGCTCCAAAAGCCTCTGAACTAAAAGCCAGTTTTATGACGTAGCCTTCCCCTTTCTAAAGGGATGGCCTTGGCCAAGCTCTGCTCAGGGCACTCAGGCTCTCCCTGCAGCTGCAGGGGCTGGAGGAGCCCATGGGACATCGCTGGGGAATTCAGGTACCGTCTCCAGGTGGTGCTTCTCAGGCAGAGAGAGATTGTTGCTGCATCAATGGTGTGATAGGCTGGGGCATGGCTGTGCTCCACCACAGAGCTGCTGCCTGGCATGGACCCCTCCACTCCACATGGACCCTTCCTCCCTGCATGGACCTCTCTCATCCCCACATGGACCCCATCCTGCTTGCATGGACCCCCTCCTCCTCATATGAACCACTTCCTCCCCACATGGACCACTCCCACCCTGCATAGGCAACACCCACCCTGCATGGACCACCTCCTCGCCACATGGACCACCTCCTCCCTGTATAGATCATTCTTTCACTGCATGGACACCCTCATTTCTGCATGTACCACCTTCTTCCCACATAGACCACCCCCGCTTACATGGACCACCTCCTCCTTGCGTGGACCCCCTCATCCCTGCATGGACCACCTCCTCCATCCACAGACCACCAACCCGCCCCATGAGAAAGTCTCCTCCCAAAGCCAGCATTCATATTTCAACCAGTAAGTTTCCACAAATGCTTTGAATTTTCTTCGGGAACATTTTCTCCACCAAACATGTAAAGCAGACCTAAGTTTCAAAGTTTGGGATTTTTCCCCTCCAAGGGGAAAAATGAGTGTCTCCAGGCGAGAGCTGTGTCTCTTGCACATGCAGCTCGGAGCCGCGGTTCCTCAAGAACACCCAACAGCAGAAGGCTCGCTGCAGCCCGGCACGTGCCAGCAGCCCCACCAGCCACAGCAAACCATTTCCAGCAAAGACCAAAGAATTGTCTTGCTCCCAAAATACCCAAGAACGATGGGTTCTTCCACCAAGAATGAAGCTGTTACCACCAAGAATGATGCTATTTCCACAAGAACAATGCTATTTCCACCAAGAACGATGCTATTTCCACCAAGAATAATGCTATTAGCCCCAAGAATTGTGCTATTTCCATGAAGAACGATGCAATTTCCACCCAAGAAGGATGCTATTTCTTTTGGGGGGGGAGATGGTAACTCATCCCAGAGCATCCCAGGCAAGGAAATGCATGGCAATGGGAGCTGGGCCGCCTTGCTTGCCTTTGCTTTTTAGGGTTTTTTTTCCCCCCTCCTTTAAAGCAGCCATGTGAAAAGAAAGAAAAATATTATGGTGTGTGTTGTTTCTGCAATTCCAAACCCTGTCTTGACAGGGGGAAAAAAAAAAAAAAAAAGGAAGAAGAAAAAAAACCTCAAAAACCGCTCCCAACTGCAGCACATGCTCATGGAAACAAGATGTGGCGCACATGAGGCTGTCCCAGGGAGAAAGTTTGCTAAAAATAACATATGCAGATTATGTACATAAAATGTCATGAAATATCAGCACATAAAACCGTGTGGTAGTTCAGGCTGTTGCAATTACAGCTCAAACGTGCCAGATGAAGGACACGCAGCATTTGGTGTGTCTGCGGGGGGAGCCAGGCCTGGGGCCAGCTCCTCTCTCCAGGCCCCACCACCACCACGGCCGGCCTGGCCGTGCAGAGCCAAAACCCTGTGAAAATATCAGGGGACAGAGCTTAATATTATTATTTTCTGGGTAAGGAAGGATGGGGATGGACCTTGGGCTGTCTCTAAAGCCCTCGTAGCTGCAAAGGGTCCATTCTCAAGAGCTGGGATGGGATTGGGTTGAGGGCTGCTCCACCAGCCGGGAGCAAACCTGGGCACGGCCGTGGTGGAGCTGCCAGAAACATCCAGCCTGGAGGATTTGCATCAGGGAAGGTTTAGATTGGATATAAGGAAAAATGTATTCGCTGACAGGGTTATCTAGCATTGGAACAGGCTGCCCAGGGAAGCAGTGGAGTCACTATCCCTGGAGGTATTTATAAGGGACATGGTTTAGTGGTGGACTTGGCAGTGTTAGGTTGATGGTTGGACTCGATGCTCTTAAAGGTCTTTTCCAACCTATATGATTCTACGATTCTATAATTCTATGATTTCCAGTTGCTGAAGTTCACCTGGGTGCAGGATGGGTCGGGCCAGACCTCTGCTTGGAAAGCAAATCTCAAAAAAAGATGATTTTTAACACAGAGCATCACTCATCCCGGGTGAAGCACACCCCCTACGAACTCCTTTGCCAGAGGAAAGATGCCGGTAACTAATTTTGCTTGTGTACAGGAGGATCTCAGTGCACTTTGAGGCACTAACAAGGGCTGCCAGACCCCCCTGAGGTCCTTTGGGGTGGCATTATAAGGCGGCTGACATTTTCCGTGCTCCCTCCTTCGTCTTCTGGCTGCGATATAAATTTTCCTGGAGTTCTGCTTTTGTTATTTGCATGCATCTACACGCTGTTTGTTTTTACAGGGTGACCTACATAACTCACTTTAATAGGTACCGAGGTGGGAGGGTTGGGCTGGAAGGGTGTCAGGGAGGGGGGGGACACGGTAGCTCCAGCTGCAAGGAAACCATCGTTCCTGGATTTTGGGAGAGGACAGCGGGGGCAATGGCATCCCCTCCCCTCACTGCCCTGCATGCTGGTACAAATGCTGTCAAGCCATTTCCATTGGTGTCCAAAACCATGGATGACCTCTTCTTAACTGTCAATTTTAGGAAAATATTCATTTTTTATTTAATTTCTGACCTCTCTGTTCTCTCCCCTCTTTGGTCCTCGTGAGATAATGGCTCTTGTTAGTACAAACACAGCGATGCTTTGGGAGCCCCCACCTCCAGGGAAGGTGGGGGGCGTCCCTCAGGCCATGTACTTCCATGTATATGGGAATATGTACTTTATTTTGCAATTTGTCCTCACAGAAGAGCCATCAGGACATGCTGCTGTTGTCCCCATGGTGAACCCAGCCTGCCCCAGGTTCTGCCTCTTCTTCACTTAATATTAAATATTAGTAATTAAATAGTAGTAAATATTTAAGTAAAATGGAGTTGGCTCTGATTTGGGAAAATCAGAAGTTATTGGATAAAGGCACCACATGGGAACTTGGACCAAGACCTTCCCGGGCATCTTGGTGGTGCAGGAGGGGACCAACCTCTGCCCTCCCCAGCCCTTATGAACTATAATATTCTCTTTAAGTTATCCATTTTAATCACTTTTCTAGCAAATATAGCTTTTACCCAGGTAGTTGGCCAGAATTACATTACTTTACAACAGATTATTATTTCTTTCCCCCCCGTAAGGATACTTTTCATTTAGAAAGGCACGGTGCTCCAGCGGCTCCGGGGTCAAGTGAGGCCATTTTTACAGCACATGGCAAAGCCCCATGATTCATCGCTTTCGCATTATTTTGTTGCCTTTGCTGGATGTTTTGCTGAGGATTTTTTATTCCCCCCCCCCCCCCCCCCTTCCTTTTCTTTCTGTCTTTCTCTCTTTCTCTCTTTCTTTCTCTCTTTCCTGGGATATTGCTGGGGATTTTTTATTCCCCCCTTCCTTTTCTTTCTTTCCTTCTTTCTTCCCTTCTTTCTTTCCTTCCTTCCTCCTTCCTTCCTTCCTTCCTTCCTTCCTTCCTTCCTTCCTTCCTTCCTTCCTTCCTTCCTTCCTTCCTTCCTTCCTTCCTTCCTTCCTTCCTTCCTTCCTTTCCTTCTTTCTTTCCTGGGATATTGCGGGGGATTTTTTATTCCCCCCCCCCCCTTCCTTTTCTTTCTTTCTTTCTCTCTTTCTTTCTCTCTTTCCTGGGATATTGCTGGGGATTTTTTATTCCCCCCTTCCTTTTCTTTCTTTCTTTCCTTCTTTCTTTCTCCCTTCCTTCTTCCTTCCTTTCTTTCCTTCTTTCTTTCCTGGGATATTGCTGGGGATTTTTTATCCCCCCCCCGCCTTCCTTTTCCTTCCTTCTTCTCTTCTCTTCTCTTCTCTTCTCTTCTCTTCTCTTCTCTTCTCTTCTCTTCTCTTCTCTTCTCTTCTCTTCTCTTCTCTTCTCTTCTTTCCAGTCGCTTGAAAGGAGCTGATGGAAGGGCAGGAATATCCATCTCCCAAGTTTGCTCACGTTGCCGGTGGTGTCTCAGCAAACTTTTCTCGCAGCACGGTGTGTGCCCCGCAACCCCCGGCACCGGGACAGCCCTGTGAGGAAGGATGCCGTGTGCTTGCTCTGCGGCCGGCCCATTTGTCACTGGCCATTTTGCCTCCAAAGCTTTAATATTTCATGAGATCCGGGCCCGGCCGGGCGCTGTGCAGCCATGGCCGGGCGCTGCGGCCGGCTTTCCTGCAGTGCGGGCAAGGCTGTGGGGGAGGCGGGGGGCAGGGGGGGAGTGAGTTGTGTACTGCAGCAGATGGGACTCTCTTTATTTCCATTGATTTTCAGTTAATAACTTTTAACCTCCTGAACCGAGGCGGCTGCCGACGGTGCTCGCATGGGGAGTGATGGGGACTCAGCCCGAGGAACGCCGGGGGGTCACGGGCACCTCCTAGCCTGACCGGGGATGCCAAGGGGACCCCAAAGGGAAGGTTTGTGTCTTGAGGGTCACCCCAAGGGGCCACACTATAGTTATTTATTTAGGAAAACCTGCACCTTATTGCGGAACCCACCAAACCCCTTGCCCCATCCCCAGGAGTGCCAAGCAGCCTCAGTTTCTCCACTCTGGGAAATTGGTTGATTTTCCTTATTAAAAATGGTCAGGAGGGACAATACAAAGATCCCATGCATAAATCTTCCTACAGGTCCCCTCTTCCCTCAGCACCCCACACCGGAGCCCTCTCACAACCCACCTGGATGAAGGAAAAGCCATTTTCCCAGCATTTTCTCAGCTGGGATGCTTCCCCTGCTTGAGAGCCCACGTCACCGAGCTGTGATCCCTCACCTTTGCAGCCACAGACCTGGAGTTAGGGGAAGTTTTTCCTTATTTCTAAATATCATTTTTGCACCGATTGGGAGATGTTTAGGGTGGGTTTTTTTGTTTTCTTTCCAAAGGAAGGTTGGAAGAAGAGCAGTTGCTTGGCCATGAGCAGGTGGGTGCAGTTGAACGGCAACATCTTACATGATGTCCAATGTTCCTGGAGAGGAAGAGCATTTTCCCAGTGAGATTTTGGAAGGGTCACCCTGGATGCCAGGCAGGAAATCTAGCGAAATCTCCCATTACCAGGGAGGAGAGGAAAGGGCTGAAATTATCTCAGTTATTGTCTGATGCAAAGGAGGAGGAAATAACGTAGGGCAATTCTTTAAAAGGCAAAGGGGTGAGCGATGGAGAGCTCTCCTCCCAGCTGACGTGTGCCCTGTGCCACCCCCAGAGGCAGCATCGGGATGCTGGCTGTGGTGGCATTTGTACCCAATGCCGTCGGAAATGCTGACAGCCTTTGCTATGGGGCAGGCAGAGGGGCGATGGTGGTGTGAAATCCTGCAGCCTGATGACACTTGTGGAGCTGCAGGGGCACGGGCAGTCCGACGTGAACAGGAGCCTCCTGGCTTCCCGCTAAAGGCAAAGGAATTTCTCATCATTTCAGCTGTAGAAGCAAGGCTTGAAACTGCATGCTCTGGAGCCAGGAGAGGAAGGAAAATCAGATAAAATATACTTCTGAAAAGGATTTTGAAGTGAGACTCATGACTTTTTAATGGACTGGACTGATTTAATTCCCCTCGTGTCGCTGCTGGCTGGTGCAGCTCTGGCTTCTTGCTGTCCGGTCAAGTCAAGGGTCCTTCCCTGCTGCCACAGGACACTGCCCCAACCAAACTCCCGTGGTTCGGCTTCAGGGAAGGGCAAGGGATTCGTCTGAACACATGAAGCACTATATAGTGCAGCCAGGAATATATTTGAACTCTTGAGGTCAGCAGTTCAACATCACGCTGTTACGCCCATCTCAGATATTTCATTCCTTTTTCTAAGCGCTCATCATGAGACAGACCAGTGGAGGCACAGCTGGTTCATGATCTGGCAGATTCCTTCTTGGACAGTACACTGGAAAAGGACTTTAAAGGCTGCCATATCACTGCACTGGAAGAGGACCATGGGGCACGAGCGACCTGGAAGAGGTTGATTCGATCATCCAGCTCCAAAATCATGGTGGGAGGGATGGCATGGGATGATTGGTTTGGTTTTGGTGGTGTGTGGTGTTGGGGGTTTTTTTGTGTGGTTTTTTTTTTGTGTGTGTTTTTTTGTTTGTTTGTTTGTTTTTTGTTGGTAGGACTCGATGATCTCAAAGGTCCCTTCCAACCAAGTAGATTCTGTGATCCCTTCTGCTTGGAATGTGAGCAGAGACCACAAGAGCAGCTGTCTAAGTCATGCCCATATACATCCCTTCAAAACCACCTTCTTCAAACAAACACTGCCCTGGGAAAACAGCTGGTTGAGATGACCAGAGGTTTTGGGTGCTGGAGGCAGTTGGCCTTCATCGTTCTCAACTATGTGCACAAAATGGACTGTTACCTTCCACCCACCACGCACACCCGGCTTTCTTCGCTGCCATCGGCACAATAGTTTTTAAGGATAGTCTCATCATTGTTCACCCAGGAGAAAGTAATTGGTCAAATTTAATTCAAAGAGAGATCAATTAGAAAAGGTTGTGATAGACAGTTAGGTCACCAGCAACTGCTATAAATCGCAGGTAGAATTTCCTCCTTTGCCATATACCAGTTTGATGTAGGAAACGGCTCATTTGCAAGCTAAAGGTTTAATTAGGAGGAAAAAAAAAAAAAGGTCAGCAGAGATCAGATGTGAATTGCAAAGTGCTAAAGAAGTTTACTGCAGCGACGTATTTATTGAGAGCCGTGCTATAGATCTGCTCCCTCTCTGCCCAGAATGCTAATAGCACCCCTTCGAATTCTTCCTATCAACAGCAAAATCATGGATAATACGTGGGATGCTTTAAAACTGTTTGGCACCCGCTTTCTTTTTATGATAATCAAAGGGCTTTGCTACAACCCGGAGACTCCCTTACCCATCTCGTTACCCATCTCGATCGTTGTGGATCCTTCTTTCCAGGTAGGGTTTCCAGAATGTGACACCCGTCGGGTCGCTGTTTCCTCTCCCATCCGTCGCAATATGAGCTTTGCAGAGGGTATTTATTGCTCCTCCTCATCGGGGACATAGTCACGATGCAAATTGTGCCAGAAATACCAATATGATGAAAATTCATGGCGTTCCTTCCTCACCTCGCGGTGTTCTGGATGGTTTTTATGGGTGTGTAAAGTGCAGAAGTAAAGGGCTCTGTACAAGCTCTCCTAAAAGCAATGGGGGCACTAGTAATGGGATTACACGAGGGTTTAGCTCGACGGTGGGTGCTGCGCTGGCCCAAGGCTGTAGAGCCTGAAGTCAAGCCACCCCATCGATCTCCACTCCCTGGGCTGCTGGGATGTAGCTGACTGATAATACAAACATGAGGAAAAACTTCTTTACTGTGGGGGTGGCAGAGCCCTGGAAGAGGCTGCCCAGAGAGGTGGTGGAGTCTCCTTCTCTGGAGATATTCAAAATCCACCTGGATCCATTCCTCTCCAGCCTGCTCTGGGTGACCCTGCTTTGGCAGGGGGTTGGACTAGATGATCTCCAGAGGTCCCTTCCAACCCCTACAATTCTGTGATAAAATGCTCTGACACGCTGCTGCTCCTGCAGACAAGATGGGAAACATCATCACTCTATCTGCGTCTCCAGGAGCTCCATGCAGGTTCCCTGCTGCTCCCCACATCTCCAGAGGGTTCCCACCAGTGGGGACTGGCATCAGTGCAGATCTGCTGTGACTGCCCTTTGCTGGGACCTCACCAACAGGTGCAGATGCAGCTTCCAGCCCATTCTACACTACAGCTGGAGCTGGGAAGGGTTCAAGGAGTGCTGCTTCTTGGCCAGAATCACCAAGGGTCCAGGCATCCTGAGTTGTCACCAAGAACACCATGATTTGGGGCTTCATTAGGTGTCATACATAACTAAAGACTCGGCAAGAGCATAAGACAGGAGGATAATGCTGCAAAGGTCCACAGACAGCCACCAAGGTGGAGAGAAATCAAAACGGCAGCTGGATCTGGCTGGGAGAAGAAGAGCAATTTTTCCAGTCGCCTCCGTTTGTTCCAGTCTCACTCAGCCCCACACCGGTTTGACGAGAGGTTGCGATTTTGCTTTAAGCAACACTGTATGAAAGAGGACAGACAGCAGATCAGGCTGCAAACTGATGTAATTAAACAGGCAACATTAATTCCCAGCACCTGAGACTCAAGTCCTCTGCGCAGTGTCGATAACCCTAATTTCAATAATTTCGGCAAAGCAAACTGGAGGAACAATAGGCGGAGGACGGAGGAGGCTCTTCACTTCTTCTGGAGGATCAGAAACTCGCAGCAATTATCAGTCAACAGTTCCAGCTGCCTGGTAAACTGTTAAGACTAAAGCAAACACATCGGGGCTCTGAGGCTGGAAACAGAAGAGCTGTAATTATTTTGGAGTTTATAACTATTGCCCCCCATCTCCAGATACGGGGAGCGAAACGACGTAGACCCCGACGCATCCGGCTTCCGACGAAGAGGCGCGATGCTCCTCATTCAGAGATTCAAGTGTGCTTCTAGGAGGCTTAAGATTCAGGTGCATCGTCTGTAAAGCATTAAATTAACCGTTTCCTCCCGATATCAGACAAAAGCCGCGTTACCTTGGGCAAACCACGTTCCTGTTAAAAAAAAAAAAATCCGCTCCTACGAGCCTCGTGAGAGGAGCAGGAGATTCCCAGTTCTTTGCTGAGCATGTGGGGGGAGGAAACTCAGCTGTTCCGACAACCAGATGATGTTCGATATCACCCGGCCTGACTCGATAGAGATGTCAAACGGGAGAAGATAGCAGAAGTCCGCCTCCCAGGTTAATTGGCTTACACTTCGGTATATCCTGTTTTAAAAGTGAGGCCTTCAGGATGTCATCTGGACAAGGGAGTTGTGTGGGGCTCTATCCCGAGCCGTCTCGCAGCCTTCCCAGTGACACAACCCCTCGGAACACGGGCTGTATATATGGTGGGATTTATGGAGTATTCATTATTTTAATAGCACTTATTGACTCAGGGTCAAATATCTTTTTCCAACATTATATATATTTTTTTTTTTAAGGAAAGAGCCCGTATGTCACAATCTCATGCCTCATCTAATTGGATAAGTGTTTCCTTTGTCCTTGAAACCGAAAAGTAGACCGCGTATCCAGGAGCTACAGAATGAAAAAGCATCTGCCTTTGGTATTTGGCATGCCTCAATTAAAAAACCCGCTGCCTGGGCTATCTTTTATTATTATTTTTTTTAATTCTGACCAGAGCACTTCTGCTCAGAATCAAGCAGACAGTCCTGAAGGTCGAGCTAGGGGTATGTAAAAAAATAAAACCAACCTTAATCCTTTGGAACAAGATATAGCACATTAATGTTTTATGCACAAAAGAGGCCTGGATCCAGCAAAGCCGAGCTCGGAGTGGTGCTGGAAGCACGGGAAGGGCTGGTGGGCTCCCTCCCCTCCCGGCGTTCCCGTAAGCTCCTGCTGGAGCCCAGCTCAGGTCCGCTCTCACCACGGGAGTCCCCTCCCTCCCAGCCCTGCACCAATCCAGCCCTCAATATGCACGGAACGCTGCCATCTTTAAAAAATAATTGAAAAGGTGCACCCTGAAGTTCACTGGATCGATCCCTCTGAATTATTTTATTTAGAAGACACTTCATTGTGTCAAAGATTTAATGGAGGGGTTACGATGCCCAGCCTTCAGAATGTCAATGCATTAAAGCAGAGCGTGGCGGGGAATGTTAAAATCCTCAGCAGCGTACGCCCCAGCAAAACTGCCAGGTTTATGAAATATGAAAATTATTATCCAGAGTTTAGATAAGACATAGGCTGCTGGGGGAAAGCAGTAGAGGGGCCAGAATCCTTCTGCCTCTGTCTTATAAATGGTGGGATGAAATTCAGCAGCCCCACTACGGGCTCTTTTCGAGCGTTCCCTTCCCAAGCTGCATCTTTTGAAGTCTGTGTATTTTCACGTGAGCAAGTATCTCCAGGCACACTTGATTAAATACCTTCCCTTGTTATTTATTGCCCATTAAACAACCCATCTTCTGCACGTACCTTCACTGGACAAAAGATCTTTGCTATGGCTTGCAGACCTCAGCACCTCTTAGGCCAGAGGAGTTCACTGCAACGATCCCGAGGTGGGGCTGGAGCCGAGGAGCTCTGGGACAACTCCGGCAGCGCAGAGACGAGGGTTCTCTGCTCATTAAACGGCATTTCTGGTCTCTGAGAATGACCCTACTTTACCACAGTTGACACTTCTTGGTGCCTGCGACAAGGTCGTAACACAGAAGATGTCCAAAGGTTTTTCTCTCTCTCTCTCTCCTTGGGGAATATCTCTCTCCAGGCGCTGCAGGAACAATCGCGACCCACCAAAGTCCTGCCGGGCTGTAAAGTTTCAAGTGAAACGGAAGGGCGGGGGAAGGAATGACAAGTCCCTTTTTTGTTTTTTTTTAACTGAAATTCTCTCCCCAAATGGGTTTGGCAGAGCCCGGCTCTGCTGATCTTAAAGCAAGGTTTATCGTTCGTGCAGGCTGCTGCCCCAAGGGGGAAAAAGATCTTTGAAGTTGCTGAGTGATGGCAGGAGCTCCCCCCTCCTCTCCCTCGCACACATTTTTTAAGGGTGGAGACTGGGAGATGCTCAGCTGCCCTGAGTCAGGAAATTACATGACAAATTAAACAATTATGTGTTTTAGCGCTGAGCATCTATTTAGGCATTTAGAGTCAAACGTGCACTTAGCATGAATTCCACGGGCGTTTATACTTCTCCCCGTCACCTGTACTTCTACGCTGCGTTATTTTACTGCACGTCAAGAGCTCCCCTGGTCCGGTATCTACACCTTGAAGAGATTTCTTTATCATTTAACTTTATTACAGAAGGCACTGCCTGGACACTGTTGGAGTGACAAGGACTATTTCCTTAATTACTGTACATTGATAATAGCATTTACTCTGGCAGCTCCAGTGCTATTCAATCAAGCAAGATTCAATACAAAAAAGCTGATTTGCCAAAAAAGAGATTAGCATAAGTGCCTACAGTCACATTCTATTTTTGAAGGTAAAGCTGTGTCTGTGAGCTTTCTTGTGGGAACTTTATAAAGAGAGATTAATCTAGTTTATCTCCTTCAAAAGATATTTGGAGAAATAGCAGAGAGTCACTGTTTAGGCTCTTTTGGTAATATTATTCTATAAACACGTAAAATAAAGAACTGCACGGAAAGTGCTAATCAGCAGCAGGAAGGTGTATTTTTTTTTCTCTTCCATGGACGCAGACATTTGTTGTGAAAAACTCTATGTTCCCCAGTTTGCTATTGCTGTTCTTTGTCATTTAATCAAGTGGTGACTGTGGCTGTTGCACTTTAAAATTAAATGCTATTATTTATGGTAGAACTTGTTCTAGTTAAAACTGCAGACCTCAGCACTGCGTACGTTTGTAAGCAGAAGGTTAAGCAGGACATTTTAAATGGTAAAGCAAAGGGCTTAATCAAGGCTGAGGAGCGAAATGCAGTGGGATAACAGATATAGTAAATAGGCATTAATCACCACACAGGCTTAATCCAGGTATTAGGCAGTCTCGGGGCTAATACGAAGATTCACTTACATAAGGACCCATTCTACCAAGCCTTAAGTAAGTGAATAACTTTATTTTGGGGAGAAATTCCACTGATGTTGAAAGCCCTTGCAATATCAGGCCTACATTATGTCTTCGTAAAACGATCGTCACAATTGTTCTGCCTGAAGGGGGACTTCTGAGTTAGGAGTTAGGCACGTGGGGGTGTGGTTCAAGAAAGGCAAAAAATTCAATCGCCAGAGCATAAGGAGCCACTTTTCCATGTTTTTTTGGTTTTGGTTTTTTCCCTTGACACCGTCTATTACTGTGACATCAAAATCCGAGCTAAGCACTTCTTGCCAAAGATGGACCAGATAAAATCGCGAAGCCAGTATCATCTCATGGGAGGCAGCTCACTGTCTTAACGACAAATTTAGTGACTACAAATCCAGGCTTAGAACATAGTCCTTCCCTAGTCATAATCCAGCGCTCGCACCCTGGATTTGCGCTTAACGCCTGATGAACTAAAATTTCAGTTTCAAGAAGATCACAGCGCATCCATAGGTACGAAATTCACTGTACAGAAGTTCTTTTATTTGATGCTTAGCAAGATAAAAGTGCTTCCACGTTTAACATCAAAAATTCCAAATCTTTACCCAAAGGGACATGTCATATGTACTGAGGTACCGGCGCACAAACCCCAGCCGCTGGCCCAGGGTGGCTTTTGACATCCTGATCAATTTTTTTTTGCCTTACCTTGCCCTGAAAGGGAACAGACAGCCTCACAGTAAGCACCAGGCGACCTGACCTGAGGAAAGGGGACGGAGATGGACGCAGGGAATGGGGTAGATGGCCACGGTTTATCTATTCAAGGAATAGCAAGATGAAAAAAAAAAAATATATATATATCCACAAACCTTTAATTGTGAATGTAGGAGAGGGACAGTGATGTAACTGTTCCCAGGGAACACTATTCTTATTTTGTGGAGGGAGGTGAGCCAAGATACTTAAGCTCTAGAGAACCTTTAACACAGGAAGCTATTTATCATAACAAGCTTGGTTGATACTGCTCCCATACTGAACCAATTAGATTAGCCTATTTCGTCATACTTCATAACTTGGGATGATAGGTTTCCAAGCATGGTACAGTGCAGTAATTGAATTTTGATCAAACACACATGGCCCATAACCCAGTATGTGAAACTTTCAGAACAGTTCACAGCTTTTAAATATCCAGTCAACATGTTGCCAAAAGTACAGGATGTACTTGATGCAAGTGGGAGAGGAGGGGGGGGAGCACGAGTCCACGCCGTAACTTGGTACAGCTGTAAAACAAACATTTTTTTGTTCCGATTCTGTTCCTACTTTAGCAAAGGAGCTGGGAGGAAGACAGCGAATGTCAAGTAAGTCGTTTTTCTCCCCAACCCCCACACCTTCCCCTCCAGCCACCGGCGCACATTTCCCTTTTAACATTCTTAGATTACCACAACCTTTTAAATTCACTATACTGTACTTTCATACCGTATTAGACACACCAGCAATTATGTTTGTTAGCATGACACATCCATTGCTTACACTTAGTTAACAACATAACTTAAAAGTCGCATGCATCATCCTCTTAATAGGGTTATAATCAATGGGACCATGGAACGAAAGCCCTAAAAATTACCCCCCACCTCTGCATTCCCCAAGCTTCTGCTGCTGCCAACACAATCCATATGGTGGGCAGTCTCGTCAGGCTCCAGGTGAACGCTCTGTCGGTTCTTTGCAGGCAGTGATCTCCTCTTACATGTTCTTGCCATGTTTTCCCCATGGTAAACCCAAGGAACTTTGAAGAAGGCTCTGTGTGAAGGAAACAGAATGCATTAATAGATTCATTCCTACGGCTCTACTGACTGAGGGGGCAAGGCACCCACCGCAGAAGAGGTTCACAACATGGAAAATGCTGGGCCAGGCTTTTTTTTGAGTGAGTAATGGCTATCCATATCAAAGCCACTCTCTGGCCTACAGTGAAGAGTCTGGCACGCTTAAGCAACAGCGCAGGGTATCACCAACCTCTGCATATGGTGCTGCCAACTTCCTTCTCAGCTTTGAATGCTTTGACCTGAAAGGCAGCTGGAGGCAGCTCCGGGCATCTCAGATACCCAAAAGGGAAGCACTAGGGCAAGCCAGCGCCTTCGCTGTCATCGAGGTAGGGCAAAAGACGTAAAAGATGGGAATTTCTGCCACGGCCCTCTGAGGAGTGCAGGATCTGAGGGTTTACCCCAGGACCGCTGGTTGCACTCTGCGGATCCTCTGCCTCCGAGCTGCCCCACACACCTGCTCTGCAGCACAGCTGTGTCAGGGAGGCGGCCACGGGTTCCAAGGGGAGAAACGGTGCTTTTCAGAGGTAACAAAACGCACATCTCGTTTAGTCTCGCTGTTGGCTGGGGACAGGTATATTGCCCAACTGCAGCCACCACCCTGTCAGAGACAGAGTGCAGAGGATGCGCTGGATGCATCTCCCTCCCCACCCCACTCCCCACTAAGTTACGATGCTGCAGAGAAAAGAAAAAAAAAAAAAAAGAAAAGGAATTTGGTGTTCAACTTATCAGACTTGGACCAAGCCTCAGCTCAAACCAAGGTTAAATAGGCCTGTTCTAAGCCTCTTAAATATAGGATTTATATAGTAATTACAGTAATGGAAACTGATCTTTATAATTTTTATACTGCCTAAAATTCTGCTGTGTCATACGCATCTGCAGAGCCCGAGAACTCTGCTTCTCGGAGAGTGCACTGCAGTCCTGAAAGCAGCCATTCACATGTATAATGGAGAATTATCGGAGCACGAGTACGTTCGAGATTATAATGAAGCACAGAAGAGTAAGAATCAGAAATTCTGGGAAAAGCAAGGAGTTTGTATTTGAGACAAGCAGTATTTTTGAAACATTTTCTTTTGTTAGGAGTTTATGGAACGAGGTCTTCATCGCACACGGTGCAAACAGCATTGAGACTGCTCTTTTAATTCTTTTATTTCCTTTCTTTTCCTTTGCTACGGTCTTAGGTCTAGAGAGCGAGCGTGGTGCAAAATGCATCTTGGCCAGACAGAATCTTCTCAGCCACTTTCCAGTTTTCTCTGTCGTGCAAGGAAAAATACCGGAGCGCTAAGTCTTTGCTGTACCATAAAGAACAACTTCAGAAGATTTGGAGATCTGATAGGGGGTTTGGCTCCACCTTCAGGAAGCAGAAGGCAAAGAGACAACACAGTTTGAAGTTTCAGCCGTACTTTCTGCAGAAACTGAAGCCTGCAACCCCCTCATATCGACATCTACTGCTCCCCAATGCGTCTTTGCTTCATACCCAAAAAAAGATTCCCTGATCTGATGCCGTGACGTTTCTACATACTTGATTCAGCTCCTCCTGGAGGTACTTGAGAACCTGTGGCAGGATGGCCAAAGGTAGCTGATACATGAACGAGGAGAGCTGATATATGAACAAAAGTAAACGAAAAACAGCTTTGGCATGAAAAAATGAAGTTGCAACACACAGGATGTCATAGAGCTGTATCAAATATTATCAGCCATTTACACTGTCAGTGCAAAGGTTTCCATATAGAACGCAATTTTCTTACAATTCACTGAGATTAGAAGGGTTCTCTGGGTTAACACAGATGGATTGAGAAGAAGGAAGCAGGAAGAATCTTGATCAAATTTCAGTCCAGCAAAACACTTAAGCGTATGCCTAAAGCTAAGCTATTTTTTTCTCCTCAGATCCAGACAAGATGGAAACAGAATAATCTTTTGTATTTCACCTCTTGAGAGACTCTGAAGCAGGCTGAGCCCAGAACATAATAGTTGGTTAAAAATCATGACTTAAGTGAATTAAAAGGATGCATTTTTTTTAAAGAAGCCATATAGTGTCCATTTACAATAACGAAAATGGCAAAGTAGTTTGGAATGAAACTGAGTTTGAAAGACTATATGACACATTAGTGAAATAATAGGCAATCACGCAATTAGCGACAGTCCTATGAGGCAATGGAAATGTATGGATGCCTGTAAAATCCTGCCTTTGGGATTTCCCCCACTGGGTGCAAACCACCCAACCTTACTGTATTCAACATTGTTTTCTGGAGGAAACAGGT
Source organism: Numenius arquata (assembly GCF_964106895.1). Classification (NCBI taxonomy): domain Eukaryota; kingdom Metazoa; phylum Chordata; class Aves; order Charadriiformes; family Scolopacidae; genus Numenius; species Numenius arquata. The sequence goes on from NC_133583.1 coordinate 59,004,868, forward strand.
TCGAAAACTGCAGAGCAAGCAACAGGAATGGTTCTCGGTGCAGAAATGGACTAAACACCTAATGAATCTAAAAATAAAATAAAAAAAACCACTGAGAAAAGATGCGAGAAGAGTGAATAGACATAGCTGTGTAAGCAAATATAACTGAATATACTCTTGAGGAACAAAGGAAACAATTCTTGATGGGGTGACAACAGATGTTCTCCAAAAAAATTTCTAACGGAGCATTTCAAACACAAAGACCTTCCTGTGGAGCTGAGAAGTTTTACTGGCAGACATACAGTAATACATCTTTGGAAACATAATAAAACCTAACATTTAAGGTGTTATCAGGTCCTGAAAGCAGAAGTGATATCTTCACGTAATAAGTAGTGCGTGGTGGTGGAGAGGGAAACTGTTAGGATAACAAAATATTGTCACGGGAAGTTGCCATAGCGTAGCTGTGATTTAAACTGAAGGAGGAATAACCAGTCAGAGAGTTTGTTTTAAAATATCTCTAAATCCACTCTTTTGGAAAACAAGCTCTAAACACGAGTGAAAGATGCAGAGGTTGAACCTAACTGAACAACTACAATCCAGACCCATCTACTAATACAGCAAGCACACCCAAGTACAGCCACTTTCACACTGTGAGTGACTGCAGTGTCCAAAGCTGAATGTTTCTACCAGCTACTGCTCTTGCAGATCATGGTTAGGCACATTCCAGAAAATCCTAGAACGGACATAAAAATAAAAATAAGGAAAAAAAAAAAAAGGACAGGTTTATAGAGTCATTTGCACAATGACTGAACTGCACTGGTACTTAAGGAAGATTTGGATTTAACTCCTGGCATGGATCTGCAGCATCTCCAGCTTTATACAGGTTTTTAAAGGCTAGGCACTTCAAATTCTTTTTTTTTAAACTCTGGCCTTTACTTTTTATGTTATTTTTACAGATACAGAATAATACCTCTCTGTTTTGTTGGAATGTTGAAAGGATTCCTGAATATCTGCAAGGCCGGCAGATATCATTTTATCTGGGAACAAGGCAGGAGGATGACATAGTACATCATCTAATTATTTTTATTGCTTTGTGACTGTTTTGGGGAAAACAATCCAGAGAGATTATTCCAGTACAGTCAGAGCAATCAGAACTACAGAAACACGAGGATGGACGACAACTTGATTGACAGGAGAAAGCTAAAGCAGGCGGCAACGCAGAAAATCATCATAGGACAGACATTTTGATAAATATTACTGTAGCAAATTTATTATTAACACAGTGGGACAGCTTCACATCTCACATCACACTTTTCACAGCCCTTATGGTAAACATGCCATAGCTGACAATTACAAGATGAAAACAAAGACCTCACTAACTCTCTCCTGGCCCTGCAGTACTATCTGCTTACTAGGTTAACCCTCTCTAAACTCCAGTGAGGCAACTAAACAAGCATATAGAAACGCACGTGTGTTCAGATATAGAACATCATTCCAACAGTATCCAGTAGAAGTTCCAAAGGTGGCACTAATTCTCAAAAGTTTTACAAACAAAGGAGAGGTTTGGGAAAGAAGTGGAAAGTTGTCAGTACAAGACAGAGGACCAAGTGGAATACCATCTAAAGGGAAGAGAAGTAAAATTTTGCAAAGGTCTGGTCACCCGTGGCTTCATTCCGACTGCTGTGACAAAGCAGTGCAGTCCTGACAGAGCATGCACTGGCATCACCAACCAGAGAGCATCAGGATGAAAGGATTTCCTGGATTAGTTGACACACATCTTTTGTTTCTACAGAAACATTGGAACTTGGAATAACAAATCCTTCTTTCTGCCGGCTATTTGGTGTCTGGGGTTAACAAACTACCTGATGGACCTCATAACCATATTTTCATCTAAATCACACAAAATAGCTCCTGTATTCTTTTACGGATAATGAAGCACAAGACGGACTGCTGAAATCATTAAGTCAAACTCTCTGCTACTTCTACACATGGAGATACATTTTAGAATGAAATCCTGTGTGAGGAGTTGCCCAGGGCTATTTTTTTATTATAATGTCCATGGTATCTTCCCATTTTCGCAGTTATATTATATCAGCTTCAGGGTTAACAAACAAAAAGCAGACAAGTCACTGGATGATCTTAGCCATGAGATTTTATTTGATTCAAACATTTATTTTCCATCCACTTCCTGTCTATTTCTGAAAAGTATTTTCAGGAAACAAGCCTGACGTGCACAAAGAGCATTCAGTGAGAGAGACAAAAGGGAGATGCAACAAATATCAGGCAATGGAACGAAGCTAACAGAGTGTTCTTGTCTCTTTGAACTCACAAGTAAAACTCATGTTAGCAAGTATTCCAAAGCTACGTCTTTCTCATGTGAAGGGAAGAATTACCGTTGAGCACAACGTACTCCTTGTGGTTTATTCTCATTACGTGATATGTCAGGTTATGCAGATTTGGAAAGAAACAGAATTTCCTTACAAAGCTTTCTGTGAACCAGTCTTAACATAGGTCTAAAAGAGACTAAAACCCACAAATTGCACATTAAAAAAAACAATTTAGGAATCTCATTTTTTGTAATTCCCTTAAAAAAAATACTGTTTGTGGACACACTAATAACATTTCAAGAGTTTCATCTGAAAAACAAAAGAATCGCCCAAATTTTTGGAAAAAATCTACACTGAAGTTTACAGCACGTAGATTTCTCATTCAGTTATTGCCAGTTTTCATTAGAAAGTGAAGGGAATGTTTAAAATTGGTAAACAACACGAAGATTCTGTTGACGAGTTTTCTATCTCTGTGTGTATATACTTTTCTGGACAGGAACATGTAGGTAATCTCGGTTGTCCTAAAGACTTTGGTCAAACAACTTTAAAGGACACAGTTTTTTTTCGCTGAAACACAACTGATCTAAAGTAAGAACCTTTGAAGGGCTTTATTAGTACAAAGAATTCTCTTTTGTGACATTCTGTAGCTGTAAAACACACGCACCAATTTCTTTTCAGAAAAAGAAGGTAGGTATTTCGCTATGGATGGTAGCAAGGGAGGAAAAAAATAATCATCAAAATAAGCAGAACGATTATTTCCTATTCCAACCTCTGGGCACCCTAACACGCACCCTCCTTTTTTGTGGTGTGTCATCTACAATTCTATTTTTTATGCGCACACATGTCTACTGTTGATCAGCACTGATCAAATTTTGCAACTTCACCAAAATTTGTCTTTAAGCTTTGCAGAAATAATTATTTCAATTAATAGAATTTTCCAGGATACACCAGTGCCTGATTTAGGGCCATCTGGATTTTAAGTAACAGGACAGAAAGAAAGGTAGTTTCTGTGGTTTGGGATATTTAAGTTCATTTACAAGCTGCCACACATAGTTATAAAAACAAACCTCAAGTGTAAATCTGACCCATCCATACTAAAACTCTCATCAATTTCAATGGACTAAAGATCAGCATAGTTTTTCTGAACAACTTTCTCCACCTCCCTATAACACTCTAAATTACACTTACAGACACAGAACATCAGTGCAAATTGCAAAAGTCTGCACCTTTCAAAAATGGTACAACTTCACAGCAAACTTTGTGCTCACGGAAATAGAGCAGTCACAAAGAAACCTGGTGCCTTTGAGGTAAACTCATTCGCTTGAGGAATCTTCGTATTTTATCATCTTTGTTCCATGTACATTTAATAATCAGTTCTGATGAAGTGTAATTAAAGTCATCAGCAATTTCAGTGGACGACTGGATCCCTCTGTAAACATAAAACAGCCCTGTACATTTGTGACACTTACTGCCAGGGTTAAGGATAGGTCTGCATTTTCCTGAACGTTGCGTTGGTAATAGTGAGCCGGGTAAGCCTTGCCCCATAATAATCTATAATGTAACTAGAGCCATCGGAAGGTCCGACGATCTACAAGAGAAAAGGAACCAAGACTTTTCAATACGAAGTGAAATATACACTTCGTGCTAATGTCTCAATTACAGCTAATTTTCCCATCATAAAATTAGTCATGCTTAATTAGTCAAACAGAAACTAGATTTATTTTGAAGTTATGCTGTAGTTTAACTATTTTAGCGAGCGCTGTCTCTGAAGGAACATTTCCCTAGGGCTTCTAATCAACCAAATTACACAGCCAGGCACTGGTACTAGGTTAAGCCGATGAGGATTTAAGGCACAAAATCAGGCTAACAAATGAGTGGGCTCCAAACCACTTTTCTTGAACAAAGGAGGGGAGGCAGGAGAGAATTAGGTTGATGACAACTATCTTTGAAATACCGCACAGGTAGGGAATGCAGAGAAGGAGAGAAGATCATGGCTTTTTTGTTCTGGAAATGCTAAATTGATGCGGGGTCACCAGGGAGATGAATAAGGAGAGATGAAAGATACTCTCAGCTGTATCTGTAAGTGATCTGAGGCAAGATCACTGCGATAGCATAGAAAGGAATTTTGAGAATGAATATACTTTAAAAGACATGTATAGAAAGATGCATACTTTAAAAATATTTTTCTATAAACCCATATAAGCAATGTCTGTATCCATAATGCATTTTAAGGTCGATTTGTAATTCATGCTAAATGGATGCACTGTAACATAAGCCAATTTGGCAATTTCATGATGTCACAAGATGTCACCCCAGCTGGAGATGTAACCATCGTGAATCCCATGGTCACAGCTCTCAGGCGACACAGGACTTGTACTTAAAGTAGAGGCAGCAAAAAGAAAGCGGCAATGTCTTCTCTCCTGCGCCCTGCATGGCCACCGCAGAGGATGGGCTCCATCAGGATAAAGCACAGGCAAACGCAGAACTTCAGGATTCTGGGAACAGCAGGACAATCCATGCGAAGTCCAACACTCTGTGTCTTATAAAGAGCTCAGAGGTTCTGACGAAGTGAATTTATGGTGTTACAGCTTCCAAGCTATTCATTACAAGTATTTATAGACAGCTAACCTGGTTTTTAATGCAAATAACAAATATATTGATATTTTGTATCTATATTCTAGAACATCAATCTACAAACAAAGCTAAAACAAATACCTTTACTTTTCAATACACAAAGGTTCTTAAGGCTAAAATGCTAACAAAGAATTAGTAATCAAATCAAAGCTTTAACAAACACAGATTTGTATCTTGTTTGAAAGTCCTGACTTACCTGCATTGAAATAAGTATGAAATCAATTAGGCTACCAATTCCACAAAATCCTACAGTGCAGAACTTTAACAAACCTAAAAAATTAAAACAAAATGTAACTGTAGCTTTAAGACAGTCACTATGAATTTCACAGGTTTCTGGTGACAATCACATCCCAACTCTCTCCCCATCCTGCAAAAAAAAAAAAAAAAAAAAATATATACACACACACACCCACCTAGAAACAGACCTATAAATCTTTAATTATCCAGGAAAAAACCAAACCATAGATTCATATTTCTACATCCTGAATTCACTTTAAAGACTTTAAACATTAACAATTTATTTTTTTTAACATATAAATAATCTTAAACAAGGAAAGGCAAAAGTTGATAACCAAGCTACTGGAAATTTTCTTTTCTCTGACTGAGACGCAGACAGAAAAAATCCCAAATTGAGCTGCAAAATTTACTTACGAATAGAAAGAGAATTTCTACCATCTCATGAGTTGCAGCATATACTGATTTGATTTTCAGAACACACTACTTTGGAGAACAATCTCTTGTATCATTTTTATATTTTTGCTGAAATAGGAATTTATTTTGAATATATATACATATATATATAAACACTTCTTTTTAACTGGTATTCAAAAATGTCATTTTTTTGTACAAATAAATGAAACATTAATAGAAAATATACAGGAATAGCAACTAACAGATAAATGTTTCATTGGAAGTTGCCATGCAATGCAGACTTCATTTGGAAAATGCCTTCAGAAGGAGGCTGTCTTAAAATTATTATTATTTTTTTTAATATCAGTATCTTGTACAATGAATATGATACAATGAGTACTATATATATTTTAAGTAATGCATCAGCTGAACTAAACAAACATCTGGGTTATTCTGAGAACGAGATACTCATTGTGAATCCACTTGTCTCTTTACCCAGGCATAGACAGTATGAAGAGCAATGCACATCTGTTGCATTTAAGTCAGTTGTAGGCTACGCTGCTGAAAATACAGTTCCCTGCTCAAAAGCATGTCTTTAATGTGCTTACAGGGTCTAGCACACTTCTGCAGCAAGACAGAAAGCACGTTGATAAGATGAGCCAGTGTGGCATCCCAGAGCAGCTCTTCCCCACAGCCACAACGTGCTGTGCTGCACAATACCTGCTGGTAAAACCACCCGGCTGCTCTCCAAAGAACTAGCCTGACTTGGTCAAACATCTGAAGGTCTCCTGACCTTCTCCTCCTCCTTTGTGCTCGCCCTCTCTCAGAAGCAGCAACCTGTCCTGCACACCTTCTCCTCTCCCCCATGCCCTCTATAGGAGGCTGCACAGGGAAGAGAGTGGGGGAGTAACTGAAGGGAGAGCATCCCGTTGTCTGGATGCAGCTCCCATAGTTGACAGGATGGAACTGGCCTCATTTATAAACTCCTGGGAGACAGTTTATAATCTCTCCATGGAACAACAAAATGGTCAGAGAGAACAGGGAAAATACACCTTACAACCACGAAGACGAAAGAGCAGTAGCAGGATGGACTTTCAGCTGGTTAGAAGAAAAGCCTATGTGCATATTACAACTCTTAAATGTGCAAAAAACTAAGTATATAATTGTTTAATCCAACTTGTTCCCAGTTGGTGACGCGCGAGACTTGCAGGAGCCAGACATAGCTAGTTTGGGTATCAGTACTGGCAGCAGCGTAACAAACCATAAGGGAAACAGCCAGCTAAAGAAACGCCAGCCTTAGGAAATGACATTTAAGACGATTAAATAATGTCAAACTCTGGTGAACAGTTTACTTTGTTACTACCTGCATCAAGTTGCAGTCAACATTTAAGATATTTATTTGTGATGCTCCTTATACCATCTTCTCTCGAGCTCTGGTCCTGAACCTCACCACCAGTTGGCATTTTAGGAACCCAGCAGTTCTCTGACCATTGCTAGTTCCAGCAGCAGCTCCAGTTTGCTTGAGGAACTGGCTGCCCCAGTATGTTACTGGATGTAGAAGAACTGTTTCTGAGCCTGGCATATGTTTCTAGAGTGCAGGGTAAAGTTGATTTTTTTTTCTTCCTCCTCACTTCCCTCCCCACAAGCAGATCACACTGAGAAAATAAACTGCTCTAAAACACAGAGGGAAAAAATAGTGCTCTTACGCAGTAATAACTTATGGTTTGGTTCACAGTGTGTGGGAGAGGAAGAGGTTGCCTTCCTGATTTCTTCATATTCAATAGCTTGTTTATATTTGTGCTCTCTTTAAGCAAAAGAGAAGGAAAAAAATTAACCCAAAACGTTTATAGTCTTCATTACACTTGTTCAAAATATTTCAATGCTCTTACCTTTCTTACCCATTTTTTGCCAAGGCACAGATGACCTAAAGAAACCCCAACCAACCACTGTCAATGAAACCCATTTATGGAATTTTTTTTTCCCTTTTCTAATCTTACCTATTTGATTTTGTCTTTTTTACCTTTCAAAAGCTTGAAAACTTGACTTTGGAAGAGTTTAAGTCTTTTAATTTTGGTTACTGGATACAGTATATTCCAGAAGGGTTAACAAGCATGACCCATAAAGAAGTTCTATATAGCAACAGAAGATTTATACATCTACATTAGTATATTACAAAACAATTACCGTAAATTATTATCCCAAATCAAATGATGTAACAAAAAGGTGCACCTTATTGACCACTTCCAAAAATACATCTTTTTGTGAAACAGGTGGAGCTAATAATTAGTAAGTGCTAATTACAGAATCTCAGGGAAAAAGACACAGATATTAACACAAGATTATCAAGAAGGACAGACCATGTTATTAAAAAAACAAGGGTTTGCATTTAAAGGGCAGAAACTCAAAATTCTTAGCTGAAGTGACAGTAACATGTATAGCTTTTTCCAATTCATTGCTCCATGCTATCTAGATTTGCATTTACTCCATTTATCCAGCTCAGAAACAAAGCAAATCCCAGCCAGTGAAAGTAGTTCTAACACACCAAGGTTTTTCCATTATTTAAAAGCCCAGTGGCACCACCACGCTGGGAAGCGGGTCCTAAAAACACCAACCAGAGGTAAGTCTGATTAAAGGTCCCAGCTTCTGCAGAACTCTTATTAATATTATGAGCGTTTGCCAGAATAAATTTCATATCCCAAAACACTAGGTTTATTGCAAAGCTTGTCCACTGTTTGTCCTGGTAAAATCAAGAATCATTTAAGTAGCTGGCACATCAGTCAAAACCACTTCTGTTTCAGTGCCTCACAAAGAATGCTGTGGTAAACATCAATGCAAAGCAAACATAAAGCAAAACTATGATTAGCAATAATCATGTTTGCTTATTAGGATTTTAGCTGTTCAACAACTATATATCCATTTGTCACCACTCCAACAGATTAGCAGGCTGAGGATAATGCAGGATTTTATCTCACTTGACAATAAACTGAGGATTCTAGGTATAAAAATTAAAACTAGGAGTGTCAGCCTTCACTCCTCAAAATATACACATACAACTCAACCATAACAATAAGCTTTGCCTCAAATAAAACCAAAGAAATAAACTTACCTAATGCAGGATAGCCTAGATAAAATCTATCTGCTCCCAACCATCCAAGAAATAAGGACAGAGCCACTGCCACCTTGTAGGAGTATCCATTTCTGTCAAAAGAAACAAGTAATGTAGACAATGACTGCAAAATATATTCACTCATATTTTTGAATATTAAAGCAGTGACTCATTTGCCTGCTGCTTAAAAAAAACCCAGAACAGACTTGTTATTTATCTTCAATTAACGGACACAGAATTGATAATATTAAGCTTTCAAACCAGGTAGGCATCCTCCTTAAAGCAACCTCAGCTGTTGCAACTCAAGTATACTCTTGCAGAATACCGATTATTCTGAAACTAAATCACGATTTCTTGTCAAGAAAGACAAAATTCAGTTGCTGATACATTCCCAGTTTTACAGAGCATTTCCTAACAGTTCAGTCCCACTGAGACAACCCTGGAAAGCGAAGAGGTGTGTGAATACTGTCTGTAGGCATTAGTCTCACACGCGGCCAAATCAAGGGGAACAGGACAGACAGGTGAGATGTCAGCAGAGACAGTAACCGCAATGAGATCTGAAGGAGAAATGAACCATGGCCACGGGCTGAAGAAGCTGCAGGAAGGATTCAACAAAAAAGGTAATTCCTGTATCCTTTTACTACACTCTTAACGGCACAAACTCACAAATGAAGGGAACTGTTGAGACTACAAAGACGTACAGTGGTAGAGAGGTACCCAAAAGTTAAGCATCCCACGGTTATCCCATACAAAATACACAGATACAACAGACTCTTTGAGATTTATACTAATCAGCACCGTTCGTGCCAACAGCTGGAGTGATGTGGCCACTAACCACCTCTAACTTTCAGTCATTGCTCATGTGAATTTTACTCTAATAAGCAAGCTAGAAACATAGAGCTATCAATACTAGAACTTGCCGCATCCTTCGCTGCATTGGCGAACAGCTAGCTTCTGAAAACAAAAGCAAACCCAAATGTAATTAGAACTTTAAAAATATTCAATAATTCACTGTTTTGATACGTGCACTACTGTGTGCCAGCAATTACTTAACAAGCCCAAATTAAACTCTTGGTTGACATTTGAATAAAACATAGAGTTTCAAAAAGACAGTAGCTAAGAAAGGTCCAAGTACCTTTATTAAGCACTTTCAATGCCAAATAAAGATCTAGCTTTTTGCTTATTATCTAGATTTACTGACTTTAAAACTTAATGGCAACATTAAGTGATTAAATCATGACTCTTACCTCAATATTTGTTACTTAGCACTTATTAGCAACACAGAACATACTGGGCGTTCCTGGAACCTAATGTAACGTAAATTAGCATCTTTAGAAATGTCGTTTCCACTGTAAAGAACACTAATGGTTACATTTAAAAGTTGAGGTAAACTGTTGGAAATTGTTTATCAACTACGAAGTGTCAACAACCCTTCAAGGACACTAAAGCATAAAAAGAGCTCTTACATAAAAGGTGGGAACACAGTTTAATTTGAGATGCTCCTGATCAAAACCAGTAATAAGCTGAGCACTGGCCTATGCACTGAGATGCTTTTAAAAGCAGACCAGTCGGCAGCCTAGTCACCATCAAACTGACGGGCAGAAGAAATCCAGTACAGAGTGGAAGCATGTTAATACTGTATCAAGGCCGCATGCACTCAAGTAGGAAAATAACACATTCCAGGCACCTAAAGGAATCTCGTAAAGGAATTGGGTAAAAGATGCAATTTTCTTTTCAGTTGCTCTTCTGAATTTTTCTTGCTTCTCAGCCTCATCCAATCTTTATTTTTTTCTGCAAACACTTCTTCCAGCTGTCACGTTAAAAACATTTTTTTCCCCGCCCTCCCACGCCAGCTGATAATATGCAGGTACTGCTGTAGGTCACAGTGGTTTCTGTGCTCAAAGACCTGTGCACGCTGAACTTCATGGGTTTCACAGCCCACCGTCTGATGGACACCTTGAGCAATGGACATTTCAAATCTGCAGAATCAGGGCCTGCACATATTAGGCAAAATACGATAGAGTGCCAATTTGGGGAATTCTAGAATTTGGCAAAAAAATCTGCCTTCAAAACATCAAATTAAAACCAAAGCAAAGTAATCCGGACTCCCAGTACTTCTTGGCTTGTTAGCCTTTACAAGCTTTTCCTTGAACTAATACTAGGAGCAACTGGAACACATCCACTTACACAAACATACAACATCTGCTGGTCTTGCTCTAAAATAACTGGATCCCAGAACTGTTGGTGAATTACAGTTTTGGCTAAGGACAACTTGCTGATTCACTCCTTCCAAAACTAGGGATAGAGATGAACCTGCTGTCCCCATGCTAGAACAATCCTGCTATGGAAAGATGCCTTCTCAAACCAATTTTCTGGTTAAACGATGTGCAGTTATTTCTGCCAGAAGACAGTTACAGTTTCCATCAAAACTCAGATAAGATGCTGGAAAATCTCCAAAAAGCTGTAGGAAGGGCAGTCCTATTGTTGTAATATCAGGCTGGAGATTCCTGCTTAAAATAATGTTTCTAACACTTAGGTAACATTCAAAATGTCTTATAAAAGGCTCATAAAATGATCAGTGATTAGACTGCTTTTTAAACAAGTGTACATATGAAGGATAATATTAATCTTGCTGCCATTTTTAGCTGGCTTTGGGGCTTTATCAAGGACACGCTTGTGTAACTCTTCCTGCATTCACAGCTGTATTTTACTGGAATTTTTAGCAAGCCCATAAAGGCTCCTCCTCCTCTTCTGCCATACTAGCAGCCATGGGACTTGAAGAACCCATTCTTTTGGTACTGTCACCATTGATTATTTCATCTAGTCACACAATCAAGTAATAGACATCATAACAACAACGACATTTTTCTGCCTACATAGATTTGAGGGTTTAATTAATAGATGTAAAGAAAAGCTACATTTAAAAATGTTTCTAGAAAATACATTAAGCCAAAAGTGTACATACACAAAAATCTCCAAACCTAAGAATTACTGTCTAGTCCAAAGAGGAAGCAATTTTATTAAACAAGTATAGCTCATCTTATTCTCAATCCCCATCACAGATGGGACTGAAACGCAATTGTTTCCGGATAAAAATGTGACTGAAGTCTAGTTTGCTAGCATTTAAATTTGATTAGATGTAATAATATGTTTTCTTCAATTTGCTGAGCCTTGACTGTTGAGAAGACTAAATACAGAGAAAATATTTATGAAACTAAGAGGCAGAGCAGTACTTCCGAGTTAGGCAAATTATTGAGTAAGTATCACATTAGAGTTATTTGCTCACTAGTGTGATAAGGAATACCCAGCAAATATTAGCAGAGTTTTAATTTCCAAAGATTCCAGTAGGACAAAAGAAAAAAGCTCCTGCGTGAATCCCACAAAAAGAAGAAACAAATGGTACTGACAGGTGTTCGCTGATCATTAGCATTGGCCAGTTGGAACATTTATTGGTATCCAGAGCTCTCCATTGCTCACAATGTGCCTTAGAAAAACTAGGTCCATCATTTTCACGTTTCAGAAACAGGCTCTTAAAAGACACAGAGGACTTGATTAAATACAAAGGGTGTTTAAAAATAGAGAACCGTTCCTCTAAATGAGATTTTCTGAGGAACTGGAACGAGGCTTAAAAGTCCCCCAATATTCATGCATACTACAACTTAAGCTGCAGCTACAGGCAGACTTTAACCTGGCAGGAACCAGTCCTGCCACTGAAGAGAGCAGCCCAATCCAGCCCTCCTTTCTCCACTCTCTCTTATCCTTGAGTTGCCCTCATCCTTGTGCTGGCACAAGGACTTGAAGTGACTATACTGTGACTCAAATTGCGGAATTGATCCAAGTTAGCTCAAACCCCTATCAGTTCCCCGATTCAATACACAGTGGGAAATGCCAGGGAAAAGGATGGAGAGGTGTCCCCAGACCGATCCTTCCAGCAGCTGTGCGGGTTTTAAGCATATGTGCAATGTAGCCTTAGCATTTGGGGCAAATTTTTGCCAGGGTAACTAAAGCAAAGGTAAAATACTAAGGAAAAGCAAAGATACAAACATAAGTAAACAAAGAAAAATGAGTCCATGGCTGAGACAGATTTACTTGTAAACATGCATGTTGTATCCTTATACTACAGTGTTCATTAGAGGATTAAGTACTGGGCAACATGTGTACAAGTCTGCCTTACTTCTCTTTTTCCTTCTGTCAACACATCATACTATTTTAGAAGAAGTTCAATGCAAAAACAAAGACAAATTATTACAAAACCCAACAGTGTACTTACACATTGCGACATGTGATAGGCTTGTAAAATCCAACTTCATGTCCCGTGAAGACTTTTTCTATGCCAAGGTGATCTCTGCAAGTAATATTTGGTGCTGGCAGACATTGAACTGAGGACAAAAAAATTATTTGAAATTAATCAGTAACCAAGTAACTGTACATCAGTAACTGTAGCATTTTTCTGACAGGACACAAGTGAAACATACAAATGAAGTTATTCTGTGCGACAGTCTTGATATATTACTTTTAAAACAAATATTTTTTTAAGCCAGTCCTATGACCAACTTGTCTTTTTGAATGATAGATATTAAGCAAAATATACAAATCTAATTGCTGCCCTAATTCTGTTGCAATTTCCATTTTGGTTCTGTTATTAGTCAATGGGAAATCTGAACGTGACATACAGAAAAGACTTTCATCACGAGAACAGTCAAATATTGGAACAAGCTGCCCAGAGAGGCAGTACCATCACCATCCTCGGAGGTTTTCAAGATCCAACTGCACAAAGTCCTGAGCAACATGGTCTGAGTTCAGTGCCAATGCTGCTTTGAGCAAGAGGTTGGACTATGGGACTTCCTGAGGTCTCTTTCAACCCAAATTATTCTATTATTCTAAACTAAGGCTTGACTCTTCAGAGAGCCAAAGTGGAAATCACAGCAGAAAGTGACATCTGCTAGAAGTTTGCAATGTATTACCAGAATATTCATCGCTCTCCAATGCTGAAGTCTATTGTACTAAAGGGAAAGATCCCAGTCCTTTACCCACTTTCTATCAGTTTTAAATATTTGTGAGTCCTGTTGGTTGGTTCCAACAGAACAGCAAGACAGGTTCAATATTTCTTTCCAGATTCTCCCATGATACCTACAAACAAAAAGTCCAGGATTTGGATATTTTTTTTAAATATCTATCCATATTGCATAGGGACCAAAAAAAAAAAAAAAATTAATTTCAGTCCAATAGTAACAGCCAAAAAAAAATGAGCTATGTGGACTTATCTGCTATAAAGTCCTACATGGATGTTACTTATCAAAGTGCCTTATCTAAGACAATGACAAAAATCTACATTATTTCTTGTAAAAAAAAATTAAGCAAAAAAAGCAGTGTGTTCTTTTATTTAGAAGAAACCCACAGCAGTTTAAATATATTGATAAAGGAAAGGACACAATTTTCCTGTCAATGTCATCCAGTAAGACTTGAAATCTTCTACTCAGTGAGACTACTTGGATGCTTTGAATTAAACCCCTATTTGTTTGGGTGATGGATCCCAGAAAGATGTTCACAAACAGTCGTGCTTCAAGCACAATCCAGAAGATTAACTTTTTATTACTCAGATAATACTGAAACAGGAAGAGACTCAAATACTGTGAGAACAATTTAAAACTGCTGTGTGTGTAAAATAGTCTATACAGACACAGAAAACATTAATTAATTTAGCAATTTTCCCCACTCAGAAGCTTATCTCCTGTTCAGATGTATAGTGTATTAAATAGAATCACGTGGTAACTGGTTAGACAACTAACAATTTGAGTTGTGATCAAACTATAGAATATTCTTTCTGTTCACTAACTGGACATTTATAATGAGGGACATGATGTCAAAGATGATGTAAAGGACTGAATAACTTTAAAAAAGGATTCATTTTGGATAGTACTTTAATCCAATCTCTTAAGTATTTGGAAAAACTTCACTATCCCTGAGCATCCCAGTGAAGAAAATCATTCAGTATTTATGGAAAAAAAAAGACAACAAGCATAGACATGTATGTTAAACATGAGTGCACATAGAGCAAAACTCTTGTGCTATTAGCCAACGCAGAGGCTATTTATTTCAATGCCTGAGAACATCAGAAAAGCTAAACATATGTAGTAATCCAAGTGATCAATTTAAGGATTTTTTCTGTTGTACTCCAAACGTACATCAGAACTTAACAACAAAATAAATGTTTTCAAAACAGAGCCTCATGGCACCAAAGATTCCTGATGGAAGGCACCATGTTTCCTTAAAAAAAAAATATTTAAAAAATTGAAGATTTTGAAGGCTGTTCTGTCACCTGTCAATTCTTCTAAGTATATGCAAAATCAGTATGACAGGAGTGGCTTGTTGTAATCACAGTAGTGCAGGACGGAGCCTAGAGGATATAACATACATTGAAGAGATTTACCAGAAACCTCGCTTATAAATGTGCCAATCAGAGACAACGTATTTATTCATTTTTAGTAAAGCATCCAATCCACACAAGTGTTTTAGGCTTTCATACTAATGATATTACTAATCCCATATTTTATAAAGCTCATTTAGCAGATACACAAATGCATAAATTGAACACTTCCCTGGAAAATGTAGCTACTGTCAATATATGTTAGAAGTTAGAAATCCTTACCATATGCTGTGTGATTTGTACAATTCATTGGTTCTTGTGTACTATTGTCTATTTTAGGCTCATCGCACATATACGTTCAGGTAATTGAGGAAAACATTTTTCATATGAAACACTACAACAGGTGTAACTGATTTATTCCACCCTCTTTAAACCCTGAGGATTTAAGATGCACCTTGATGTTAGTTTTCCTTCCTACCCATCCCCCAAAAGAGGAACCGCACATTACCATACAGCAAATCTGCTAATCCAATTTAATACACCAATATATCGCATAAGCTCCACATCTAATTAGTGCTGCAGTCAGCACTACCTAAAGGAACTACAATATTTATCAGTCAGGGCCTCTGTATTTGAAGACAAGGTAGCACGCCTAAGCTAGTCTTCTTCTCTTATTTCAATATCATAGTACCTTTAAATGGAGGCATTCAGTTGAGAAGATTAAATCTATAGTAACATACAAAATTCAGAGAACACCTAAAAATGAGCATCTAAAATGCTAGGGATTTGGACTAGAAAACACCTGTGCAGGAACTTAATTCCAGAG
This sequence comes from Numenius arquata, assembly GCF_964106895.1. Lineage (NCBI taxonomy): Eukaryota > Metazoa > Chordata > Aves > Charadriiformes > Scolopacidae > Numenius > Numenius arquata. Next base: position 59,020,737 of record NC_133583.1, read on the forward strand.
GTCTGAACTCCCATGGCCAAGCAAGGCAGGAGATGAAGTTAGCTTTTCCAAGATTTGCTTTCCTGACACTTTTGATCTGCAGCTACATCAGTAACTGTCAGCTACCATCAACAAACATTTTCTGGGGAAGGCCTGAGGCGCCTTTGGAGAGCCAGGAGCCTCGCAGCTCTGGTCTGTAACACCTGCACCCTGCTCCTTCACATTGTGGAGGAAGGCTCAACATTTTGCAAAGCTGCCACGTCCCACTCGAGTGTCCTGCAAAAAAATAAGAAGGTGGAGGGGTGGGGGAGAGGGGAGCTCTCATCCCATGGGGTTTTCTCTTTGAAAAAATCAAACGCCACACCTGCACAAAGGCACACACTGAACGACCCCCAAAATAACCCTATGCCGCTGCCTTCTCCTGCTCCTTCCAGCCGAGACCCCTCAGGGCTCCTTCCTTGAGGCTTCCCCCTCCCTGTCAGGCACCTCAAACCCTCCGCCTCCCCCTTCCCCTCCACCCGAGGCGGCCGGGCAAGCGGAACCCTCTCTGGCAAACCGGGCCCAGGGCGAGGCGCCGCCGGCCCCTCCGCCCTGCCGGGCCCCATCGCCACAGCAACCGAGCCCCCGCTGCCCGCCCCGGCCGCGCTCAGGATATTGCCCCAGCCTCAGCTCGTCGCACTTGAGCGGCGGCTCCGTGCCCGTCGCTCCCTCCACGGTTGCAGCCGCGAAGCAGAGGAGAAGTAGGATCCGGGCCTCCGCCGCGCCTCTCCACCTCCCCAGCCCCGCCGCCGGCAGCCGCCCCGGCCGGGCGGCCATGATGGAAACCGCCCGCTGCCGTCAGCTGACTCGCCGGTCCCGGCGGAGCGGCGCGGCCCCGCGGCGGGGGGAGGCCGCCCTGCCTGCCGGGAGGAGCGGGATGGAAACCCCAAGCGTTGTTCGTGGGCTCCTGAGGGGGCTGGTTTGGGATTTTTGTTTTTTGTTGTGGGTTTTTTTTGGGGGGGAGGGGTGTTGACCTCAGCAAATATGGCTCCTGAGGCAGCTAATGGTCAGCGCTGAGGGCAGAGCGTGCCCTTATTCAAGATGGCGCCGGCACGGCCCCGGCGGGGGGACTGGCGGGCTCGTGCCCTGAGTAAAGATGGCCGCGCCCGCCACCAACACCTGGCGGGACGGCGCCCCCCTGCCCTTACCCAAGATGTCGGACGTGAGGCGCCCCGCCTGGGCTCTGGTCCTCGGGCGGTGTATTGCTAAAAACACTATTTATTTTATTTTTTAAATGAATACTAAATGCCTAAAGTAGGCAAGCTTTTATCTTAATCAGCGTTTGCTCTTCATAAGGTATTTTGAGGCGATTACCAACCTTTGCTCACTTCCTAGGTGGTTATTTAATGTTTTTCTAGTATTTGGGTTTGAAGGTGTTGGTATTTAAGAGAATGTTGTAATTACCCAGCCCTTCTAGAAGTCTTTTGGTTTTATTTGTTGTTATTTTGGTGAATGAATGGTGACTTACAGACGAGTCTGTCAGTACCAACAAAAGGGTTGTCCCAGTCCCAGATATTCAAAGAATCAGTTAAAAAGTGGATTTTAAAACGCGTGGTTGGGTGTGTGGAGAGCTCAGCCAGGGATGTGAAATATTGCCATCTAACAGCTTTTTTGGGCGATGCGTGTAAATTAAACTGGCAGTCTGGAGCTCGGCAGACAAAGTATGCAAATGAAAATTGATATTCCTTTCAGCGAGAGGGAAGGGAAAGGCCAGGCCCGGGGTGCGCTCCATGATGAACTCACCCCTCCGAGATCAAAACTGAGGTGCGCTGACGGGGAAGGTGCCTGGTCTCTCCTGTCTGCAAGGTGTCCCTCAGATGGATAAATACACGCCTGGCTGTTCGTCACTGTCAGGAAAATTGTCACCTCGCACGAGCGCTACGTTAATTAACAGTGAGAGCGAGGACTGGGAAGTTAGGCATCGTGAATCTGAAATTTAAAAAGAAGATGAAATGGTTATGTTCTTAGTGTGTTGAGTCGCCATCCCTCGAGGTATTTCAAAAAGACGTGTAGACGTTGTGCTGAAGGACATGGTTTAGTGGTAACTTGGCAGTGCTGGGTTAACAGTCGGACTGGATGATCTTAAAGGTCTCTTCCACTCAGAAGGATTCTATGATTCCATGTTGCATGCTCTAGTGCAAGCGCTATTGCATACTAAAACAAAATAGGCACCAGGTCGTGGGGAAATCAATCCAAAGTTTTCGGGTAAAATTAATTGCCAAGCCTTTTGTAGCCCTTTTTCTCTGCAGCTAGCAGGGCTGTGTAAGATCTGCAGCAAATGAGTTCCTGAAACAGCACAGCAGAATAAAAATTATTTCTGGAGAGTTTCATTTGACCGCTTTTTTTGTGTGTGTACATATATATCTTTAAAAAAATCTGAAAGCAGACTACCATAGAGGTTTTGGAGGTAGAAAGCAGCCGCAGTTCTCGCAATTAACTTCAACTAAAACGGTGCCTGTTCAGTATTTTGCGAGTAGCAGTAAGAAAACTTCGCTGCCAAGCCGCCCCAGGCAAGGCACTGTGCCCCTCGGAAGCCGGAGCTGTGTTTCGGATGCCATCAGGAGCAGTGCTGGGAGAGGCGTATGTCCATCACAGGTTCCGTGCTCCGTGGGGAAAGCGATACAATCCCTTAACTCCATCTTCCGAGGGCTCTGGCCGTTCCCTTCTCTGGAGGAAGCGGTGAGGGCTGTGCTGCTGAGGCCTCTGTGGGAATCTGGCTTCAAAAGGGCTCTGAATCCGTGTTTGGACGCGGATTTACTGCAAATGAGTACAAATAAAGCTTTTCCATGGAGTTGACACCTACTTTTTCCCCTCAGTTTGGTAGCCGTGTTGATATGTATGTCTTTTTAGGCCTGTGATTTATAAGTACATGGGCAGGTCAGGATCAGCTGAAAAATCGACTCGGCTTTTAAGCTCTGCGTTTCCCAGAGCAGCTACTGCTAATCCCTGCGGCCACCGAGGGTCCACACGCTCCAGCCCCGGGCCTTGGCCTGCGGGGTCCCGTACTTCCCGTCCCCTTCTCCGAGCCTCCAGCTCGTGTCCACCTCACGCTTTTCCCCACAGCACCTAAGGGCTCGTAACGCTCAGCCGGAGCTCTGCCGGCAAGGGCTGGTTTGTCGCCAGCGGGGCTTCTCCCTCCGGCCCGGCCCGGCCCGGCGCTACGTGCCTCCCCGGACGTGGGCTGCCGGCGGCCGCCCCTCCCGCCCCCGCCGCAGGGATGCGGCCCGGCCGTCCCCCGGGAGGCGGCTCTCCCGCCGCGCCGCCCCGGCTTCCTGCGCCGCAGGTGAGGCGGGATCGTCCCCCCCCCCCGCCCCCGCTTCCCGCTTCCGCCCAGGTGAGAGCCGGCGGCCATCGCGCCGCTCCGACCGCCGCCGCCGCCGCCTCCCGCCTCCCGCCTCCCGCCCGCAGGTACCGGCCCCTCGCCCCGTCCCTCGGCCCTTCGCCTCAGCAGCGCCCCCGGCGCTGAGGGGAGACCGCCGCTGCTCCCCCCTCCTCCCTGCCCGCCTCGGACCCCGGTCCCCTCAGACCGGCATGGGCGCGACTTTCGGTAGCGAAGGCGGTGGGGCAGAGGTCCGCTCCTCCGCCCCCGGCCCTGCCCTGGAGGAGAGGCCTGGCTGCCCTCGACGCCCCGGCAACCGGCGGGTGTGGTATGTGGGAGGGGGTAGGTAGGGTCAGCTGGTGGTGAGGGCTTTTCTGGAGGAGTTTAAGTCCTTCTTCAGGCTGGCTAGTGCTTGGTCGTGGCATGGATCTTCTGGAGAAGCATTTCCTGCCGTCTCCTGGTTCCATCTGTGTGTGACCCACCGCCCAGGCCAGGACACCGGCCTGCACTTGGCCACCTTGGAGCCCTTCGAGGTTTCATGAGGGCGTCAGCAGCTCCATGAGGGCCGGGATGAAGGCTGGGGAGAGCTGCGTGGCTCCTGATGGTGGGCGAAGGTGCTCCAGGGTGTAGGAGCCCTCATAGTTGTTGTCAAACAGTGTCCATTGCTTGGAGAGGAGGTGCAAGGGAGGGAACGCGCCCTTTGCAACAATCAGTGCCTGTCAACTCAGAGCTTCCTGACCAAATAGGCTTTTTTTTTTTTTTCTTTATTTAGGGGGTGATAAGTAACAAACCAGTTCTTTTACATTCCATGTAAATTTTTGAAGCTTAGAAATCCAGTATGGCTCAAGGTCTAACAACTCTCCTTCCCCATGAAGTGATTTGTTAATCATGCATGCTGTCATTTTAGTAATTCTAGGATTTATTGGCTAATTTCAGTAGCATATGACAATATTTAGATCTCGGAAACGAGTTTTCCTCAAGCTTTGTGAGAACAGGTTTCTGAGACCATGTTATTGCTCCACGGAGAATGGCTTTGGCGTGAGCTCACCCTTCTATTAGACATCAGAGAATCCACACTGGCACTTCCCTCGAGGCTGAAGTCCGCAGGAATTCAGGTTCTGCTTGTTAAAAGTTAGCATGCCTTGAGAGTGAGTAAGGCTCCTCTTGATCTGTGGAGAGACTGGTAATCACAGATGCAGGGTTATTTCTTGTTTTGCTTTCCTCATATCGTGGTCACTAATCATACGTAACAACAGGACACCCTCGGTTTGCCCGTGGAGTAGTTTTTTTTGTATTTAACAATATTTAGCTTTGACCAGCTTTACCCTGTGTGGTGTATTTGTGTTTAGGTACTCAGAGCACTGTTTGGTTGTTTCCCTCTTTCAAGAGCCTGGAGCTCTCAGCACGTGCTCGATAGCACTTTTTATAAATACTGCAGCATTACACAGAACAGCAGGTTTTGGTGGTTTCATCTCAAAGGCGTGTGCGTGCTAAGCTTGGTGGGACTGAATTGTTCTGTATGTTACCAGGATGGGATACTGAGCATAACTTGTAGGACAGCAAAATATGTGTTAGAATAGTGTTTTTTCACAGTACCTAGTTGCTTGATGGCGTGTAAACGATATAATTTTTAATATCTGAAGTTACAGGTGGTGCTGTGCTAGGACAATTTAGGATTAAAATCACACTAACAAATGCTGTTTTCCTTTTCTTTTGCCTTTATCAAATTTTAAACTGTATGGACTGAAATTTTCCAAGTCAGAGATCTCCCTGATGAGGAAGACGATATGCACCATATCAGTCACTCCTGATAACGGAGCCAGGAAAAAAATCACAACTGCATTAGTGCAGAAAGGTGACTTTGGATTGGGATGTACCCTTGGCTGTTCCTGTGGCAGGCTGCTCGGTTTGGCCGTGTTTGAAGCCTTTGAAAAATAGCAGCAGTTAGCACCTGTGCATTAAGGACTCCTGGTGCTTATTGTCCCAAAAGGTTACACCCATGCTGAGCGGTGAGAGCCTACCATGAGGCAGGACTTCCCTGCAGGCGGGTCTCCTGGAAGGACACAGGTTGTTGGAGGCCAAGCTGAAGGACATAGGGCAGGAGTGGTTGTAGTTGTTAGGTGGGTGGGGAGAAATGGGCAGAAGAATCTCCTAAACTCTCTTCTCCTCCAGAGCCCAGCAGGAAACCCCTTATTTTTGTCTTTTAGCAGCCCTTTGTGGAGGGCGGGTGTTTGTCAAGGCCACTGCCAGGGCTGTCGTGTTCCCCTCTGGCTCTGGGATGTGCTGGGGTTGAGCACCCGGTGTCTCTGTCCAAGTGGCAGGCATCTGGCAGGAGGGTGATGGCAATGGAAGACTTAAACCTTTCAGCTCTTCTGATGACCTCTGCTGGCATCAGCATGGGGGAATTCCTTTTTTCCTAGTCTGCTTTTGAAGAAGATCCAAGTCTCAGGATTTCATACAAAACCTTATGAAACTGCTGGTCCTTATGATGCGTTGAGTTCAACTCTCAAAAGTGAAGACAGCAAAAACCCAGATGCACGCTGTGCTGGAGTGTGGACTTTTTTTCTGGTGTTAGAAGACACTAAACTTCCTAAAAATCATCATTTTCTCAATTACAGTTATTTTGGGAGTCGTGACATAAATTCTGAACTGAGGTTTGCAGTTTTGTCTACCAATAAGATAAATCAGTGAGTGTAGAAATCAGAGAATGGAGCTAAGGAAATTGAATGCAGAGTGTTCAAACTTCCAAACCATGGTGTTTTGGATCCCTTCAAAACTATCATTGAGGAGTGGACCTCCTAATTTAGCAACTGTCTGTTTATGCCTTGCTTGGACTCAGCATCAGTGTTTGGAAATTGTTTAATGATAAGATATTTGGGGCCCAAAACATAAACAGCTCAATAGTACACGGATTTCTGTGTTTCTCTGGTGCCCAAAAGCCAATCTTAGAGACCTGTCCTCAATTACACATTACTTGAAAACTTTAAATTAGTTTATATTTTCCAGGATCCCCTCACACCAGAAGGAGCTGTTTACTTTAAAATATAACAGGCTTTTTTTTTTTTTTTTTCTCCCCCATTCTCTTTTTATGCAAGGAAGGAGAACAAAGAAATACTGAGGGTGGTTTTAACTTCTTGCACAAAAAGAAATCATTAAAAACCATTGCAGGCTGGCTGGAGGCCAGCTTTGATCACGAGGAATCCCAAAGTGCTGTGTAAACTTGAACTGTTATACGAACTGTACCTGAGGTCCACGTTGGTGTCCACCGGCGCAGAGTGGTCTGCAGTGGCTCTTAGCAACGCTTCGGAGCAGCTCAAGCAGGAAGCTGAAACTTTCTTTAATCTTTTTTTTTTTTTTTTTTTTTTTCCCTCCCCCTTTTGCACCTCCTTCTCCAGGGGACTTCTGCCTAGATGGAGCCTGGTTCTCTTACCTACTTTTTTCTGCTTAAATTTGTCTTTCTTGGATCCATACCCATCGTCATAATTGCTATTGTTACACCCGCTGTAATGGAAAAAAAGATTAATCTCGGAGGCTGTCAGGGCGGCACTTTGAGGCTGGTTTTTGAATGACGCAGGCTATTTCTCATGGTGCACTTTGCCAGTGCAGCTGAGCTGCAGCCGCCGCGATCTGCTGCCTGCTGCAAGGTGCCGTCCCACTTCCCTGGGCACTTCTCGCCCCCCACCTGCCTACCAGTTGAGAGCTAACCAGGCAAAAAGCTCACCCTACCAAAATGCGATGAGGTTTTTTTTCTGCCTGTTTAGCTCCCTGTTCCAGCTTGCTGTGGGATCGGATGAATGAGTGCAAGCACAGATGGAAAGGGAAGAACAAAATAGGAAGAAATAGGGCTGGAGAGCTGGAGCAGCCTCCTGGCTGCAGCTATTAGATGGGCATGGTGCTGTCAAGTCCTCATTATTTCCTGCCATGCTGGATTTCTTTTCTGGGTTTAATCTTTTCTTCGCCCTACTGCTGGTTTGAAGGTGTTTCAAGCCACTTTTCCTCATAGGAGTTATTTTGTATTCCTTTCTGGTGTTGGTTCTCTTGCTTTGGGTTTTTTTTTTCTCTTTTAACTGTGATGTGAAGTAGATAAATAGAGGAGGGAAGTGAATGGTGGGAAGTTAAATTGGGAAGAAAGAACAAATTTCCATATTCTTTGTCCTGTTTTGTTAAGATCCGTGCAATACTTTTAGTCAAGGAGGCTAACTTTTGTCTTTTTGGTTTAGGTGAAGACTCAGGAATGTATAAGGAAATGGTATTTTCATCTGTTCTTAGGAATCAGATCTCAGCACAGAATCAAAGGCTGCTGTGCTCTTAGAAGTGTTTTATTTCGAATGGAAAAGAAAATAAAGCTGCAGCACTTACAAAAGTTCAGATGCATTCCTGAAAATCTTTCAGGGGTTGTATGGGTTTGCCGCTTCAACTCTTGCTATGACTTTGATTTAAAATGACCTCCTAAATCTGTTAATAGTCTTGCAAAGCGGCTCATTTTGCTTGGCCCTGGGTGGAAACCACGCAAACCCACCGAGTTCTATAGGAATTCCTCCAGGAGCCAAAGCTGCTCAGATACAGTAAAGGCGGCATAAATCTGAAATTGTGGTTTGTGATACACCTCCACTTTCTCTTTTTTTTTTTCATTAGGTAAATCCAGCTTAATCTGACTCTTCAGAAGATAAACTATTCACCTGAATACTTAATATTTCATTAAATATAACAGTGTCCTCCCAAAACTCAAGATGTTTTCAGTGTGAACACAGACAGTGTCAGAGACAGAGCTGAAAGGTTCAGAGGTCCTGCTGGGAGAGGGCCCCTGGGATGTGCTTACCCTGGTGTTGCATTCAGATGCACATGACCCTTTCTACTCTCAAATTGCAAGATTAAAAAAAAGTAAATACAGAGGTTTTTTTAAATATGTATATGGCTATTTTTGTTCTAAAATAATTCTGAATATATGATTCTGAAATTACACAGTTATATACTGTGTAGAGTTACAATTATGTAAATTGTGCTATTAAACGGCTGACTTCTTTCAGAGGAGCTTGTACTAAGCGCAGAAATCTTGTTTCTCTTGTGTGTTTTGGTATAACTGCCTTGATAGATTTCGGAATGACAGGCTCCCCATCAACGTAATAACATGCAAGTAAGGGTACAAATTTAACATCGCTGCTAATTGCAACTCTGTTGTTTTTATACTGCCATCTAGGCCTCAGCCCCAGTTGGAGACCGGTTCTATTTGGCACTGTAGAGGAGCACGATAAAGGGTATTCTGTTCCTTCAAAGCTTGTCATGTACATAGAAAAGAGAAAGGCAAGCTCACGTAGGAGAAGGCAATGAGCTTCTTTCACCTGTTCGACACCAGGGCTGTGATGAGAACTAACCTCCCTTAGAAACATCTTGGACTAGGGATTGATTTGTCTAGTTTTGGGCCATAATGGCATAGTGTGTCCCAAATGGAGGGAACTTCAGTGTTTTATAGGGAAATGCAGGGTTTCACCTATATTGCCATATGGCAGGGCAGAGCTATCATGGTAAGAATACAGTCTACAAATAGTTAAAGTAATCGAGGGGAAAGTACCTTTTAAATAATAGGAAGATTTTAACTATATATATATTTGAAAAGATTGCAATATTAATGTCCACATTCAAAATAATTTGGTTGAACATAACTGTCTCTCAATTTTCTTGGCCGATGTTTGTTATTATAACCTGTGTTTTTACTCGTATTGGTAAGAGTACTTCACAGTCCTTCCTGTGTGTGAAAGGAAAAGCACATAGAACAAGGAAAGATTTTTGGATGTGCTGATGCTACAGGGCAACTAGCTGTATTGAGAGCGTCGTTGAATACGTGGGGTAAACAACAGGCGGTAGTAGTATTTTTTTAATAAATTTGCTATAGTTAGCTTAGTATTTTATTATTGGATTTATTGACTGTGTATCTGTTAGAATTCCGCTCAGATATATACATTATTAATTTGATTTTTTTACAACCTCATCTAGGTTATTCTGAGTAATTCCAAAGATACCCTTCAACATGCCTGAAAATCCTGCTGCAGGTATGTAGTCTGAAAGCGATTACTTTTGTTAAGCAGTGAGAAATGAAGTTCCGTTCCTAAGGTGTATACTATTTTGTGGTGCAGATAAACAGCAGGTGCTGCAGATCCTCGATCGGCTGCAAGCAAAACTGCGTGAGAAAAGAGATTCCCAGCATAATGAAAACCTGACTGTTTTGCGTAACACGCTCAGGAGCCCTTTGTTTAACCAGATACTGACCCTCCAGCAATCCATCAAGCAACTGAAGGAACAAGTGAGTGTAAAATTGCAGTTGTTGGTGTGATGATAACTATAGTGAACTTGGAACATAAAACAGGGTATGTAGGCGTGTGTTAATGAGGACCCTCTCATTAATAAACCGTAACTTGGTGTGAATCAGTGTTGGGCTTTGGGGGTTTTTTTGGTCAAGTTACTATCTCCAGCATCAATACTGAAATAAGAAGTGGTATCCCAACAAAACAGGCCATGGGGCAACGTGCTCTGAAAGGGATCCAGAAGAGTCAGGCATTGAGAACCACATCACTCGAGAAAAGCATCTGCAAAAGACATCAGCTCTAGTACTTTAAGTTCTGAACAGCAGTTGGAACTGGGATCCTTTGTTTTTCACAGAAGCTAAATACTGTTTATCAACTAAATGGCAGCATCTTTTCTCCTTAAAAGACATCATCACTTAGTTCCTGCTGACTTGTTCAAGAACGGTTAACCTGTTTTGGGAAATATAATCTAGAAAACCACCCCTGAAGACTTGCCAAGCTCTGATGCGGATGTACCCAAGCTAACTTTAAAATGAGTTGGCTCCAGCAGTGGAAGGAACTTGTGTGGATTGGTTTCTGACGCCAACTGACACTTCGATCTTGTGGACATGGGTGTCAATGACACATCTGGTCGAACAGGTCTCACCCTCCAGTTAGCAGAGTCAGGCGTGTAAATTTAAAATCAGGGACTAACCTAAGATCATGCTTTGTGACTGTGGCATAATGGATTTTCTATCCAGAATGTTCAGAATTATCGTATCTAGAAAATTTTGTTTTTTCTTGAGGTTCTTTTTAAGCATGCCCCTCATAAGCAGTTTCATCCAGGATGAGATTTTTCAGTTTACCGTGTCGCACTGGGAATATTTCTGCATTTCTTTGTTGTTTGTCAGGACTAGACACAGAATTGAAAGTTCTAGCAATGGTAACATGTTCAATGGTGGTTAGTTTGTACCCTGAGCTCTCCCTTGGGAGGAGATAATACAGACCAGGCCTTTGGCTCCTGAGTGACTACGTGACTCTTAAGAAATTTGGATTCTGGTGCCAAAATTGTCCAGGTTTGCCTGACAGTTGCAACAGTGCTTGAGTGCTTCTTTAATGATGTTGCTTTTGCTTGTGTTGTTTCTGGAATATGAGGGTGAAAAGAAGATAATGGGCATAGGCAGGGGAGCAGAATGGAAGAAATGGAGAAAATGAGTGGAGTAGAAACACAGATGAAACATTCAGGGAACTTTTCCTTCTGAAAAACAATTTAAACTTGATATGGTAGCCTGGTTATAGCTTATATCTTAATATTGCCTGTTTTATACAGGTGAGAGTATTTGTGTGAACATGTGTGAACACATATGAACGTGTGTGCTTGCTGCTTTGGCGGTTTTCAGACAAGATTAAATATGTGGAAATCTATTTTGTTTTTAATAGTTTTTCTACCTCTTTGTTCATTTTTAACAGCTCAATTATATGCCTCCTGACCGGTCAGTAGATTTTGACTTTACGAAGAGAGGGCTGCTAGTGTTTGCTGACAAGTCGGTTGCTGCTGGGAGCGTGTATGTACCTTGCAGTTCCCCTGAACCCAAAGCATCCACCTTCACTCCAAACCTGGGAATTAATGAATTTAATGCAATCATCCAACAGATGGCAAAGGTAAGGCTCTCAGGTTTAGTGAACCAAACTTATCTTCCTTCAATGTCAATCTTGCTGGCTTTTGGAGTACGTTTTCAAACGTGCTGTTCTGTTGTGTGTCTGGGAGCGTGGTGCCTCCTGGCCAGAAAGAGAGTAGAAGTGCCGAGGATAACTTTTCCCTGTGAAAGATAATGTCAACACTGGAAAGTGGTTTGGTGGTGTGGTTTGGTTTTTTTTTCCTTTGCCATTTTTTTTGGCCTTACTTTCTACCAAACACACCAATGTAGAAAAGAAATTTTAGTTGCCAGAAAACTTTTCTGGTATTTGATGACACTTAATTGAAGATGCGCGTTTTCTGCAGAAACTTGTTTTGATGGAGAGACTTGTTTTATCAAGTACATTTTAAATTGGAAATATACCAACTTTGTTAATATACGAACAGTGCAAATGATTAAAAGAACTGACATATAATATTTTATTTAACTCTTCATTTAGTATGTCTTCACTTTGCCAGGCAGATGCTGATTTCATTAACATGTGATGTAGCATGTACCAAATGCTTATGGAAGTTGTACAGGTGCAGACATCCACCCATGTGGGATTGGCATTTATACCGCAAATGTATTGTTCTGTGTTGCTTTGAACCATTAATTTAATTGGTTAGTCATGCCTTTCTATATTAAGTAACTGTTGCTAATTGACTACCTTAATGTAGCTGTAATATTTTGAGCATAACTCTTCTCATTAGTGTGTCATTAACTCATCAGATAAAAGATTTAGTGGTAAAGACTGCACATTATTTTGGATAAAACAGCTGTGATAGCAGTGCCTTCTCTAAGTGTATTTCCCAGTAAACAACCCCAGAAATCTTGTATTAGAACTGAAAAGCAGGCAGTCGCAAAAGTAAACTTTTTTTTTTTAGCATTAAGTGTGAACTTGCAGGGAGGGGAAGGAAATTAATTTCTTTATTTAAAAGCTGCAATCTTTTGAACGCACCCCTAAAAATCAGCATTAAAAGCAAGGGGAGCCAGAAGACAAGTAATTTAGTTTAGCTGTGCAGCATTTCCAGAAATACCGAATATATTGCTCTAGACAGCACTTCGTTCATAGTTTTCATCCAGTTTGGAATTCATCTCATAATGTGAATGAAGTGTGAAAGCAGCTCTTAAATTCCCTGAGGTTTCAGAACCTTAGAGTGCTTGCATATCCAATACTCTGCTATATTAAAAATAATAAATGGAGGAGCTTTTATAGAAATAACATATTCAGTATTTTGCCTTTGTTTAGTCTTAGGAGGAGAATAATTCTCCCAGTGTTATAAATTTTAAACTAGCTCATTCTATTGCATTAAAAATTAGTAAATCAATTTTTTTTCTGTTTTATTAGGGGAGACAAGTAGAATCAATAAAGATTGAGAAGCCTTCTGTTGGAGGTCTTGGATTTAGTGTGGTTGCCCTTAAAAATCACAGCTTGGGAGAAGTTGGTATCTTTGTCAAGGAAGTCCAGCCAGGAAGCATAGCTGACAGGTGAGATCTTTATAATTGTATTGGAAAATTGCACTATTTCCATGAAGGGAAAAGTCATGACTTTCACGTTGAAAACTCTATCAGAGTAACATGTTTGTCTGGGTTATCTGGTGGGATATTTTGGTGGGGGTATCTTGAATTCTGGCTCTTCCACTAAATGGACTCATGTTTTGAGGATCAGATTTTCAGATGAGTTTTAAGTATCCAAGCCATTCATAAATGGAATTTCCAGAAATCGTGACTCACTTAAGAGAATCTTGAGTACTGATTAAATAACAAAAGAAAACTCGGAAGAGAATACAAGGAAAATAAAAATTAGCCTCCATTTGAGTTTTTATGCATTGTATCCCTGAAAGATTTTTTTTTTCCCCCCCTTGTTTCTTTATTTATGTGCCTATGACAATACCCTATTTATAGTTGGTTTTACTGTTTGTTTCCTGTGTAAATTTAGATCCAGTCCTCCCGACAGATCCCTGCACAGATGTCATCATAGAATCAAGGCTTCAGGCAGTTTCTTCCCGTATTGTCTGTGGGTTTTCACCCAAAAACAAAAGACAGAGCAATCCTTTAAAAATAAAATGTGATTGTGAAACCACAAATGTTGGCATGAGACAAATGCAGTGCTTGGAATTATGTTTCAAGAAAATGTGTCTAGATTTCAAGTCACTGGTGTCACTTTTTAAATAACACATGTCAGGAAGTGCCAACGAAAGATGACAAAAAGAGTGGGGAGAGGTTGGAATGATAATGGCTATGGGCCCGCAGAGAACACACCAGAGAACACTTAAAGAAAAGCATATTAGGCTCTTTCAAAGTGGAGACAGATGGACTGATCCGGATGTCAAAGGAGGCTGAATATCTCACTTTAGGATTTGATGACCTGCTGCTCACTTTCTTTGATGAGACAATCTAAAATATGGTTAGTGCTCCAAGAAAGTGATTTCTGGGAAACATCTTAAACATCGCATGATAAAAAGGAAGTTTAAAATGCGTTAGTTAAGATGTGCAGTTATATTGTTTTGGAGTTTATAAATTTCCCCAGCATGCTTCCCATTTTGCTTCTGAGACGAGATCTCCTGGAGACTTTTTTGGATTCCTACAGAGCTTTGAAGGCAGTGTCTGTCTATGTAACAGTTTGGTCTCGTGCTCAGAATGAATATTTAACAAAGGAGATGAGTGATGGTTTCTCTCTTGTCACAAATCTAAATTCATCACTAGGGTAATTAACTGTGAAACTTAGATAAGTTGAGCTGTGTATTGCTCGAAGAAAGCTTGATACCTTAAATTTTGAGTAAAATATAAATATGTAGCTCATCAATCTTTAGATTAAATAATGATACAAAACAAGATCCTAGCCTGAGGCTGGGTACTTAGAGGCAGTATCATGTAGTGCTAAATATAATGAGGAATAGTTCCTAGTTCATTGTAGAACTACAAAATATTTTTTTTTTCTGCCCTGTAATTCAATATCATCAAGAAAAAATGGGGGAATTTCATCGAATTTTGAATAAAAGCAAAGGAAAAAATTGAGCAAATTTCTTTACCGTGATAAAGTTGGAACAAAAAATGGGTGGGCAGTTCCGTACGGTGTGGATGGCACGTGCTTTGTATGTTGGTGAAGACAATCTAACAAGCAGATTTTTTAAATACAGAAATATTTAACCTTGCGTAACTGTGTATTTTGCATGTTTATATTTAAATCACACAAGCCTGTTGTGAAGTCACTATGCTGCATTTTAAACTTTCTTTTAATGTTTTGTTAAGGGATCAAAGACTGAAGGAAAATGACCACATACTGGCCATTAATTGCACCCCATTGGATCAGAACATTTCCCATCAGCACGCTATTGCCCTCCTCCAGCAATCCACAGGATCCCTACATCTGGTTGTTGCCAGGGAGCCAGTTCAAGGGAACAGCAGAACTTCGGCTGTCTTATTAAGTGATATAAATCCACCTGAGACTGTGAGTTGTTGTAATACTGTCAAAATCAGATTCTGAACTAATGCTGGATACTTTTCTGTGGTTGTAAGTGTTTGTGTTAGCAAGCTTTATATATAGGGATTTTTTTTTTTCTTTAATCAGATTTTATATGTGGTGACATTTCATTTAGACTGATCATAGAATAAGTATAAGGCTTCCATTGCAAAGCTGCATGAAGTTGTTATAAAACAGATCCTGGGTTTTTATGGGATAGCAGAAGCTTTAGTAGATCAACATATTCTTAGCAGCAGGGTCTGTTCGGCATAGGCTGGGTAAAGCTTTTTATGAGTACACTCAGCCGAAACCTACTTGTGCTCAGCAATTAAAGATGCTCTGATTGCATCTTAAAAGAGTGTAAACATAACCTATCATGAGCACTGCTTGAAATATCCCAACCAGTTTAAACTTCAGCTGCTCAAAACAAAAAGCCTTGTCTTTGTTTATTTATTGGGCTTCTTTTTTTTTTTTTTTAAATCTGAAAATTTCATTGAATGTGTGAACCCTTTTGTTTTCTTGAAAAAGGAGAGATCGTCACTGGGACATGTAATAAGGTAGGGCTGAACTTCCATCTGTGTCCACACCATATGGTCCAGGTGGCTTCACTGAATTTGGTTGAACTGCCCACCTAAATCCAGGGTTTTCAATATTGGAATCTTAATTTATTATCCTAGTAAGTTTTGATGAAAATCTGGTTAAAAGCAGTGCTTTTCCTTATTGTCAGTAATTATTTCCCTCATGATTATTACAGAGCTAGTGAAATCTGAAGGTTTTAGTGGATAATCAATATTGTTTATTGCGCTGAAAATTTTAAAGAATTAAACTTTAACTGCTTTTTCATTGAAAGATCTGCACTGAACAGACTAACAAAATAAAATACAAATATATATCTCTACGGGGGGTCTTTAACTTCTTTTATGATATTTAACTGGCTTTGGCAAAGATTTTCAATATGCTAATAAATCCTTTATTCACAGAAGACTTAAATCTGCCTATTTTGCTCCATTTTGGTTTCTGTGAGATATTAATCTGACAGAAACATTGGCTGGGTTTGGGTTGCTTAACAGCTTTGTTATTTTCAGATTGTCTTGTAGAACATAAGGTCATGGTACAATGTAGCTTAGAAACACGCTTCCAATTCAGTATGGCAGAATATTGCACTGCGCTATTAATTCAGCGTGTACTGGTGGTGTTTAAAGTGTGTAAGTGAAATAACAGAACTAAGAATTTGGGCAATGCTAAGTGAAAACTAGGCCAGTGCAAGCTCCTCGCCTGTTTTTCTCTCTTGTTTGCAGTATTCTTGATTTATGAAAAACCAAGAGGATAGTTTTCATTTTGGCAAGAAAGTCTTAAAATTGCTTTTTCGTAGTCAAGCTTTTTCCTAGTATCCTGTTATCCTGAAAGTGAAGGACAAAATGTATGTTTAAAAACAGATGAGAAATCCCACTGCGTATTTATAAGGAAATGAAGCTGACTGAACAAAATCCAACAGATCCCCAGTATGTGGGGTAGAGAGAGAACATCGCTCTGATTAATGCTCGTCATTCCTGGTACATGTGAAAGTGAGAAACATTAAAGACTGACCGAAATTAAAATCTCCTTTTTTTATTAATTGCAGATTCAGTGGGGCCACGTTGAAGACGTTGAGCTGATTAACGACGGTTCAGGATTAGGCTTTGGAATTGTAGGAGGAAAGTCGAGTGGAGTAGTTGTAAGAACAATTGTTCCTGGGGGATTAGCAGATCGGGTAATTTGTTATATTATGTCACTTCTTGTTTGATTGTAAAGTAGAATTAACTGGTTTTGACAATCTTAAAATAAACTAATACACTTAAACAAAAGGAAGCTGATAGCATCAAAGTCTAAATGCCAACGTATACTTTATAAATAAATATGTTGAAGGTATGATTGAGGAAAAAGTCAGCACCTGATACGAATTAAGTTGTTTCTCAGACATGCTTTGGCATTTATAACATTGTTGAACATGCAGAAATTCTGAGAAGTTGTCTAACCTTCTAATATTTTCAATACTTTTGATATTTTGAGCCTTTGCTAAGTCTGGGGGAGGATACTCGTAATGGATTTGCACATCCTCTGTAGAATTTGGCAACATCTATAGGGACAAACTCTCTAAAAGAATTGTGGGGCAAGAGAATCTGCTCTATTGAAGCAATTGCATCGCAAGATTCAGTTTATAGATTGAAAATGTCCTATTTTTAGTGGGTTTCACTTCAAAAGGGTTTCAATCCCTGCCTTGTGGTCTGACCAGTTCAAGGAGATACTTAGGATTGATGCAAAGACTTTTGTAGTTACTGATATCTTCTAAAGTTAACAGGTACAGTTTACAACCTCTCACTGCTAATTTTTAAAGACTCGGTGCTGAGTGTTGCTACATTTCATGAGAAGAACACATGCAATAGCAAAACAGATTTTGATTTTTAATGTGAATTTGGCCATGACGACTTACAATATTTGAGGTCTGGAACATGTGCAGACAGGATCTGGTAACATACAAAAGAGAGAGGCTAAAGTACTTCCTCTAGTATAGGATAGGATGGAAATGAAAACTAGAGATTCGGAGAGCTTTACTGGAAAATGCTGGCTTTTGCTTGACTGCCTCCCTCTGAACCTGTCATGTATAAACGAGCATTTTTTAATTATTATGTAACACCTGTTTTGCTGTAAGGAATAGAGTGTTTTGGCTACAAATGAAGTATGTAAGTTAAGATCTCGCCACATCATTCTCAGCTGAATGAGACATCATTAAGAACTTGTGAAATAACGAGCGCATATACATGTTAAAATTGGATGAGTTTGTAAATGAGTTAGGGTTAGTTCTGGGAATAACTCTGCTATGATTGCTCCATGAATCAATGCACCTGAGGTGGAGGAGCTGTGCTGATCAATACCAGCTGAGGATTTGGTCCTATGAATGCTTGCTTATAATAGAAATGATGATGTAGGTCATGAATCATAATTATCATGTAAAAAATGGTTTGTGTGGAGTCTTGTTACCTTCAGTGGATTTACTTGCTCGAGTTGGAGCTAGTCATATGAGAAAAGAATTGCCAGGCAATATAGAAGTATTAGGAAAAACTCTAAAAAGTCCTAAATCAAAATGCTGTGCTTTTTATTCTAACCCCTATCCGATGAGGAATATTCTATGAAACAGCAATACCTAACAACCTGTGGGATAATAAAACGTTGCTGTCTGTTTTTGCCTAAATGAAAAAAGTGAACTCTTTCTTAGCAATGGTGCTATTCAATTTGTGTATCTTACCCAGATTTGGAAAGGTTGGTTTACCACTGTTAACTACTGTGGAAAAAACAATGCGTGATTGTACAAATGCTTCCTTGAATTATTCAGTATGTTGCCATGGTGGTCAATTTTATTGTATTTTCTTGCATTGGCTGTCATGGCCATGAAGATGCCTGTACACAGGTTCATTTTTGTAATGGAAAAGATATTTTACATATAGACTGGTAACGTTTTTTTTCAATTTAATTATGATTGAAGGATGGGAGGCTCCGGACAGGAGATCACATCTTACAGATTGGAGGGACCAACGTGCAAGGAATGACCAGTGAACAAGTTGCCCAAGTGCTGAGAAACTGTGGGAATTCTGTTAGGATGATCGTTGCAAGAGACCCAAAGTGTGACATTGTGGAGACTCCACCGGCTCCTGTGAGCTGGCCAGTCAGCGCGTTACCTTCCTTTCAAAATGGAAACGTAAGTATCTGGTGTTTACTTATGACATTTTTAAGTATATTTGTGGCGTGTGATCAGAAAGGAGGAGGAGAACAGAGTGTTCTTGAGACCTAAAGTGCTTCTCCTCTTTTGAGTTTCCAGATATCATATACCTGTATTTAAGTGGTCGTTATTATAGCCGTGCCTTCTATAATTTTTCCCTCTTTCCTGTGTGTTATTAATACCTATAATCTTGGGATCGGAATGACCGGCTTTACAGAATTTACCTCAGAGTGGGTAATTTAATTACCAAGACCATAAATGTTATCGATAAATGGTACTTTTAGTTCTCCTCCTTAGCTCATTACATTTTTGCTAATCAATCATTTGCAAGTGGATTTAAAACTTGACTGTGAATTTCCCTAGTTTGAAATCCAGAACGCCACGGCCACACCAGAATTATTCAGCACAATCATCTTTTTATGAAACATAAGTGTAATGTTTTCATCGTCTACGCTACTGTCTGTGATAGGAAATATATCTAAAAAATTTGAAACTTGTTTTAGCAAATCTTATCATGGTCATATCAAAGTCTCTTGTTTTTGAAGTCATTCTTTTCAGTTTTGAGTAATTAAAATCAACAAATGCTACACTAAGTGTACAGTAGGTCTCGAAACATAAACAAAGCTGTGCTTGTGTACCATCTGCTACTACTGTGCTGCTTAGATTTAGGTGTAGAATCTGAGTAGCCTTTTCTTTCTTGTCTAGTTTGTTGAATACAAGTGAAGAGAGCTATTTTTTTTTTTGAAGTACCATTTTTTTAAAGGTCAAACTATCAGTCGTATGGTTACAAACTCACCTTCTCGCTTCCTGGGCGTAGTCACTACAGAGACACCCATTAGCTTGGTGTCTTGCATCTCTCTGGAAGACTCCGGTGGCTGAAGCTGTCACTAAAGCTTTTTGGGTCCTTCTCAAGCTGCTCTTCTCAGAAGAGGGATTGGTGTAGTAGGAAACGTGAGTGGCAGAGAGGTAGGAGGGACTAATCTGTGTACATAAAGCTGGAATATTAAAAGTGGGCTTGCCTAATGCTCTGAAAAAAGGCTTTCCTAGAGAATCAGCATCGTTATGAAGCACTTTTTTCTGGCTGTATGATATTTTCCAGGGCCCATATTAGGAAAAAAATAACATGGTCCTAGTTTTATTTCCTCTACGAAGTACTATTTTTCTCTCTTCCCCACCTCAAGGGTGGGCCTGTTTGTCACTAATCGACACCAAGCTTTGTAGATGCTTTTTTAAAATGTTATTCCTTCTGGATGTCTTTTCAGTGTCCTCCTTATTCCTGCTTTGTACTTTAGAGGAGAAAAAACCCCACCATTGCAATTTCATCTACTTCTTTCTGCAAATGTCTATTGTCTTCTAAAGTAAATAGTGCCTTCATTTGTAGATTTGAAGAAACCCCTCTTTCTGGTGTTAAGAAAGATTTGCTGATCTCAAATACATTCAGATTAACGACTATTCTTATTAATTTAATGATGACTTTAATGGTCCACCTTTCAGTTTGTGTCTGATTTGCAACAGAACTTTTTGCTATAATCTAATTTCTCTCTGGTTTCTGAGTACTTTCACTAGCTGTGAGCTTTGGAATAGAAAATATTTTCCTTTTATTTTTTGCAAACCAGCAGAAAGACATTTTTAATCTATGGTTATATTTTTTTCAGTTTTGTATTAATATTTTATTTCCATTAAATTTCCTGTAGTAGAGAATCAACTGAAACTACTTATGTCCGTGCATGGACACAAGAAAACAGTCATATTATCTGTACTCTCCAAGATACTGACAGCAATGTTAGCAGCCTGCTCGTGCTGGCTGTATTTAGGACTCTCTACTTTGATTTTTCCAAACTTCGCTTGTAATGTTTTGCAGTCCACCAGTAAGATTATTTAGAGAAAATTTCCGTAGCACCAGAGCACTATGAAGGGCTTTTGACTGTCAAAATAGCAGGACTCCCAAGGCCATAGCTCCATTTCAGACGTTGCTATAGGCTTGTTTACTGTTTTGGTTCCCTCTCCTAAAGATAAGATACAGAGCATCAAAACTTATCTTCATCTCCATCAGCGTCTTATGGAGCAAGAGGGCTGGAAAGCATTTAATGAGCTTAATGAGTTGGCTAGTGGAGCGATGTGTGTGTGATAAGAAAGGAGATAGCTGGCCATCGATTTCTCTTTCGGTGAAAAGTGAAATAGGTACAGCCATAACTTTGTCCTGCGCTTGATATAGGTCCTTCCGAAGCTGGTATTTGGCAAGCATTTGATTTAACTTCTCTTTTGTTCACTCTCTTAAGAAATGTTTTCCTCTTTCCCGGTCCGTTTTTCGCTCTTGGCAGTGACACTGTCCCTCTCGATTTCATCACTTTAACAGACCTTACTCTCATCATCATCTTCTTTTTGATCCCATTGGGCTGTATCTGGTTACTGAAAACAAGCAGGTTTATGTATTTTAATTTATCTCTTGCAATCCCAGATGTGTGTGCTTGATTGTTTTTCTCTTTGGTATCACCAATGTCTTTAGCGTGTCCTGTTTGAACTCTCTCTTGTAGTTTTGATTTTCACTTGTCAGGGTAGAGCAGCGCAGACATACTGAGGCCAGCTTTGTGGGGACCTTTTTCCATAGACTTCTCCAGTGTAAGGTCAGATCATATCGTAATCTCAGCTAGTGGCTTTTATGGTTTTTTGGTAATTGTAGTAAGCAGAGGGGAGGGTTCAGAGAACAGGTCATGTTATGTGCTTCTCTTTTCAAGTATTGTTTGTTATGAGAAGTCACCTTATCAGTTGCACAATAAAGTGTTTACAAATGAATATTTTCCCTTCCCCTTTAGGTCTTAAAAATAATTTTCATTGAATGCAAACTAATGAGTCTTTTGCTTTCCATTGCCTTAGACAATCTGGAGGTTTCCAGTGCTCTTTGCATTTTGGTGATGTTGATTGACTGTTGGAATGGTTTTGTGGTTTGGGATCTAGCATAAAACCAAACAATAAGCTCAAACACCTACCTAGTCTCCTGTATTTGCATTTAAGCAGGCAACTGCTTCTGTAGTAGAGCCGTACCTGCTACGTATACGCATGGTTTCTTTCATTTCAGAGCATCCTGTTTGTTTTGAGATCTCTTTCCTGCTGCCCCTCGCTTCCTCAGTAGGTGATAACAAGGAGAGATAATCATCGCTTTTTCTGACAGAAATGTGTGGTGTGATAACACTGTCTTTATACCAGGGTTTTTTTGCTTCTTAACTGTGCAGTAGAAAGAGTAGAAGAGAGGACTCATTCCACTGTTTATCAGGACTGACATATGAAAGGGAGAGAAGACATTCTGAGGACATTCAGGGTTTCTGTTGTCTTGTGGGATTGACTGGGACATTTGTTGTTACCAAGAAGCAGTGGAATCAAAATGGAAATGGCCCCTGAGCTGTCCTTATTTTCCATAAAATATAAATATTATATCTCTGACAGGTATGGAGAAAGTATTAGGAAAGAATTTAAAAAGCAACTAATTACTTTGGTTGACACCCTATTTTCAGCAAATCTCGGGTATATCCCTTTTGTAAATATGATCCCTCCTAAAATAGGAAAATGAAAATCACTGCTCACTTCTGAAGATCTTAATTAACCTGCAATATTGTAATGGTACTGGGAAATTATGATATTTTTTTGCTGTCTTGTGATTTTTTTATAGGATAACACCAACCTTTTTGAGACCTATGATGTTGAACTTATAAAAAAGAATGGGCAAAGCCTGGGGATAACAATTGTTGGATATGCTGGCACATGTGATGTAGGTGAGTTCGACAGGATTTAGTAAAGTCTAGGACAGGGGCTTCTCAAATATCCTTTATTTACTATGGGGAAAGTGGATAGCACTTGTTTGAAACGGTGTCACTTCCAAAATCTATGAAGAAGATATTTGGAGAACTTGCTGCAAAGTGAAATTCAGCCACAAAATGTCATAAAGAATTGTAATTAGCTTAAAAGAAATAATTCCCACTTGACTGCTGGCCTGTGAATTTTACATGTTTCTGTTACTGTGCAAGACATTAAACTGTAAGAGACAGTTCCTGCGTGTAGAGACTCTAACAGAGGTTCCTGCCCACACTGTCCTCATTTTGCCCTGCAGTGCATAGCACCATTCAGATAGCACATTTCATGAAGAATTTCAAAACCAGAGTATCGGATGTCCCCAGTTGGCATTAACTTTTGAATGGCATCTTCAGTATGTACGAAATAGCTCAACCTGTGGGTTTGGTTTGTTTAATGAATTGTAGGAGTCCAAGTGGGAACGATCAGTCAGATTAACTGGTCCATCCCTCTGCCAGGCAAGAGATGCAGAGAGTCATAGCTGTGCGTGATGTGTGTGATGCCTTCACAAGATGACGTACTTATCTTTGGCTGATGGCTGGTTCAGTGTCAAAACTCTGGGAACAGATTAAAATACCTGTGCTGGGATATAGGGATATGGAATTAGATTGTGTTTTTTTTCTAAATCCTCTTTAAATTAGAGCTGTTAACTCATCTTTCAAATATTGGTTCCACAAATCATAATATCTTTAAAATCGACTCAACTGAATATCGGGTTTTATGCAAAGGGGTGGTGCTTTTTATCCCGTCCTCTTCTTTGTGGGATTCCAGAAAGCATTCTGAGAATGTGGTGGTGCAGCTGGGGTTCCTGGGGGATCCCAGAGATGTTACTGGCCAGAAATCCCAGGAGCACGTGTTAGGCGATGGGAAAAGGTAGAGGGGTTTTGCTGAACCTGGGCAAACCATGTTGGGCCAGGGTTTGAAGAAGGTTAGTGTTCAGAAAAGGATGGATGAAGTGTCAAGATTCAGTAGAATTAAAGATCAGCATTTCATATTTTGCAGGAGTTTGTGGGAGGAAAGGGTTACTGTTTCAGCTGATGATTGGAGTTTTTTTTACTGTTCTGTTTCGTTATAATTTTCTTGTTCTAATTAGAAGTTAGAATTAATAGTCAAACATCAAACATGACAAAGGACAGCTTTTCTGATTTCCATGTTTCTCTCTCTTTTTTTTTTTTTTCTTTTTAAAGAAAAATCCTTTTTGATTAAGATTTAAAGTACTAAATTCTTCAGCTGTAAGATGATTGAAGTCCTGATCAAAGTACTTAAGCACATACTTTACTTTTAGCTTAGGTAGTCCTATTGAAATCAAATGCAGCATGGATTTAAGTGATTGTGGTTTAAAGCCTGGGTAAGCACAAGGATGAATCCATGGAGGAGGTGGCCTTTTCTGGGCCGTTTTAAGGAAAAAATGTTGAGGTTTTGAGGTCAGTGTACAGGTGATTGTGTCGGTGCTGGTTTTTTCCATCAGAGATCCTCAGTTGTTCTATGTCAAGCTGTGCGAGTGGTAATATGCAAGTGTTGGTGGTTTACAGAATCATAACTTTGTGGACAGAAGTGTGTGAAAAAGGATGTAATTAAAAATCTTACTAAGAAAAAAACCAAATTAGGTTAATGTAGTGACTTGTTTCTGTTCCCCCCCTCTCCCTGCCAACAGAACCTTCAGGGATTTTCGTGAAAAATATAATACCTGGTAGTGCTGCTGACCACAATGGCCAAATTCATGTTCATGACAAAATTGTTGCTGTAAGTAAAATCATCTGCTTATATATTGTTGTAGAATTAATACTGCATTACACATCTCAGTGTTAAAAGAACAATGGAGTAAAGACTTTCTAAAAATTAATTAAACCTCCTCCACTTTGCAGAGGGAATAATTTGGTAGTTCGTATTTGTTTAGGTAGATTTGTAACAGAAATGAGCTTTGCCTTGCTGTGGTTAAAACATTATTTTATATTCAGAGAAGTAGTAAATAGTAGTTAACTATGAAAGAGGCAAGCATTTGGATTAAAACATTTCAGAGCGGAGAATCTTGGCTTTTGGCCTGAAGTAAAGTTGAGCAGCATTAGCTTCTATTTGAATTGAATGGGATTTGAGGATGGTTAAGATCTTGCAAGATGTAGCACACTGTTTATGGTCCTTAATGACTGTGTAGCACAATGTGGATACGATCAAAATGGTAACAGTCACAATTTAGGTTTAAAAACCCAAGCTTTATGTGTAGGAAAATTAAAACCCATTCAATAACAGTGATTTGAATAATAGCCAATTTTGCATTCATAGTACAAGCAGGAATGAATTACACAGTGTTTTTGTTTTAAGAGATAATGTTTATAGAGATATGATTTTAAATTACTTTAAAAATGTGTGCTGTGCCAGACCTTCCAAAGTCAGCTTCTCCTTTGTGGGAGTGAAAATGAATACAACCTTGTGCTTTTATCTGCAGCTTTGCAGGAGAAGCCCCTATTGATGCATGATCTAACAGTGAGGTGAACAGACTATTTTGGGTGTAAATTAAAACATCTGAATTAATGTAAGAATTGGGCTGTTCAGAATGGATTATATGAACAGTTATGTGTATAGGCTTGTGTGGGGCATGTTAGAAATTCGTGAGAAAACTAACAGTGATAATGAACTGAACAGAGTTCTAGGTTGACTACTCTTGCTGGGAAGCTCCACCCACAATACTCCTCACGCTGGTTTTTGTAAGCAAAAAAAAATTGTAGGGGGAAATCAGTGCATACTTAGATTGGTAAATTCTGTTCTGTGGTTGCCATATGAAGGCAGAAGAAATTACTGTTATGTTTCCATTTAAAATGCATTTTGAAAATATTATCTAATTAGTGAAATGTAACTGATTTACTGAGATTGTTTTGCAAATACTACTGTCTTGGGTGAATAACACTATAATTTCTGCACAAAATAATGTGCATGCAGGCTAAGAATGTAATGTGGTTACTATTATATGGTAGGATTTTCTTCTTTTAGGTTGATGGAGTTAATATACAGGATTATACCAACCAAGAAGTGGTAGAGGCGTTGCGTAACACGGGACAGACTGTACGCCTTACCTTGCTCAGAAGGAAACCTTCTTCTACTATTTCAGAAAGAACTTCAGATAGAGGTAATCCTTTTTTTTTTTTTTAGCAACTAATTCTATTTTTCATTCAATTTACAGTTACCTATTTTAACAGTTAGGACTAGATACCACATGATAGTCTGTTTTGTAAGGGCACACTGTAGAAAATGAGATACTTCAGGAGGAATGGAAAGAAACAGAAATGAGGGATTTGGGAAAAATGACTGCAGAACTTCTGTGTAGCCAAAAAAAAAAAAAAGAGTAGTTAATGAGGCCGTGTTACTACTTCATATATTTTGCAGCATATGATTTTTTTTTTTTTTTTCATCTGTTTTCACAGTGCAGCCAACTGTTCCAACCTTTGTGTCCGCTGGAGCTGTAGTGGCTGAAACTAGTGTGGACACTAAGAATGAGGAAAACCGAGAACAGAAGGATAATCTTAAAAATGAAAAGAAGCAGAGTCTACATAAGACAGGTAGAGAGAATATCTTACAGTGTCTCTTCTGAGTCTTTGGAATTGTCTGTTTTCAGTACCGATGGGCTGTTGTGGCTTACTCCATCTTTAGCTTCTGCTCTGTAATGCTTTTTATTCAGGTCCCTCTGAAGTAAAGCTCTACCTGTTGGATCTATCAACTCTTTCACCCCACCCTGTCCCCAAAATATACCACTGTCCACAGCTTTGCTGAGAGTGCTTCTGTGTCATCGTGGAGGTCACTGATGAAGATACTGGATAATATTAGCCCCTGTAGCTATTGACCTTCTCTCATAACTGGCTCTCAAGCCATTGATTAATGCTGTCTTTGATCCTGGTGGTCCATCTAGTTTTCAGCCTGTTAGCAGTCATCAAATCCATGGTTCCTCAGTTTCCAAGTGAGAATGCTGATGTAAATAGTGTCAAAAGCTTTGGTAAAGTTGAGGTCTATTACACCCTTCATCCATGTAGCTATCTTAGCAGTCAGATTGGCTAGTTATTTGGCAAATCTATGTTAACTCTTCCTGATTTGCTTTCTTAACCTTTACGTCTTGTATCTTCAGAAGTGGATTCCGAGATTAAGTATCTCATCCTCTGTCCAGGGCCAAATGTGATACTGACTGGCCTGCAATTCTGTGGATCTTCCTCCTTGTGTAAAGTTTGCCCTTTTCCAGCCCTTTGCCATGTTTCATTTTGGTGGGTTTTTTTTTTGTAATTATAGACAGTGGAGGTGCAGCCCTTTCAGTATCTGGAATGAATCTCATAAGCTCTGTAGAGCTGAATGCCTCCAGCTCACCGATTCCTCTTTCTAGCTCTGATGACCTGACATGTCCTGCTTTCAGCCTTCTCCTGACAGAGAAGGTTTGTTCATCCTCCTCTGCTGCCAGGGCCCTGAACCAGATTGCTGGGTGAACAGCATCAGGAGATGGAAATCCTGGGAGTTCACATTTACTTCCTGCTCCAGTGCTACCTGTCATATCTATCTTCTTGCCCCCACAGGTCTTAGGCTCCTACATCTGCAGAGTCTTTTAAGAATACTCTGTTGGTTTCCTGTACATCACCTCTGATGCCCATTTATTGCAGTTTCGTCTTTTGGCACTGCAGTAACTTCATCAGAACTCCCCTTCCGAGCTGCTCGACTTGGCCTCCTACAACCTGTGACTTGAGCTGCAGCATCCTCCCTTGGGAGTTTTGCCTGAGCAGGGCTTGCTGAAGGACCAGAGGTGGCTGCAGCAGCAGGGACAGGGGATCGTGTCTTGTGACATGTCACCATTTGTAGGTCATTTTCCACACAAATGAGGCAGATGCCATTGCCATGAACATCTGGCTCACCTGTGTGCCACTTGCCACGTAATCCTTTGAGATTCCCCACTTGGGAATGAACTGCTCCTTGCTTCCCACGAACCTCTCCATGCTTCCTGCTGATTCCCAGACCCAACTCATTTCCCTGGTGGTACTAATGCTGTTGCATACTGCTTCCTCCCATGCCACTGCGGGAAACTAGAGTTTGGTCTCTAAATGTGCAATTTCTGGCTTGTCCTGAACTTACTGGTGCAACTGGAAATTGTTGACCACACACCTCTGCAGGCAGATGGGAATCTCTGGTCTGACAAAGGCAGGTGTAAAGACCCAATAGCTGGAATCGGAAGGTGGACAGGAGTTCAAATTAGATGTAAGTTTTTAACACCAAAGGTGATTGGACACAGGGGCGGATCACAAAGGCATGGATTGCTTTGGTTTTTAGCTGACTTCTGAATCAAGGTTGGAGGCCTTTCCAGAAGGCGTGCTTCAACTCCCCTAGAGATTTCTGGGCTCTTCTACAGGAACTTCTGGGTGAATTTCTACAGCTTGTGTTAAAGTCAGCATAAATTATCCTTATGCCTTGTTGTTTCTAAGATATGTAGATGTAATAGAGGATTCTAAATTATGGCTGTCAATGAATAACAATTTTGCTATGATTGTGGAAGATCTGTCAGTATTAAAGACAACCTGGAAACGAGAGAAATGTAGCAGTTCCTAATGTTCCATTCTGGTTTGCTTTTTTGTCCAAGCCTTGTAACCAGACATCCTTTGTTGTGACTTCTGCATATTCCCAGAAATAGGAAGCCAAAACCGAGGTGGCTAAGTAGCTGAGATGGGAGGTTATCAAAGCATTGTTTTAGCTGTATGAATGGAAAAGCAGATATTGATTTGTACTTACAGTGGACCAATAACTTAAGGACTTAGCAGTAAGATGCATTCAGGGGCAGAAGAGCCAGCAGGGCTTAGACTCGCTATGACTGAGGCTAAAAAAGAGCAACACGTGCTGTCCTTTGTCACTTACCCGGTCCTTTTTTTCCTGTGGAACTTCCTATGCATCAAGTATTTTCTTTTTCTGCTGAAGCGAACAATATCTCTGTGGTCGGGTCCTGACCACACGTGACTGGGTTATCTTGTGTCACAGGCCGCAGGTGTCTGCCCTGACGCAAGGAGAGCTTTCTGAGGAATTTGTTACCTAATACCCGGTGCTGAGCAAATACGGTATATCAATGCCAGGATCAGCTTATGCTGGGAACCAAAATTGCTTTTACTGAGCTTGAAGTTAACAAAATCTGTTAGGCTCCAGGTGTGTTATCTAGATATGCCTTAGTGATCCCGGTTCTGCTGATAATCAGCTTGGGTCAAACTCTGTTTTTGAGCCCTTTTCACAGCAGACCCAAACTGCTTTCATGCAGATCCACTGCCTCTCCATATATATTCCAAAGCCCTTAGTTTCAAAAGGAGTTTGTAACCCATTTGTATGTATACGAGTGGCTCCCCTTCAATTCTAGCATTGTGCAAATCTCGTAATCCCCTTGCTTGCAGCTCTGTGGAGTGTGGTGCGGACGCACCTGGGTCTGGCAAGGGCTTCATTGCTCGGAATTCACAGCTGCCGGTTGGAGCCGTGCGGATTCCTTGCAGGGGCAGCGTGGTGTATCTGCGTAGCAAGTGTACTACCAGATTTTTCTATTCTCCTGTGTATCCACACTCCCCTTACCCTGGAGAATACAGGATAACGTGCTTGTATGCGCAGCGTGTCTTGGGATACCAAAATTTAAACACTAAAGTTGGATACTGCCCTTGATACCATCTAGCAGCTCTGGTCCTCCTCGGGTCAGCAGGATGATGCTGTGGGCACGGCTTTCAAACTGAGCAATGAATGAGGAGCATTTAATGCAACGGTAAGCAAGTATCATTGCTTGGTCCTAGTGAAAAACCACTTTAAGTTACAAGGCTCTGCGAAAACCTTATGCAACCGTAAAATGTGTGTGTGTATCTCTGTTAAAAAAGTTGGAATACTTAGTTGCAAAGTTTACTCATACTGAAATACAATGTATAAGGTTTCACCTTGGAATAGAATTTAACGGCCAAGTTTAAATTCCAAAGATAGGTGCTTATTTTGGACATGGTGATGGGCACTTCATTATAATGGTGCTAAAATAAATACTGCTAATTTAAGGCTCTGACTAAACTCTGGAAATGCTCTTAGAAGTTTAATGTAAAAGGTGTGTTTTATAAAATATGTATTACTTCCCTTTAAGCGCAGTTGTGTGAAATTCTTATTAAACTGTGTTTCCTGGAGAGGCATTAAATAGTAATTCTGGCCAGGCAAAGCCGCGCTTAAGCAGTTCTGTTACAAAGGCAACGTGGTTTAAGATGCAATGTGCAGGAGGCCTGAAACTTTCTGCTCGCAGCCTAGAGGCAATTAACTTACCAGCTGCATCTGCAAAGCTGCAAACCGGGCAGAGCTGCTTTTTTTTGCCTCGCGGCAGTTCTCAAACCCCAAAGATGTGATGATGCTCACCAGGCGCTTAAAGACGGTTGGGGAAAACTACCCGACGGTGGGGCAGATAAAGGTAGCGCATTAATGAAGTGCAGCAGAGCACAGTGCACATCCTTGTATATAGTAAATTTGTGAAACCAGGAGGAAATTGCAAGAAGAAAAGATCCCAATTTTGAAGATGCTGGCAATTTCAACCAGGAAGGGTTCTTTTTACAATACACTTGTGATTTAGTCTTGATGCTTGCTAACTAGAAATAAAAAAACTATATGGAAGTGCAGACAGAAGGACAGGCTAAATATATTAAAAGTTGTTGCTAATGAGAGCTGTCCCTTCATTTCTGAGGCCTTGCACGTTATTGAAGATTTGGTACGGATCTCAGGTCATGAGAAATCCAGCTGGATGAGAGACTAGAAAGAAACTTTCTATTAGCTGCCATGTGGAAAAAGCTGTTTGGGGAAAAAAGGAGCATTTTAAGTGAATTGGGTGGATTCGAATTGAATATATTTAATCCAAATCCCTCCAGCCAACATTTCCACAGTTCTGAGGAAGTCACAGGCAAAGACTTCAAAGTGTGTTTGAAAGAAAGAAGGGGGGAAACTTCAAATGGAGACGTGCATCAGCACCTGCTCGGAACAAGTCATAGATTTTGATAATGTGTTTTGGAAGTGACAAAAAAATCTGTATTCAGCCAACTGAACACAGCTTACAGTTACTGAACTGAACGTTGAGCTTGACCCTGAGATTCATTGCTCCTGGTGAACCTTAAAATCTGTATTTGGCTGCAGAGGGGATTGCAGGTGCTGAGGTCCTGTGTGTTCATGCTGTAGCTTCGTAATAGCAGAAAAAGAGACTTAAGGAATTTCTGTCCCTATGTATTTCTGCAAATAGAAGGAGCAGAAAAATTCTTTGGTGTTCTGGTTTTGCTACAGTTGGGAAGTAAAGATAGTGATGAGCCTGTGCTTGATAACACCAAGACAAGTTCTTCTTGGAAACTTCAATTACATTTCAATGGAGGAAAAAACCCTTAAATCACAGCTGAGAATTTTGGGACAATTTGTCTTCTTTCTTTTTTTAAGGTGATAATTCATTTCAGAGAGAACTGTGGGCTGTATTTACAAACGCAAGCTTTTTTTTTCTTAGTGGGGTTTCTTTTTGGTGACAGAAAATAGTTATCTGAATTGCTGGAATCCTCGGATATCTGTATCTCCTTGAGTCTATAGGCTACAGAAGCTCGGGATATTTCCAAGTGAAATCTCAGTTGTTGGGCTCTGAGGAGTGTGGTTTCTCAGTGCAATCAGACAGAATTTGCCTGCCTGGCGTGACAGAAAGCGAGCGGAAGAGATACAGTGATGGGTTATGTTGTTGTAAAAGTTAACTTAAATCTTTGCTCTTAATGAGCGGAAAACTTCAAAGTTACAAAATGATGTAATGAGGATTGTATTGCAGAGCTCACGTTTATCTTTGCAGTCTGCAGAGGTGTTGAAAGCAGAGGCAGCCTGACGTCCCATTTGTGTTGGCTTTTGCTAGTAGGTAGGCTCCGAGCTTCTCTTGGTGCCTTCAAAATTGCCCCCCTTGAGGTGTTTTACTCTCTACTTTGTGTGCAAAATGCGAGGTTGTGATTTACGTTCTAAATTTAAGTAGGACACATCAGCAATACTAAGTGGTCTGTGCCTTGTCTAGACATCTGACAAACTATTACAGTCGTTCAGGGGGGAAAAAAAAACCCCAGTTTTGGGTAATTCAGAGCCCAGTTGCTGCTGCTGTAGCTGCTAGATGGAATTTGCTTTAGAGCTTGATTCTTACCAGTTAAACATTGCTTCGGCTTGGAACTTTATATGTGCGCTGAGCTTCTGGAGGAGGTCAAATGCAGGGCAGCCAGTCATTTTCTGCTGTCTAGCTCTGTCAAATTGTCTTACATGAATGTAATACTGCCTCGGTTGCATAAGTAAGAAAGCTGAAAAGATATAAATGTCAAGATAGCCAAGTTCCCACGGAAGACTGGTTTAGAACTGGAGCTTATATTAAAGCTCATGTTACTTACTGGCCTAATTAAACTAGACAAGCCTTTATACCTGCCAAATATATAAATAAAGTCTGTGAGTGCCTTGTGATGATGCAGCCTCTCGATAACAGCAGTATCTCGTCAGGTGTTTTACTTCTTAAGGGGGTTCATTTGGTGGGAGATGATGCTTCCCTGGAGTGGCAAGCGTTTTTACAGCAACAAATTATGCAGTCGTGTGAAATTTGTTTTGCAGCCTGGAAGAATGATTTATTTACAGCACTATATGGTACAGAACTCGCATCTCATCAATGCAAGCATCACCTCTTCTGCTTCTCAGTTGAATAAATCACACGTTAGCAGTAGCTGACATTTTGCATTGTTTTCCTAAGAAAGACATTTTTGGTTTGTACTGTTTGATAGACTCAGCTTAATGCACTTTCCTTTTTGGGATTATTCCCTCTAATCTTTTATTTACACTGAATTTTTATTGAAGTATTTAGAAGTAAATGTACTTCTGAATGTACAATATGCTTGTAAATTTAATATTCGCTTTCATATTTAGGAAAAGTCCCGCTCCCTCCAGCACATGAGCTGAAATCCAAGTGGGAAAACCTGCTGGGACCTGAATACGAAGTTATGGTATGTTATCTTTCAATAAACTACATTCATGTATGTCATTTCTTTAAATTACAGATCTGTGAGCGTAGCATTACAGGCTGTTTATAGAACAGTTTAGTGTGTGGAACAGATCAGTAACATCAAATCTTGATTCCCTTATCATCAAGGCTGAAATACAGAAGTATTATAATGAGTTGTTGAGGGTTTGGGTTTTTTTTTTTTTCATTCTGTTTATATAGATACTGTTTTTATACAGATATTAGACAGGAACAGTGATTTAAGAAAATCAACTGTCCTTTGAAATCTGCATCATAACAGCCACTTAAAATATGTGGCATTTTTATGATTTCATTTATGATCCATTTATTTTATTGTGCACTGGGAAAAAAAAAGGCTCAGGATAGAGCTCTTGTGTTTCACGAAGAATCTTACAGTTTTATTAGAAGAACGAAAGAATGATTTTTCAAACGTGCTGGGAGAACAGGAATAATTCACGGTAGTGTAACTTTGTGGTGCCAGTGTCTATTAGATATTTCTTCACTTCATATTAAATAATTGCCAAGCAAAAGATTGTTTTGAGAAATCTTCCTAAGGAGTTGACTGAAACTGTAATTCACTGCTGCTGTTCAGTGCTGTGTTAGCCAGTGAGTACAGATAAAAGACTCCAGCCAGTCTTCTTTCCGAAGACTTAAAAAATTCTCACCACCACCAAGAAAATGCCCTGTTTGTCTTTGCAATGCTTGTCCAGTTGATTTAGAGACACTTATTTTTACTACTTGAAGTAGCCATCGTTCCAGTCACTCACTGAAAGATTTAAAGTAGCTTTAAGAATTGCCTTGAGAAACTCGCTTCTCTTCTTTCCATTAGCACTCCTTTAAGATCTGAAGTTCGTGTAAGATTATGTACGTGATGCAATAAATCTGTTTGGCTGCCCACTTCAGTTGCTTGGTATTCCCATCCTTACATTTCAAGAGTGTGATATTACTTCCCTTAGCACTATCAGGCTTCCCACAGAGGACGAAAACCTGCTTAGTTCATGAAACCGTCTGTTTCTAATTCTTCTTTAGCTGCCACCAGGAAAATGTCAGGAGTGAAAATGTTAATGATGGGTCCTTTTAAATAATAGAAGGAGACTGTTGTGGCATCCCATTTTGAAAGTCATTTTTCAGTTCTTCCAGTTCTTGTTGTCTGTACCCACCTCTAGTCTTGCTTGGCTGCATTCAATAACAACGTTGAGTTCGATTTCAGCACAGTAGTGCAGTCCCTGTTTCACGCTGTCCTCACTCCTACAGTCAGCCCCCAGAAAGTCACCCTGAAGGTACCTAAAGGTTTAAATATTCTCTCAGAAGTGTTTCTCTTTGGAGGAAATAGCTGTTTAGGGAGAGGTTTTGGTGTCACTCATGGCTTCAGTGCTGCTGATCCTTTGTGGTACCAATGGAAGGAGCCAAGATCCTACTGAAATAGGAGACCCTGGAGTTCATACAGGGGTGTATGACTGCCTGGTGTTTGTTGCAGGATACTGGAGCGTGAGCAGCCAAGCTGAGGAGTTATCACTCATAGATTTATTTAGTTACAACCAAACGGACGTGAAATGGATTCTGTCTGTTGGGGACAAATACCGCAGGTTCTGAAAAACAAGCTGCTGGAAGCCCTGTTTATAATAAAGCCAAAAGAAAGAGCTGAGGGTTGGTATTGTTTCATAGATAGAAATTTCTATTTTCCTGCAAGGCTATGTATTTTCCAAATCTAACAAGTGTAGCGATCCTCCCGAACATAGTCAACTTCAGTGTCCCAAACTCCAACCCTGGGCCATAGATCACCACAGATGTCATCTTATTACATTTGAAATCAGAGGAAATAACCTTCAATGTTACAGATAAGTATGTTAAGGATGAACATGACAACAAAGCTGGTGATTTCTATAGTTATTTTATTAATATAAAAAAAAATGAAGATATACTGAAGGGATTTCTTGTCACTGTTTTAAATAATCCACTTTGCATTCAAATTTGGTAATTAAACTCATGTATTTCAAGCCATGTTAGAAACACGCTGCAGAAGATGGTGGTTTAGTCTAGATGTTAGATGGCTGTACTATAGCCTGAAGTAATAACTTAAGCTATCCTACTTTTCAAATTCTGATTGGCAGGTCAGTTTGGGTGTTTGTGTCAAATATAATGGCATTTTGTGCTTATACAGGATTACTGAACTTGACTAAAATTGGCACTCGGGCTTCAGGAATAGGATAATACTGGAGTCTGCTAATAGTGCATAATCACCACATGCCTCGTTGTAAATGTTCTGTGTCTGAAAGATTTTTCTAACATTTGTTTAAAATTATTTTGCATCAGTGTGACTTTGTTTAAGTACAGTTTATTTTGCTCATCAGGTTTTTTTTTTGCCAGAATTCATCGTTCTGGTAAAGTGTTTATTGTCCTGCTATTGAAAAATGTAATGATGTGCAATTTTTAGGTTGTGAATGTGGATATGCCCATTACAGATGATTTGGAGCTCCAGAAGTACTCAAAGGTATGACTTATATGGTGGTTTCCTTCATGGTATATCTTGGCAGAGTAATCCCAGCAAGGCATGACACAATTCCAGATTTATGTGTTTCAGAAATGTAGTGGCTTTGTGGCTCTATCTTACTTTTCCAAAAAAAAAGGCTGCCAAAATTCTGCTTATCTTCTGGTCTGGTCCAATACCTTCTCATAGCATGGGCAAATGAACCTTTTAACACACACACACCCCCCTCAAACAAACAAACAAAAAACCACCCCAAAACCCAAACCATGCATATAAGCCTCAAATTTTGAGGTACTTAATTGCATTGAAATTCAGTTGTTGAAAGCCACTATGGAATGGAGCAGCGGTTGAAACTGCTGAACAATGTCATCGTCCTGCAGAGGAGTTTACCAGAGTGATCCTGGCTCAGGGAGAGGGAGGTCCATTTAATCGAAATAGTCAGAGCTGAAATTAATTTCAGACTTTCAAGATATTTTCAAGATCTATATGTTAACGTTGTGCAAAAGTGGTTTGTGGAGGTGATTCATTTAAATACTCGTGGGGGTGTCTCAGTGCCATAAACTAATAATCAGACATGGGTGTGAGGGAATGTCAAGGATCCATGGGTTGCTCCTCTTACTTGGATATCCAGAATTAATTGGGAAACCAGAAGGACAGTCAGTGTTTCAACTTAAGTAATAAAAAGCCAGAAAATGGCCAAACTGAGGGCGCAGATCATCTCTTCTCCCCGAGTTGCCATGATTTCTGCTCTCTTGTCTGGATAGTGTATCAGTTTTATGCTACTCTTCCTATTATTAGCAGACCTGAGACACTAATGGTTGGAGGCTCCCTAGAGAGAAATTCCAAATTAAGGAGGCCCACTGGGAAAAGGCTAAGACAAAATCAGTGATTTCACCTTGCAGAAACAAGGATTTATTATTAGCTATTTGCAGAGGACACTTCGTGGATATATTTCCTACCTCAAAGTAGTGTAGATCCCAAAGGAGCAAGACAGCTGATCTTGTTTTGAGTTTTTATGTTGATTGTGGTATTATTTTCAGTTTTGTTGAAAACTCACCTTTCGGGTAGGATAGACTTTGGCTGGTACTTTTCTCTGCATTTTTTTCAATGTGGTAACCATATTTAAGAATACAGTTCAAATCGCCTTTTCCCCCAAAGGGCAGGTTGGTTGCTTTTATTTGTGCAAACAGTTTGTACAGAGAAATTATGGACACTTGTGCTGTAATGCAGGTGAAGTCTTAATCGTCTTACTGTATGCTTAGTTTAATTTGGTGAGCTACTGAGTCCTAACTGTGTTTATATTGTGGTAGATAAGTTTATATATACATTCTCAGCTGTATCTTTTGGCAGCTATTACCCATCCACACTTTGAGATTAGGAGTTGAGCTTGACACCTTTGATGGACACCATTATATATCATCAATTGCTTCAGATGGTCCAGCTGCAACACTTGGTCTTCTGCAACTGGAGGATGAACTTCTGGAGGTAAAAAACAAAACAACCCCTCCCCAAAAAATGAGAACTGATATATTTCCTCTTTACGTAGCCTTCTTAAAAATGCTTGTATTAAATTATAGTTTGGCTGCTGCGTGTGCAATAGTAGTATTCAAGAGTTGGTTGTGGAACCAGTTAAGAGTAGTGCTCAGGAAGTCACATATATTTTCTTCACTGTTTCATTCTTTCTTTATGGACAAAATGTCAAATTCTTGTGACCTCTTAATGACTTCATGGTTGGGTTTTTTTCTGAAATGTTTTAACATGAGTATCAAGAGTTATAAGGGCAGAGATAATATTTGTGTTGAATGTATTTGTATGTGTGGTCCTTTAGCTCAGTCTTTTGAGCAATTTGGCATTAGCTTTTGTGGTGGATAATCTTTCTTAATATTTGTCACTCCTAAAAAATTTACAACAGTCTCAGGAATAGTGGTTCCTGTTACGCATTATAACTTGCTTGTTGAGTGTTGAAAGACATTTGTGTTTATAAGCTAGTACATCAGTTTGTTTAAATATGTATAAAGAAGTATTGGGGCAGCTTTGAAATTATCGGAATCAGACCAGACTTACTTGCTCAGGAAAAATATTTATTTGATAGTATTTAAATAATACTTATTTTTCTGTGTGTATTTATGTATATCTATCAGTTTCTCAGCCTGCAAGTGAAAAGACATTAATTTCCAATTGAATACCTGCTCTTTGTGGAATATTTTGAATTTGAACCTTTTTTAGTGGATGCAAAGAACATTTAATTGACATCAGTGGGAGTAGAATTAGGCCTTCTGAAAGATTAATTTGTTAGGTGTACAGCGCTCTTGCTTTTACTTGTTGTTCACCCTTTAACATCAAAAATTCATACTGATATCACTAAGACCTAAAGCATTTTCTTCAGTTATTACTTAATGGAGGAAATCTTGATTCCTAAAGGAAGGGATTAATGGAATGCTGGAAGTGTTGTTTAAATTCTTTGGCCACTAAACAAAAAATTGTATATGAACAGCAATAACGCAGTGCTGTAGAGTAACTTAGGAAACTTTAATTGTGTATATTTAACAGTTTTACTTATTACTGTGTACTTGCAATTAAGTTCACAGATATGTCCAGAACTAGTGAGCGTAAATTTTTGTTCTACTCTGTAGCTGGAAAAAAACCCCAACAAAATAAAAATGTGCTCCGGGGCTAAAGCTATATATGCCAGGTTTAGGCCAGAGTATGTTTTTGCAGCCAAGTTATAAATCCCCTTAAGTAGGGGTTTGCAATGGAAAAAGTGACAGCCCCATTCCCCAAACAAGCAGCTCTACCTGGGCCTGATACAGTTGGGATTAAAATGTGATCAGCAAGGAATTTTTTTTAATATATAGTGAGGTTGGATGTTGATTATTTTTAATGATGTGTTTGAATTATGATAGAAAGCATGGTATTTTATTCCCCCCTCCTAATCTTAGCTAATTTCATTGTGTTCTTTTTTAAGGAATAAATTGCTTCCTTGTGTCCTTCTAGTTTTGTTAAAAAATTTCACTGCCTCCTATTTGATGGCACAACTAACCCGAGCAGGCTGGTGAATGGATGGGGTGTCGGGCACCTCGTGTGTTTAGAAGCTGATTTCTGGCAGCCGCAACAGGAGAAATGGGAGTCCCCAAGTCTGCTCAGGAGCGCGTGGTAGCTCTTCTCCATCAATCACAGCGCGCCGGGAAGTGCCAGTAACTTTCCACCGCGCTGCCTTTCTCAATGCATTAAAAAATCCTTACGCGTAGATCCTTCTGCTTAAATAATTAACTAATGGATTAGCCTGATAGCTCAGCAGTTGCTGTAATTCTTACAGAAAAAAAAAACAAACAAAAAAAACCAAAAAAAACAAACCATAGCAGTTTGTCTTAGCACGTTGGAGGCCAGTTACACCACTCTGAATTTTTCTCCTTGGCTGGGTTATGGTGTGGGTGGAACTCTGTGTTTCCCAGCAGCATAAACTATATTTACACTGGAAAAAGAGGGGAAAAAATAGAGGCGATGAGGAAGAAAGTGGCTGAGGTGCGATTGCTGTCCAGTGTTGCACAAGGTTGAGTCCCTCCTAAAGAACAGGATGATCTGGGAGGTATATGGTGAGGCTCTGCCTCAAGAACACACATACAGAGGTGTGTACATGGATGTTGGATAGTTATGTGCTATATTTTCTAGGATCAAATGTGGGTTCATCTACATTAGTGTTGCAGTTTGGGTATGGAGTGAAGTATTGAAGAGAATCTTCAAGTATCCTCATTTCCTGTGCTTTGGTTCACGCTGTAGCATGGACTTGAATCGTGTGTACTCCATTCCTAAACCAGTGGTTGCCCTCCAGCAACTTCGGATATTGGTCATGAGAGCACACTCGAGGTATCCTGGAGGAAATCCCGGAAACGCAAGAGGTGTCAGGATTGAGTCTGTAGCACTGATTGGGTTCAACCCCTGCTCTTTTGGGGCTGTGCTGCTCGTCAGCGTAGGTGATGGTCACACCTATGACACCTACTGACGTTCTGCTTTCCTCATTTCTAGGGTACAGCTATGTTGCAAACAGATGTACGCTCATGATATTGCAGGCTATAAAATATGTAAAAGAGGATGAATCACTGCATTTTTATTTTCCTGAGGAAGTACGATCCCATTTTTAAAGCAACGTTATTATCTATCTATCTGTCTATCTCTCTCTCTATCTCTCTATATATCTTCCTTTTTTTTTTTAAGTCTGTGGATCAAAACATCCATTAACAATGGCCCTTAGGGTCTTCTGTTGTCACTTGGGATCTAAAGCTTATGGGATGGTAAGCTTTGACCCTTGTCAGGGTTTTCTGATTAATCGCTTACTGTAATTGGTGTCTTTGTTACTATATAAACATTCTTGCATGTTTTCTGTAGGATCTATTTTACTTTCAACTGTTTTGTTACCTTTGAAACAAGTGACGAAGTTGTGCTAGTTCAGACTTTGAGTGTTTTATTAGAGCTCAGCATCTGTGTTTTCTTAAAATATTTTGGAAAATTAAATTTTTATCTTTTAAAATTCATGCGCATAAAGATAATGCTGAAAAAAATCCCCAACAAAGAAACAGGTGAGAATGCAATAGCAAAGCTAAGAATGATTTAGGCTGGGAAAAGTAGTGAGCAGAAAACAAGTTAGAGGAAGCTGAAGAGAGCGGAGAGGTGATGTAGCAGTCAGTAGTCAGCACAAGATCTTGCAGATGAAGTTTAATTCTTACTGTAATGCATGTATACTTCAGAAAAAATATGTTAATGAAACTACGCAAGCTTTGCCAGAATCCCCAGGTAAAATTAGACTTTCACATTCAGCTGGGGAAAGACATACGTGCCAAAAAAATAATAAAAAGGTTGAGATCCTGTTAACTATCTTGGTGTGAATGTGTGTTTCCCCTTCTGTGTAGGTAAATGGAGTTCAGCTCTACGGAAAATCACGCCGCGAGGCCATCACTTTTCTAAAAGAAGTGCCACCCCCATTCACGCTGGTTTGCTGTCGGCGGCTGTTTGATGACGGCAGCGAGTCTCTTGTGGATGAACCCACCGTGGGAGCTTCCCCTCCAGAACAAAAGGTAGACTTCTCACGTCAGTCAGCTGTGTAAGAGGACAATAACTTTTTGAAAAAGTCCATATATTTCTGAGAAAGTGATTTAGCTTTCTAAAGACCGTTTTTCTGTTTTCCTTTGGCTGTTTGGTCCAGACCGCTTTTCGATCTCAAATAACATTTCCTAAAATATATAGTTATATGAGGCGGTTTTGTATTAAATTGTCATATAAAGCTGCCTTTGCCATTCACTTTGGGCTCGTAAGGGACAGCTGGTGTTTCAGTGAGAGATAGTTCATGTTTGTGATGCTGGTACTTTTACTACAGTTTATACAAGTGTTCTCATATCCGTGAGAGCCTTCATTGTACTATAGATAGGAGGCAGGTAAATCACCGTGCCTGCATGCTGACTGTGTACCTCCCATTCATCATTCTTACACTTAATAGGTGAGTGAGAGCTCTGAATTATACTAAATCACATCCTTGCCACCATTAGCTGATTACTTCCATGTTCTGAGTAGGTTTTTATGGAACTGGAAAAAAAAATGAAACTTAACGTTTCTTTCCATTAGAAAAGCTTTAAAGTCTCAAGCTAAAGCTTGGCAATTGTAATGGTTGTTCCTAGTTAAAAAAGGTATTTACACCATGACTTCTCGTCTTTTCAAATATTTTCTTATATAATTTCCTCTAAGGTGGAGGGTTTAACAAGAAATACGGATGTTTCATGGAAGAATAAGGTGTACAGTATTATGCCTTTCTGTAAACGGGCTTTTCTGTTGCAGTAGAACTTGTTCTGCTGTGTTTTTTGATGTTGCATTTTACCAAACATTTTCCATGCACATCCAGTCAGTCGCACATCTTTGCCATAAGGTGGTACTGAGCAAACAGAGGTTGCTTTCTCCTTATCTCACAATATTTCTGCTTTCTTTTGTCAAAAGTATCAAGAAAGAGTGCACAGAAGAAAAATTCCTTCCTTTTGCCTCATGGCAGTACTCTGTGTAATAGGCATATTTGTCCAAGGAAATAAAGTTAAAATCAGTGTGAAGTTAATGGTACAAGGCTTTAACGTTTTTCTTGGGACATCATACGTTGATATTTTGTAAAGATTGTATTGATAAAATAGCAGGAATGTAAAAACACTCATTTTAAGTTAGACAACAAAAGGTGCCTTTTTGGAAGATGTATTTATGAAGACCCAAGAAAATTGGCCAACTATACCTCTTTTATACCTTACCACAAAAATTGTGAAGGAAACTGCTTTTTCAAATTAGATGCTCTTCGTATAGTTACAGTTTAAGAATCTTTTGCTTGCATGTTTAATGCCACAAGCATCAAATGTGCCTGATTGTCTGGTCTTTCTATTAGCTGTCTGTGGTTAAA
This sequence comes from Numenius arquata, assembly GCF_964106895.1. Classification (NCBI taxonomy): domain Eukaryota; kingdom Metazoa; phylum Chordata; class Aves; order Charadriiformes; family Scolopacidae; genus Numenius; species Numenius arquata. The sequence goes on from NC_133583.1 coordinate 59,062,009, forward strand.
TCTTTTACGCTAAGAGATTTATTTTTCTTTTATGCATCTAATGGGACAGTTGAAGTTCATCAACATGTAACAGGTTAGTAATATTATAACAACTAATTTGACTAATGCATGGGTTTTTGTATGCCAGATTGGGCTCTGATGCTCAGAACATGTCGGCATCATCCCAAGGGAGTATCCAAGGCACCGAGCCGGAGGAAAACTGGGTGCATAATGTTCAATGAAGTCATAATTCCATAAAAGGTCATATATTAGGGCATGTATGAGCCATTAGTAACCAAAATATTGAAGGAATAGTGTTTGTAAAGAACTGAAAGAACAGCATTTGAACTAGAGATTTTATTTCTCAGGTGAAACCCGAGGAAGACGTTAATCCTGAGGAGGAAGAAGGGGAATTAGCGTTATGGTCTCCTGATGTGAAGGTTATTGAACTGAAGAAAGACAAAAATGGGTTAGGATTCAGCATTTTAGACTATCAGGTATACATTTCCGTATAACTAAATACTAAAAATCCCTTTAATCTTTTCTCTTGTGTGGTGCCTTAAAATGTTTTGTGATGTTGATTCCTGGGTAATCGACTTGGCATTTTCCGGTGTAGGGAAAAGTAATTTATTTTGAGGCCAACTCTATAAAGCAGAGCTTGTTCTAAACTGGTCTGATTATAGTATGTGATAAAGTGCAAAATCTTTAATCAAACTCCACCTCATAACTCTGAATTTAATGGCTAAATATTGGGGGGAGGTTGGTTTTTGTTTTATTTTGTTTTAACTTGGAATGACTTTTCAACTCTGAGAGTGGCCAGCAAACTTTCATAGGTATTGCAACGTCATTTCCTATGTACTGAATTATAATATTAATTGTTAAACTCCTTAGTAATTAACAGAAAAGTCTTTAATTGGGGGAAAATTCTACTAAAATTAATGATTCCTTTCAAAAAGATTGGCTTCAATTAAATATATAGAAACTCTCAAAATCTGTAGTCAGAATGAAAGGTTCTTCATGTTTCTAGTCAACATGCTACATTTTTAAACTTCTACCCATGATATTTATAAGGAAATAAAATAGCTGGATCACTCTTCATAATAATATACACATCACATCTGAATACTGCCTGAACATTGTAGTTTAATAAAATGTGTTCAACTGTTGTGCATAAATGTCAAGTGATATAAAATTCACTCTTTTTTGATACAATAAGGCATGAATTGGGAATGAATTAGAATAAAAAAATATTTGAAGCATTATGCAAAACCATTAATTCTATATTTTACCAGTGTGATTTAAGATTACTGAAAATAGATCCTGTTAGTCATTTTCGCTGACACATGTTGTGTTGCGGTGCCAGCTTTACTGTAGAGTTGCTAAGGAGTCTTTACAGAGCAGTAATACACAGATTTGCTTTTAAGTTCTCATATAATCAGAATTAATGAAGGCTTTAATAACAGGCTTTTTATTTACTTATTCGCAGATGCAAATACATGAGCAATGTTGTGGTACTTTCAGCTACATTTAAATACATTCTAATCAATTCTAAATGAGTGGTAAACCACTTAATCTCAGATCTTTATAATTTCAAGATATTTATGTATAAAGTATGCTCTTTTGTTTGGGATTTGCCTCTTAGATCTTTTACACTTTTCATCATCTGCAGATTAATTTTTATATAGCGATATCTGTGACTGTGTGTGTGTTTATGTAAATACATCCATCACATTCTTGAGTGCAGGGCAAAGAAAATAAATAATTGTCCAAGCTAGATTGGAGGCGGGGAAAAAAAAAGTATGTGGTTCCTGGGAGGCTGTTCAGAATTCTTAAAGCAGATTTGCTGAGAAGCACAAAATTACAGTGAAGTGTTTAATTGTGGCTTAAAGGACCTGCAGACCCAGCTCTGTTTTCTGCATTCCTTTTTGCAATTTTACCCTTCTTTAAAAAATGAAAGTTGGGGTTTTTTTAGACACGTACTCTTTGTTTTGCAAGAAAAGATTCAAGCCTTATAATAGCAAATGACGCTATTTGCTCTAGGTATCCACTGTTCATTTTGCTCATCTTGAGTAATCATATGGGGGGTTGTTTTGTTTTGGTTTTGTTTTTTAAAATGATGATGAGTATTCCCATGGTCTACCTTCATATATCTAAATGAGGTGCATCAGTGAGGGACCAACCTTCTCTGCTGGCACTAGTGTTGATGGAGGCAGGGTGGGGAGGAAAATACTTTTTAAAGGGGTGATTCTGAGCAGAAAGCCGATGTGTGGTGCTCAGAGTTACACTTGGAAGGATTGACTCTGTCCATTACAGAAGTTTAAGGAGACTTTGGTGTTATGTACCCACCTTGGAGGTTGTGTGACAGTATTCTGGGTTTTTAAGATCAAATTATTTCTGTAGCTTTTGGTTGGAATGGCACTATAGAAATACCTGTAGGACTTCAGAAAGATCAGTAGGAATATGCGCTGGAACAGGTTGCCCAGAGAAGCTGTGGCTGCCCCATCCCTGGAGGGGTTCAAGGCCAGGCTGGATGGGGCTTGGAGCAACCTGGTCTGGTGGGAGGTGTCCCTGCCCGGGGCAGGGGGTTGGAATTGGGTGGTCTTTAAGGTCCCTTCCAACCCAAACCATTCTGTGATTCTATGAATAGTAAAGTGACGTTACAGGAGAAACAATGGTGAATCACTATTACTCCCTCTTACTTTCCCCCCTCCACCAAGTTTTGATAACACCTTTGAAACGCTGCTGCAGTACCAGTGTATACCAGCCCATTCTAGTCGCTTCTTGTGAGAGACTGGTGACTGTTACCTGCAGTATTTAAGGGCCCCTGAGATCCTGCTCGTACAGACGTGTTCATTTATGACAGTGCACAAGTGGCAGAACGGGGACCGGGCTGCTTACGGTGCTGTGGAAGTTTCTTCCTGCTGCTTTCCATCCATGTTTGGTATTTGTTTTGGAGCACGAGGCTTTTTACCTTTCCATCTTAATTTTGACTATAGAATTAGACGTGGTGCTGAATACTCTCATGGTATATATTGATGGGATTTGTCTCTTTGTTTTCTCCAAACTAACTACATACTCGGTGTAAAGGATATTGTTCCTCAGTTGTCTAAAAAGCTGCACTCCCCAAGTCACGCTCTGAAAAACAGTATTAATAAAAACTCTTCATGAGGCAGAATGGGAACCTGAGTACGTAGAAAACTGAATGCTGAGATCAAGAAATTATTACTCTGGTATATTAATTTTTAATGGGCTGTCTTTCTAATAATGTTTCATCTATCAAATAAATGATAAGCATATCCCAAGTGACTTGCAAGATATTCCCAGAAATGTACAAGCATAATTCCAATGCCTATATATTTTAATGAACTAATTACAAATTAATTATACCAATTATGCATAATCAATAGTATTTCTACTTTGTCCTGTGTTTTCTTTTGTCTGTCTTTAGGGATTTAACTGCTTAAAACAGAGCTTTCTTTCTCTAATTAGGTCCTCTTGGAAGAACTGTACACGCGTTCTGAAAACTTTTGGGTAGCATTAGAGCAATAGGGTGGACTCACCCTTACTGATGTAACAGGACTGGATTTATATACTGTTCGACTTCACGTGATCACTATATATAAAAATTATCTTTTTTCCCTTTGCTGAATGTCCTAATTTGTAATTATGTGGTAGGAAATCTGAAATCTTTGAGGCTGCTGCTGTGCTGGCAAGGTCAGTACTCGGCGAGAGGGCAGGTGGATGGGGAGGCTGATCTTGTGCATTCTTGAAACGATTGGTTTCACTGGATTTTTTTTCTCTCCCAGTGTGATGGCTTATTTAAATAAGAAACATCGAAGACGTCTTAAAATGAAATCTTCTGTGTGTTTTTACTGTTGTCACCAGCGTGTTGGGATCTTGTCAAAGCTTTTAGGCTGGGCATTGCTCTTTCTTGCTCACGCTTAGATGAGAAGGCTGGAGGAGGAGAGGCGGCTGCAGTGCTGGGAGGCTCTGCATGCGACCAGCTTCCTCCAGCTGATACCGCATCATGCTCAGCAGGGACCTGAGGAGCAGCCTTGCGTGATTCTATCTTGAACAGGGACCCTGCCCCCTTTTTGGCCATTAAAAAGGTGTGCTGTTCGGTCTTGTGGCCAACTTCACCGTGAAGTAATATACTCTACCTCCCTTAATTTCCTTGTAATTTCACTTGGAGAAATTGCTCTCTTTTTCACCTCTTAACTAACTTTTATGTAGTGTTGCTGGCACAGTTAGCGGCAAGTATGTTTTGATGGTGAATGAGGGACCCAGTACACTGTTTGTAGAGCGCTTTGGGATCATCTGTGATGCAAGAGGCTACAGTAAGCGAATTTATTGTTCTTTGTCAATAGATGTGAAAGTATCTAGCTTAGTAGTAACTTTTGCTAGCCCAAAGCTAAACCTCCTAGCCAGGGAGTCAAGAGCTAGGCCATTGTTATTGAGACCAATCCTTTTTCTTAGAGAGAAATGAAAACAGAAGAGGGCATAGTATGTCATCAGGTTAAAATAGAGGAGAAATGCTGTATAAAAATGATGGTAACCCCAGGGGGTTAGAGTGAGAGGAAAGAAAAATCACACAAGATGAAGATTTTGAGGGAGAGAGAGAAGAGATCACAATAATATAAAAGGTACTTTGAGTGGCCCTGAAATAGTGTTTAGCAAAGACCTGGTGCGTGCAGACAACGGAGCCTCTCAGTAATGTTTTACAGAAATATTGGAAAAACCACAGGTAGCTGAATTGCAGATTTCTTGAGGCAGTATTGACCAGAAGGTAACTCGAATGGTCTGATGAGCTTTTATCAAATTAAACAAAAAGCTGAATGGACTTTATGTGGAGCTTAATTTACAGTGCTTTGAACTCAGAGTATTTTAAAGCAGCTGTTTTAAAGTGCGTGAAACTGGAGGGGGCGAGGGTTGGAATAGAGAGGGTTGACGTTTTCCATAGCTCTTAGGAATGCCTGCGAGATGCTGTTTCTCTCTGTCTGTGATTGAAAGGTAAGTCCCCAGTGCCCAGCTGGTTTTGCACAGTGCCCAACTGCCCTATAGACCTGTGGGGCTGTAGGAGCTCTGGGCTCATGTCCTCCAAGTGGTCCATATGCACATGGGTGCAAATATCTGCCCATCCATGGGAGCAGTGACAGGCACATCAGCGCTGTATGAGCTTCATGTGGGCCAGACTTGGAGTGTCCCTGCGTTTGTCAGCCTGGGCCAGCACCTAAGGGGTTCTTACTGTCATTTAGCAATAGGGACTCCACAACTGCCTTATCACAGAATCATAGAGTGGTTCAGGTTAGAAAGGACCATAAAGGTCATTGAGTTCCACCCCCCTGCCATAGGCAGGGACACCTCCCGCTAGACCAGGTTGCTCACAGCCCCAACCAGACTGGTCTTGAACCCCTCCAGGGATGGGGCAGCCACAACTTCTCTGGGCAACCTGGGCCAGGCTCTCACCACCCTCACAGCAAAGAATTTCTTTGTAGTATCTAATCTAAATCTCCCCTCTTTCAGTTTAAAACGATTACCCCTCATCCTATCACTCCACTCCCTGATAAAGAGTCCCTCCCCATCTCTCCTGTAGCCCCCTTCAGGTACTGGAAGGCCATTATAAGGTCTCCCCAGAGCATTCTCTTCTCCAGGCTGAACAACCCCAACTCTCTCAGCCTGTCTTCATAGGAGAGGTGCTCCAGCCCTCTGATAATTTTTGTGGCCCTCCACTGGACCCGTTCCAACAGGTCCATGTCCTTCCTGTGTTGAGGACTGCAAAGCTGGACACAGTGCTCTGGGTGGGATCTCACGAGAGCAGAGCAGAGGGGCAGAATCACCTCCCTTGACCTGCTGGCAACGCTTCTCTTGATGTAGCCAGGATGGACTTATCTTCATTATCATTCACAGGTTTTTTTTCTTACTGTTGAACTGAAGTCTTTTTTTTTTCTCTTTTGTGCTGCACATTCAGCAGGTTATGGTTTGTCCTTCTCTCAGGGAGCATGGGAAACAATGGTTTTCTTTTTTATAACAGAATCACTGCATAGTCATTCACGGCAGGAAGTGAAGCAATTTAAGTGTCTCCAAATATCTTTCCTCTTTTCTTTATGCCCCAAACAAACAGGCTCCAGATGTAGAGTTACAAAAAAGCAAACCGACTTCTTATTTGTAGAAGGTGGTATTCAACTAGATTATATTATTTTTTTTTTTCTTTTTTGGGCTGTTCAACAGTGAGATGCAGGCTGAAATGCTTTGACATGTTGCTGGCTACACGTTTGCCCTCTTGTGATAATTTGAGCTTTGTCTGTCTTGTGATAAGTTTGTTATGAACAAAGAAGCATATTCACGTCCTTGTTAAGCACATTTTCACCTGATCACGTGATTGGAAACCTGTGGCTTACTGGCAAAAGCTGCACAGCTGTATTAAAAAGCAGTTTTACAATGGCTATCAGCTTGGTACTGGGAAAACTGATAAAGGCAGCTTTTCTCCCATCTCTACAACCCATCCACATTCATTAACATCAAAGTTGTGTAAGCCTCAGTACCAACTGTGTTGGTACTCATCTCACGGAGGATTTGCTTCTCTCCCCCTATGGGAAAGTTCTGCATCCTTTAAATCATATTAAGCTGCTTCATTTGTAAAATAATTCTTAATAGTGTGTCATGAATTGAATTCAGTGTAGCTTTTTGAAAAATTCTCTTGGAGTTCAGCTTAAATACTATTTTTCAGGACTGAAGAGCTGGTGAATGCAACCGAGCACATTCCCGGTCAAGTTTCTAGGGTGTTCATGATTAGTGGTTTCCAAAACCTCAGTACTAAAAGCATTGGGAGATCAGAAACTACTTTAATACGAAATCAAAGGGACTGTGTATCTCAGCATGAGGTACAGACGGATGCACAGGAATAGCTTGCTGAGGTAGAAGAGCTGGAGAACTTGGATGCAGGAAGTTGCATTAGGGCTTGGGTATGTCCTGGCGCTGGGCTTGGAGGGGGGTCATCAGCCGACTCTACGTGAGAATTTAGGATGGAACCTTGTGTACAGAGTGAGTGGCATGTCCTAGGGACAGTCCTCCTGTCTTTTGTGAGCTACAACAGCTCTGGACAATACCTGAGTTTGCAGAGAAACTGGAGCATTACTGAGAACATCTGTTTTTCTTTGGTTTGTCGCATATCCTTGAAATAAATACTAAGCAGTATTATTATTAACCTTTAGAAATGTTTTCCCTATTCCCCCAAATTCTACCAATCTGGTTGTTCTTTTTCATTTCCTGCTAGGAAGAATAGCTTTTAATAAAAACAAAAAACCCCAAACCAAAGAAATTCATTATTATTCCACAGATGTCTTCTGCCTGTGAGAGAAGGCGAGAATTTAAAGGGACAAATCTGTAGCTAGATTTTTTCTGTTAAACACTTGGCAAATCTCAGCAAGGGTAAGATAATGTAGAGGAGACGAGAGGAAACTGTGCAACCGAGTGCTGCTTATCTAAAAGCTGCATTAGTCTTTCCTTGAGCATGTGGAGACGGTGGAGCAATGGGCATGTCAAAGCTCAACCCAGACAGCTCTGAATCCGTTGCTCTGAACCGATGAGATTTGAAGCGCTGATGGATAAGCATGAAGAATTCTGAAAACTCATGGAAGTTATGAGGTATTCTGTTTGCTTAAAACCTCGCCTTTCTGAAAGATGCTGCTCCCCAAATCCAAATAGTAGTGGGGCAGAGTTTTTTCTGTGTGTTTTCACTGCGTTTTACAGTAGCCTTAAAATTCTCAGCAAACTTTTAGCCTGCCCTTCTGTCTTCCTCACCGTCCATACTGTTGCAAGTCTTCTTTGGGCCAAGTCACTGTTTGCAGATCCTTGTTGCAAAAACGAGCCTGTCCTATCTCCCCACTTTTCTTTTGCAGCTTTTTCTGTAGCAAAACCTTCTGTAATTCATGTGTTTGCTGTTTATGCTGCAGGTTCTCCATGCGGAGAGCTCTGGTTTGTTTGAAAACACAAACTGCACTTCCACAGGTGAAAGCTGATAAACCCAGAATGTGCATTAAAACCACTGACTGTAGGTTATTTAGGTGATACCATTTGTAATTTTTCCCGTGGCTCGTTGGTACTTTTTTCTTTTTTCCCACACATCGCTATCCCTTCTTTATCTCATCACACAGTGGCTTTCCTCCATTTCCTTATGAGTTCAGGTTTTTTTTTTTTTTTTCTTATCTCTGTGGCTTTTCCCTGTAGTCAGCATTCAGTGTGTTTTCTCTGGAGCTGGAAGGTCTGAAAGTATAAGATATTAAGAGAGTCTAATGAATGTAATCCCTCTGACTTTAACTTTGTTGAGAGCAAATATGAAAGGCGGATGAAACCTTGGGTTGATTGAGAAGTTTGATAAATTAAAAGATAGTGACACGCACCTGAGTCCACTGCACAGTGGCACTTTCAAAACTACCATAGGCAGTGCCTATCTTTGATCTTTTTTTATTTGAGAATAGCAGTAGCGTGTAAGATCTTTTTCTTTTGATCATTCCCGGGAGGCACTTTCGTCCCGGCTATCTGCTGCATATCCCTCTTCCGCAGCAGATGAACACTGACTGCATAGACCTCGCCGGCTCTGCCGGACCGACGCGGGGCTGAGTAGTTGCTGGCCACCCTGTTGACTCTTGCCGTAGAAGACTGATATGATTTCAGATGGCAAATGATGAAAGCCCGGTGTGGGAAACCCATGGTGCCACCTACTCTTATTTTGCTGTTCGTGCTCCTCCTCTGGGTGGGGCTCTGTATGTTTTGTTTGTTGTTGGGTGGTTTGTTTTTTTTCTTTCTCTGTGAATTCCTGTTTCTTTGCTGACATTTCCCACAACAGAAGTTTTGATTAATGCTGGCTGCACACTAGAGCTTCTGAAATTCATTGCTTTATTCCCTCACTGCAGATCAATAAATACTTATGTTTTATTTCCAGTGCTTTGCCTTACATCACAGAAAAGTTCAGCGTTCCTCCTTGAATACCGCTCTGTATTTAAGTTTGTATTACTTCAGCACATCAGCCTGTACTTTATTTCTTTGGTACAGCCAGAGGTTGTGCGTTGTGTAGTCTTCTTCCCAAGTAGTCCTGCTGACAGCAATCTAATACGAGTGGAAGAGGCAGAAAAAAGTCTTAAACGCTTTGCGTTGCAGTCCATGCAGTGGATCTAACAAAAAAATAGCTGAGCACTTGCTCAGGGATGTTTTTTCAGGCTTTAGAGTACCTTTGGCAGTTCCTGTGGCCAACTCCTGTAAATACGTTGGAGTGAATGAAGAGAAGGTTTGGACCTGGAGTCTCAGTCCTAAATTGAGGCCACCTTAAGGAGGAAATTGGACCTCGCTCACAGCTGGCTCTTCTTCTCTTCCCCTTCTGTGGGGACCGAATTTGAAAAGGTGGCAGGTTGTGTAGCATTTTTGATTCTTGCGTCCCATGGGCATTGCTGGTGCGTATGTGGATGGTGGCTCTGCAAAGGGACCGAGTGGCACTTCACAGAGTTAGAGCATGGATGAGTATTTTGAATAATTTCACAATACAGAGCACACAGGTAAATGACTTCATGTGCAGTTCTGCCTTTGTTCTACACAATAGTAAGAGGAACATAAAATGCATTTGGTCCTTTCCATTGTTGAGGAGTGTATGTTCCTTGTACAGTATGTTACAGTGTTGTGTTTCAGTCTTTCAGTCTGGTATCTTATTCACTTGCAAACTGAAGAGTTTTAAATATGGATATGTATGTTAGACCTGGAAGTGGTCCCATGCAAAATGTAATGAAGCTGGGTTGCTCTGACCTCTGAGCTCTAACATGTGTTTGTTTTGGCTCTCTTGCAAAAACCTGCAGTATACAAATTGGCACTTGTAAAATTGTTCAGATAAATCAAAATTGGTACAGGAAAAAAGTTTCAAACTGTTTCTTTTGGGATCCTTTGCCATGCTATTTTTGATGTGTGTTTTCAGAGGAGTGTTTTTGTGGCAGCAGGCAGTTTGTTGCTTGAAGAAAGCTAAAATATTCTAGGAAGTCAGGCTAGCTGAATTTAGATCTTAAGTGATGCCAAAACTAATATAGCCTGTAACTAAGTGAGAGTGACTTTGCACAGTAAATGTCAGTCACCCGCTGCTTTGTCTTACGTTTTCATATGAGCCTTTAAAAAAGGAAAACACAAACAAAACCCCAGAAAACGTGGTAGCAGCTTCCATCCGATGGAGTTATAGCTGCAGAGGGGAGGCTGTGCCTCATCCTCTGTTCAAAGCCCGGGGCTCTTGCTGGTGCCGGGGCCGGGCAGATGGGGATGGACTGGTCCCAGCGTGAAAGGCCTGCGGGAGCTGGGCTGGCCTGGAGTGCCCTCTCTTGGCTGCTGCAGAAACCTCACGTTTTGCGAAGGACAGAGAAAATCAGTCGGTTGTTATCATTTTAATTTTCCAGTGTGATGGCCAGAGGTAAGCTGGTATTGGTTGCGTTTCCAGATTTGCTTCCTAAGGACCTCTGATAGCTCACGGAGTGTGCATCTTCGGTGCCCGTGGCAAGCTCGAATCCCTCACTTGAAGCCCCGGTAAAGTTATGCGCTCCAGCAGCATTGCACGCAGGACTCTGGTAGCGTCCTGCTCCTGGGACTCTTAACATTTGAGCAGAGCTCAGGTTTTTAAGAGACTTCATGCTGCTCCAAATCCAGGGATCCCAGAGGCGGCAACTGCAGTGGCCCCTGCCTGACTCTTTGCGCTGCTAAATGAATCCAGAACAAATGAGGCTCTGAAAATAAGAAGAAAAATTTGACACCTGGACTCCAGGAAACATTTGCGGATTTTGATGAGGAGCAGTAGAGGGGGGGAAGGGAAAACCTATGGTTCAACATAGTTAAATATATGGTGTGCTAAGTATGAATAAATTGTGACTATTTTAAACAAGTTCATATACTTGATGGCTGGCTCGAGCACAAAGGGAAAGACAACAGCTACAGCATACTGGTTCCTCAGAGGGTTACCTGGAGGCCACCATCCTGGGCTGCTGCTGGTGCATGGCAGTGGTCAACTTTCATCATTTATACAAGTGGCAAACTTTTTTACATGTTACTCTTTTTAAAAAAAAAAAGAATTTGTGTCAGTGCTGGTGAGGTAATGGGTTTTGTCTCCTGATAGCCTTACTTTGCGGTCCGATTCCTTTCCTCGTTGTTCATAAATGATTCATTTGTGTAAAGGAATCCTTCAGTAAACTGAAGTTAAAAGTTCCTCTTTAAACGTACCAAGCCCGTTTCATGCTCATTTTAAGGTGACCCGGTCGCGTGGGGCTGCCCTGTGCCCGCTCCCTCTGCTGTGGTGCAAAGTCATGTTATAATTTCTTGAACTTTTGAAGTTGAGTCACTTCTGCATTCCAGCCGAGCATCGTTAAAGCAACATCTCAGCACTGGGTTTGGGGAGGAAGTTTCTTCCCAGCCTGTAAACTCCATCCAACTAAAGGAGCCTTTCACTTTAAAGGAGAGACTGAAATCCAGCCCTGACTGCTAGTGGCTAAAAATCACTATTATCTGCCTTAATGTGAGCCAAATAAAATGAATCAAGAGCCTTGGGGTAGGTGTGTAGAAGCAGTTAGTGCTGTTCAGCAGCCTCCAATGGCTCTAACCGGTCAGTTAACGTGGAGGTGGCCCCAGAGTCCATCAGGGCAGTGTGGGGATGAAGTTGCCTTTTGCAGTTAGTATAGAAGGTAAGAATCTGGCCTGCTGCTGGCACCGCTTGCTTTTAAAAACAAGGCAGCAGCCCACGCAGTCCGGCTGCACTCGCTGTTTACAAGATGTGAATGTGAATCCGGTGTTTGCTCTCATTTTAGCGGGGGTTTTTCTTTAGGGTGCATTTGGGTTTGAGCGTGAATCGTAAGGCGAGGTTTCAAAAAAACATTGTTCCTTTAGTTTTGATAAGAAAAGCAGGGTGCAATCCACAGTTACAGTCACCTTCGTGTTATGTTCTAGAGAATAGGTATTAATGATTACACCTTGAAATTCCCGTAGGTCTGCGTCTTCCCGTGAGGCTTTTGTTGCGTTCCTCGTGGCGATCGCATCGCGATTCACAGTCGCTGATAACAAACACTGGGGGGGTTACAGCGCTGCTGGTGTTACTGGCTCAGCCCCGGCACTGTGTAGTTTTTATTGCTCTTCTCTTCCTGTGCAATAGCTCCCTCTGCTTGAAAACAGCAGTGTGATTATAACCCCTGTTTTGCATTTGCCTGATCCAACGGGTTTTGATATGGGCCCCTTTTTTTAAGAGGGTTTCTGCTGCCGCTCTTCATGAAGCGATTCCAACACGTGGTTACACTCACGCGTGTTGCGAAGCAGCAAAGATAACCATGATCTTCTCGAAACTTTGCTGCAGAGGAACCGGGTGTGTTTGCAGGAACTCTATCTTCATTTTTAGCATGAGGATTAAACCTGGTTGGAATGCCTTTTCAGCTAAATTATCTCTTACTAAATCATGATGATTTATTGAGGCTGAATTTTTTTTATTTCAATGAAAACTTTAGTTGAAACAGGACTGTTTCTCATCAGAAGTGTGGTACTTAGGCCACGGACCTTGAATATCTGCATAGAAGCAGCTAACGGCGAGATTCCCATGTCCTGCTTAAGTATTTCTGATCTGGAACTCCAAAAAGGGCAGCTTTGGATCAGACAGAGCAGGGATTTGAACCTGGTTCTCCCACATTCCCATGTGGAGATTCCCAGTGCCATAATTACCGGGCTGGTCATTCACTCCCAAATTTTTCTCAGCTTATCTGCGCCGATAAGGATAAGTGCTGGTTTTGTTGTTTTCCTTCTTTTATCAATAGAGCTAAACCAGCAAAAGTCATATTAATAAAAGCTGTTGTGTCAGCAAAGGTGTAGTTTTGCTGAGAGAGCGTTCACCCATTTAGGGAACCAGCATAAACCCTGCTTGCCATGGCAAGATGAGCCCACGATAGGAAAACTTGCTGGTTTAGTTCTATTAGAGAAGATGTAAACGCAAAGATGTGTTTCCTTGCTGGAAAATGGCTGGCTCAACAGCATCCTGGTTTTGCAAACAAGTCCGAAAGGTTATTTTTATTTTGCATTGGAGCAAACCCCCCAGTGAAAACCATCTCAAGAGCCTGTGTGAAGCGGAATGGTCGTTCTGTGGTCAGCTCTCCCGGGGATGGTCGGGCAAGGGCAGGCAGGGCTGGCTCCCTACACAGAGGGCAACAGTAGCTTTGCATTTTCAAAATTCGACACTTTTAAAGCAAACCCTCTTTTTTTTTTTTCTTCCTCCCCCCCCCCCCCCCCCACGTTTTGGAATCCTTTGGATCTCTGGCGTTGTGCGAGGCAGGTCTGGGCAGGAGCAGTGGGACATCCCGAGCGTATTGGCAGGGGTTCAGCAGCAGAACAGCATCGCGCAGCGGAGGGAGGTCGCTGGGCTCAATTATCAAGACGTGATACTCACAAGGAAGCCTCTTCAATCTTCCCAAACTTCCCCGGTGCTTGGGAAGATTATAAAATGGCAGGATTAAGCAGTAGAACAGGAGAGAATTATTAGCAATATGTATTTACTTGAATTCAGCTCCAGCATGGCTCTTCCTGCTGGACTCTGATTTCAGGTCTCTAATTTCAGCCGTTTACAGATATTACATTCATTGCCTCATGTGTTTGCACATACCTTAAAAAAACACGTTCCCTCTGGAAAGCAATGTATAGTTATATAAAAATAAAGAGTTAAAAAAGCATTCCTGTTTCCAAATTAACACTGGGGTGCTGAATTCATGGTGGTCTTTGTGATTTGAATTTTACCCTTTTTTTTTTATCCCTCCCATGCCCTGAATAAGGTGCGAGTCCTGGGGGAAAAATAGTCCGTGATTATGCATTTGAAGACCCAGTGCATACAAAGAACATTTCTGAACTTTGTGAGCCTTTAGCAAGGGGGAGAAAGGCTAATTCTAATCTTAAAAAAATAAAAAAGGAAACAGAAAACCCCCATAAATTTGTTTTGTGTATCTTTCTGCCACTATATAATAACTTACAATCATTTCATTGGATCGAGGATGAATTTTTTAAATGGCTGAATGCATGATAGAAATGGTACATGACACAACAGAAGGCTAATAGTGGAAAAAATATTAAGTAAAGTTAATATCTTTGCATCAGTTTAACAGCCTCTCCAATGTGTATAATATTTTCTACTTCATATTCCTCTGTATACACCACTATAGAGTTCCTTGTCTTCATAATAACTTAGTTACTCTTTTGTTGCTGTCCCCTGTGTTCTCTCTTTTGGAAGCTTCATGGATGGAGAAAATGTCTTTTGTAAGTAGTCACGCAGATTTGACAAAGCAGGAACCACTGCAGTAATACGGCAAATGTCTACTGCTGTTTCTTGAATGTTTTGATTTTTAATTTCATAATATTTTTAATTCAATTTCTAATCTTGCAGTAATTTCTTTTAACATCAGTTTTGCTGCTACGAAGCTCCTGAATGGCCTGCAGAAGGGTTATTTTATGTAACATTAGCACGTAAGAGGGTGGATGGAGGCTGGTGGAAGAGAGCCAGCGTCCGTGTTCTATTTGCAGGTCAGCCCGGCTGTTTCTGTGTATCGAAGAAGAGGGCAGGCCAGGGTATCAGTCAGCTTTCAGATCTTAACATTTCTTAATGGATTAGGCAAGTGACAGAATATCTTCCTACTGCAAACCTTTCTTTTTGTAAGCTGTAAGCCTTGGCAGTATTAGTAGACAGCCCTTTTGAATGTCTCAGCAAGCTTAAGTGGTCTTTACATACTCAAAATAAACACCATCTTTCAGGGGGCTTTGACTTTTTTTTTAATTTTTTTTTTCTTTCTTTTTTCAGGATCCCTTGGATCCAACAAGGACAGCCATTGTGATCAGCTCTTTGGTGGCAGGCGGAGTGGCCGAACGCGGGGGCGAGCTTTTACCGGGTGACCGCTTGGTGTTTGTCAATGAGAAATCTTTGGACAGTGCCACTTTGGCAGAGGCGGTGGAAGTGTTGAAATCTGTGCCCCCAGGTCCCGTTTCTCTTGGGATCTGCAAACCTTTGGTGGTAAGGACTGATTTTAACTTTTTTTGTATTTGATTTTATGCATATCTAGACTGGGTTGTATTTGGGGAGGGTGGCGGAATTCAGGGTAGAAGCATGTGGAAAGCAACTAAGTAGCCATGTATACGCCTCGATGTGTCCAGAAATTCTGGTAAATGGGCAGCCCAATGTCCAAAAGGTCTGACTTGGAAAACCATTGGTCTCAAGCTCCTCCTGAAAGAACATCCACGTGGAATGAGAAGACATGTCTGGGCAAAGCTATGCGCACTGGCCCTGTGCAGAGGCGTAACATGGTTCAAGCAACTCAGCAAATCGGTTAAACATGTGCCAAAGTGCATTTCGCTCTAAGACACTGCTTAACTGCTTGCTTGAGCTCCACTGACATCAAAGAAACTTAATCTGTTTGAAGTCAAGACTGTAAGTTCAAGTAGAATTTCCTTTTTCTAGAATCAGGGCTTTGGAACAGACAGTGGTTTACTTGAGAACACTGCAGTATTGTTCATCAAGGGCACAGAGGCAAAATTAATTAAAGTAAAGCACCATCTAATAGAAAGTGCTTGTAATTCAAACTGGTAGAGGAGTGGCAAAGTAGGAATGTAGGAAGGCTGTTAAATATATTCTTTCATTTTCTAAAAAGTGATATTTCATTGTTTCTATCCTCGTATTTGTCTGTCTTTCCTACACATCTCTTTATTTTTTACTATATCTGCACTGATATCTTAAAGGGATAAAAGCTGTTGTCTATCTCCTCCATTTATAACTTTTTTATGAATCTGTGACTTTTTCCCATCTCTCTTCTAATGGCTGGTTCACCCTCTCCATTTTAGTTTATTGAAAAATGTGGGATTTTTTTTGTTTTCCTGACTCATAATTTTGATTGCCTTTCTTAGGGAGAAAGCAAAGAGGAGGAGACCATGCACAATGTGGATTCTAGCAGCATTAAAACCAGCCCTGGATCTCCAGAACCAATAGACAATATTAATTTCTCAATAATACTTGAAGCACCGCAGGTATTTGGTTACTCTTTTTGTTCAGCTTAGGTTTATACAGACAGGAAATGATGTTTCAAAGTAAAAAAAATAGTATTTCTTTCAAGTAAGACTTAAGTATTGGATAGACTTCAGGCTGGATTCCCTCTGAAAAAGACTCTAACAGCTACTGTATACTAATTGTACTGTGAACAGTAGGCACATGCATAGCACTTACTCATGCAATTCCCAGACTGCCTTATCGAATTTACTATGTCATTAAAATACCTTGGGTTTCCTTGGATATGAAATAGGAATGCTATGTTATTAGTAGTCATAAGTGGTTGGTTCAGCTTTGTGAAGAAAGTAAGGTATGGAAGCAACTAGTGTAGAAGGCAAGTTTGAAATCTGTTCTTCTTCTTCATAGACTTTCTATGTGGTCTTGAGTGATTTGGAGATTTAGATTAGATAATAGAAATAAATTCTTCGCTGTGAGGGTGGTGAGGCACTGGCCTAGGTTGCCCAGAGAAGCTGTGGCTGCCCCATCCCTGGAAGTGTTCAAGGCTGGGTTGGATGGGGCTTGGAGCAACCTGCTCTAGTGGAGGTGTCCCTGCCCACGGCAGAGGGGTTGGAACTTGATGATCTTTAAGGTCCCTTCCAACTCTAACCATTGTATGATTTCTTTACTCTCTTCCTCAATTCTCCTCTTTCTTATTTTCTGAGAAATAATTCTGTTTATTCTGTTTATTGTGGGAGGATGAGGCACTAAAAGTAGTGAGACACTCGGATATCAGGGTAATAGGCAATACTATTGCAATACCAACCTGGGTAGAGTGAGAGATGTGGATATTTTTGAGTTTTCATCTGTTCTCAAGTGCTTTGCAGAATTTTTGTAAATTCATGTTGGTAAATGCATTCTTCCTAGAGCAGAAATGACAATACATAAAGGATCATCTGGAACTGCAACACAGTAATAAAAATAAATTCTAGATTTTCTTGTTGCTGAACATGTCTACCTGTATCTGGATACAAAATTATCCTTTATGCTGTATTTGTATATTAGATCCACCAAAAGGAGCAGTATTGTGGGGTAACGTAGGTAAACTGTGTAGCAATTAGCTTTGACATTATATTTACTGATTTTCATGACGTAAAATGGAGTTTGTTGTTTCCCAGGTGCATGGGAAGGGTTCCTGGCAGAGCAATTAGTCCTCTGCCAGCACAGATTGTTTATCTGCTTCCTAAATAAAACTAATGTTATTAAGTACCTTTAAGTAAAGTATTTTGTCTTAAAAGTCCTGCTGAATAGAGAAACTGGAATGATCAATTAGTACAAAATACACAGAGAGGTGTTTGCTTGTAGTTTGGTTTTACCTTCTGTAGGAAAGCAGTGACAGTAGCTTAGAGCAATAGTATAAAATCTCCATCCGTTTATTATCTTACCTGGTCGGATAAGAGCCAAGAGTGGTGTGACACGATGGCTTCCGCTCTTAGGCACTAGCACAGTGCTGACAAAGCCGAATTTAAATAAATAAATAAAGGAACTTGAAGATTTTTATATGCTACAACAGTAGACTTCAGTGTCATGTTTGCAGTATTCCCTATGCCGTTGGTGGCGGCTGCTGCTGCAGTGCAGCACTCTCTGATTATACACACCGAAGCACTGGATCCGGAGATGATAATACAAATTGCCGGGTGGTTCTGAGCTAAGTCAAGTGTTTTATACAGCTCTGAAGTGTTGGTGCCTCTTCCAGAAGGGTTTGGAGAATGATGCTGCAGAAGTGAAGCGAAACGCAATGAAGTAAAGATGGAGAGAATTAGAATCTCTTCAGACTGGGTGTTTTTTGAGATTGAGGTACACAGGTCAAATAGATGAAAGGAATATTTAATGCTTATGAAAAATGTGCTAATTTCTGGATTGCTAATGTTCTGCTTTCATGCCAGCTAGAATTATTGCATTGTTTCCTTATGATCTTGCCTGTCTCTCGTTTTCTCTCCTGCCTCTCACTTGAACTGTGTGAACATTTTGGCAGCATCTGGGTTTTTTATTCCTTCTGCATTTGTGCAAACCTAACAAACCAGGATTCTGACACTAGAGGTCAGAAATAGTGAAGTACCTTGGGGAGTCTGGGAAGGGGAGGAAGCAGAAAGAAAAACACCTTGATTGAGGCCCCCTGAATCTGTAGTTTGGTTTCGGTGTTTGGGGTTTCATTGCCTGGAAGGTGGGGTTTGGGCACACGTCCTTGGTGGCCTGAAGAAAAGAGAGGAAAAGCTTTCTGTATGTGACAAGCTTTCTGGTAGCAGGGCAAGGCGTAAAATTTCAGAGACGCCGGTGCAGACACGCTCCATGAGCACCTCATTGGGTTTAAGAGAAACATGGAACATTGAAAACTGGGGAGGCGTGTGACAAATCCCAGAAAAAGAACTGTTGAGCGAGACCTTTCAGAGCGGGTTTTAATACCTTTCCTTTTGGTTTTGTTGTTTGTGTTTTCGGTTTGTTGTTCCGTGGTTTGAATTCAGTAGAATTCACTCTTCTCTTTAAAACAGTAAGGGTATTAGATAACGAGCAGTCAATTATGTCCTGGTTTGGTTTGGTTTTTTTAAGGGTGTGGGTCACCCATTTCCCCTTTCCCTCAGGTTAAAATATTGTATGGAATACCGAAGGGAGGGACAGTTGAGTGTGGCTTTTGTTTTGGGTGGGGGCTTTTGTTTTGGGTTTTTATTTTTTATTTTCTGTTGCTGATACTTTTGCATAAGCAAACTCAGGCTGTTTTTTATTTAGCTGATGGTATTATAGGAAACGTGCATGCATTCACAAAGCGATAGCAGATAAGTCTGCTCAGAGATACTTTAGCTGGATTTATATATACTTTTCCCTGTAGGGCTTTTTGTGTTATTTAATAATTCTCATTCCCTAACTTCAGTCCAGATTGATTATTCTGAATGGCTGCAGCAATATCTAAGCTGTGCAACTTGAATTTCTTTATGTTGAGAAAAAAATGCAATGTCTACTTTTGGTCTCAAAATCATAAGTCAGGGAGTATATTTTCTTTTAGAAAATGCAAAAGGTAGAAGATGTTCCCTTTAAAAATGAGGATGTACTTTTAATATGGGCCTAACATAAAACATAAGTTTTAAAAGAGTTAGCAAGAAACAGAATGTAAAATCTCTATTCCTGTAATGTTTTATGCAGGGTTTCAGAGATGAAACACCTTGTAAAGAAGAACTTGTTGATGAACCAGTTTTGGACTTTGGAAGGACATTTCAGCTTTCTCATAATGACAAGGAGTATGAGGAATCCTGGGAGATGCATGAATTTCTGAAACCCAGGACAGAAGAAATGGATGAAGAACGGGAAATGTTGGTGGATGATGAGTATGAAGAGGATTCAGACTTCCTGAAATATAGTGCATCATCTGGACAGAAGGCAACTTCAGAGAGGAACCTCGATACAGAACGATGGGCAAAGCAACTTGAGGCTACTGAAATGCAAGACCTGAGATCCAACGTTAACTTAAGTCCCAAACAGTCCCCAGAATACCCCTTCAATAAAGATCAAACGGTAAGGGATGCTGTGTTGGTGTCAGTGCTGTGCCTTCATCATGGGACCCACACCTCAAGGCAAATTCCAGGCCTAAACTCTGTAATGAGTCTTTCTAGTGTTTTAATTACTAGAATGTAACCAAGTGCTGTGGTTGGTGTATTTACAGGCGTCCTGTACTCGCGTCTTCTTTCCCATCTGTGATTTGTGGGCTCCGTTCTTTTTTGCGAGCCGTACTAATATGGTCCATGTTGGTAACAGCAGAATGTTATTTCATGGTTTTAGTAGTCCAGGGGCTTCAGCAGCAATGGCAGTGAAAAGAGCTCCCTCTTTTCCTCATTATTTTTAATCCAAATCAGTTCCTTGAGCCAGATGATAGTGCAGTTGAGCGAAAAATGATATGGTGGAAGCAATTGTAACAATCACACTGGTGGATGGAGGAGTAGGAGGGAGACAGAGCTTCAGGTAAATGGCAAAACTCTTACTTATGTGTCCTCCTCAAGTATTTTGAGAATTATTTTTTCTGAGTCTTTGTTCATTCATTTGCCAAACAAAAAAAGTGATAATATCAGCCTTCTGTGCACTAGTTTCTGAGAAGTACGCCTTTATCTGAAAAAACTGAAGTGGAAGAGAATTTTATATTACAGCCACAGAGAATTCCAGGTTTTGTTTGGCTTGTCCCCTTATGCATTATGTACATAAACAGGCTAAAATGCAGTTTCTAGTGACAGTTTTACACCAGAGCGCACAATATTAAATCTGTACATTTGCTTCTTAAAAACAACAAATGAGCAAGAGAAAAGAACTCTGGATTACAGGCAAGTAGAAAGATACAGTCGCTTTAAATTGCAATTGCACATAACATTTTTCATGCCTCTTCTTAATATAGTGCATAAATAAGCAGTTAGTGTTTCGTAGTTATCTGAATAAATATGAATGTAGTTGAGAAAATGAATGTTTGCTGTAAAAATCAATGTTCATGTCAAATACCCCCGTATAACTTGGTACCATTGCTTTCTAACTTTACTTTTTTTTCTCCTCTGTAAAGTGTGAAGAAAATGCTGGTATAAATTCACTGTTTTCTGGAACCACAGCACACAGTGGCTACCAAAAAGACATATTTGATACCGAAAATACCCAGTCAGCAGCAAAAACCAAGATAGATTTAGGTTTGTAAGAAGTTTTTTCTTTATTGTATAATTTCATATTTACAACCTTAAATTTTATACCAAAACACGTATTTATTCAAATGAAGACTTCTGGAGGCTCAAGACAGTCTGGCTTTGAATAGGTTTCAGCTTCATGGTCTTGCCTCCTCCTCCAAATCTTCACTTAGAGTTGTCACAAGTGATACTGAAAGTGGCTGCAGCTTTGTCCTGCCCATGGAGAATCACTTTCTTCTGTGTAGTTAATGTTCCCAGTAGGATTCCATGAGTCAGTAAAATAGCTCATGCCTGAAATTTCTGTGAGGAATTTGTCTCAGTCACTTTTGATTGCTGATTTTACAGATTTTTTTTTTCACTTTTAAAAAAAAAAAATGTGACCAACTCTGGAGGTAACTTTACCACAACCCAAATTTGCAGGTGAACTCTGTGGTAGATAATTGCCCCGTATCTTGGTTTTGTAATCTGTTTCTCCTTGTTAGATGGCCAGAGAGGGTTGATTAGAATTTGGTAGATCATCCAATAAATTTGTCAACTTGGCTGAGATAGCACTCGCTGGTTGGGAGGAAGAGGTTAGGTTCTCCCATTTCTTTGTCACCTGCATCTTGTACAGCGGACACTTTGTAACCTACAGTGGCAGACTGATGACTCTTGCAAGGTTCAATTAATGTTGATACTTATGTCACCCAAATGTCATCAGTCATGACAGTGGATGGGGTTCTGTGCTGGAGCAGGGCTTTGCATAAAGGTTGGATTCACTATTTCTAATCGCGTGTTTTTGTGAGGAGCATCAGTCATGTATATTGTACCTGAGAATATCTCAGTTCCACAAAGATTTAGCATTTCCTGTTATTATTTGACTGCATGTACATCAGATACAAGGTGCTATAAAAAAAGTGTGTAGTGTGGTTTAAATTTCCTTCAAAAATAAATGTTCTGTATTGCTGAACCTCTTGATCATCACACAACATCCACATTTGGAACATGGTGAGCTAGGGGGTTTGTTTCCAAGGGTGATAACTGGTAGATGCAGGGACAGAGGAAGCAAAAGTTTACATCTAGACCTTTTCTTCTTCAGGTACAAAGCTTCAGATTGACTCTGAAGGACCTGGGCTTGCTGTTGATCTGGAAGCTATTGAAAAGGAAGAGCTAAAAGGGGAAGATTATGGTTTTTCCAAGAACCTGGAATCTGGGAGAGTAACCACCTTATCTCAGCCTAGAACAGCGTTGTGCAGGTATGGAGAAAGATTTCTGGTTTTTGAAGATTTTCAATTAAAGCTGTAATTAGCTGTCTAATCATCAAAAGCTGAGTGAAACAGTAAGACGTGCTTAGATGGCCAGTTCTGTGACTTTTGCCCAAGGCGCTGAATTCTGCCTTACAACTTGATTGAATCTTTACTTCCCACATTCCCTCCCCTGAGTTACCGGGGCAGAAAAGTGCGAATGGCTCTGCTACCAACTTCACTTACTCTCCAGTGAGGGTATGTGGCCTGGAGGAGAGGGATGTAGCCTTTATCAGCAGCATTGGTCATCAAGGAGCAACCCCCTTAGCTCCTTATCATAGCCCTGTCCTCTTGGTTTTCCCTTTCTTTTGTTTTTCCTTTTGGGAAGAGCTGTTCAGCCATGGCTCTCAGGCCTGTGCAGGAAATTTTAGTCTTGCTAGTGGTGTCTTGCCCCACCTGGAGTACTGCGTCCTCACTTGGAGTACTGCATCCAGTTCTGGAGTCCTCAGCACAGGAAGGACATGGACCTGTTGGAACGGGTCCAGCGGAGGCCATGAAGATGCTTTGAGGGCTGGAGACCCTCTGCTGTGAGGACAGGCCGAGAGAGTTGGGGGGGTTCAGCCTGGAGAAGAGAAGGCTCCGGGGAGACCTTAGAGCCCCTTCCAGTCCCTAAAGGGGCTCCAGGAAAGCTGGGGAGGGACTCTGGATCAGGGAGGGGAGCCATAGGACAAGGGGGAACGGTTTTAAACTGAAAAAAGGGAGATTGAGATGAGATCTGGGGAAGAAATTCTTTTCTGTGAGGGTGGTGAGACACTGGCCCAGGTTGCCCAGAGAAGCTGTGGCTGCCCCATCCCTGGAGCGGTTCAAGGCCAGGCTGGATGGCACTTTGAGCAACCTGGTCTGGTGGGAGGTGTCCCTGCCCATGGCAGGGGGTGGCACTGGATAGTCTTTAAGGTCCCTTCCAACCCAAACCGTTCTATGATTCTATGGTGCTGGGAAACTTCGAGCTGGCTCTGGTTGTAGATATTTACCACATCTGTCAAGCATCCTATTCTTTCCCCACCAGTTTTGGGTAAGTGTGTAGTGGATGTCCTTTTGGGGCCTGTCGATTCAAGTCCTCAGTATTTCCCTAATTCAGCTGTAATTTTACCTTAGAGGGAAAGCAGCTCAACAATAAGGTGAGGGGGATTATTTCTCCAGCACAACGTCCTACTTCCTTTTTGCAGTTTAAGAGTAGCATTTACAGCTCTCAGGATCTACAGAAAAGTGAGTGCAAGGATGTATTGTTTCAGCCTTTCTGTAGGGGCATGCAATTCCATACTTCCGTTCCCATTCTGTGAATAGGTGAGTCACATATAGTATAAAAGTTTAATTAACACCCTGTTCTGGGGCTTTTAATGGAACACACTGGATCTGTTCTCCCAGCTGCATCATGATCTGCTTTCTGGTCAGCCAGACTGGTTTTATCATGTTTATATCCCTCTGTAAGAATCACGGCGTATTTATCAGCAAGTAAATATTAATTGCTTAAATAGTCATTTTGAATGAGGAAATGCGGTGTAGATTTGTGTCTCACAGAGCAGCTTATAAATTTGGTCTGCCCATCGTGTTTATTTCTGGAGCATTCCTTAAGTACATTTAAACCTAAATACAAAAATTCCTGTCTAGTCTGTTGACTCTGCGCGTTTGGTTTGAACTGGACGGTGTGAGGAGTTTCTGTCTCACTGCCAGATACAAAATATGCAAGGAATTGCGACCTGGCACGTGTGATGCCTTTCTCATTTTTTTTATTCCTCCCCTCCCTCTGTCCCCAATTAGTGAATTACCTGAGAGAGAAGAAGGAGAAGGAGAAGAAACTCCAAACTTCAGCCACTGGGGACCACCACGGACGTATGTTCATATGATTACATTATTTCTTCCCATTTACCTTATGTCTTTTTTTTCGGTGAGCCCGATTAGTTCTCGTGGGCTTTTTTTTCTTCCCTCCTCTGCCAATAACTTTAAGGTACTTGTGTACCTTGGGCTTTCTTAGATACAGCGAATTTTTAACAGATGTTAAACAGAATTATGCGTTCTATTTATACAGCTGACTTGGGAAAGCTTGGCGGGTTTACGTTGCGGATGACCTACAAGTTCTTGCTCATTTAATAACTATTAGGTGTGAACAATGCACATAGTGCTGCTGTCTCCTTTTCCAGGGCTTCTCTGCTAAACTTCATGGCAGAATTCCAAATTGCCAAGCCAAATTTCAGCCACATCCTTGTTGTATTGTTAACATTTTTGAGGTGAATTGGTTTTACGGTCCTAAGTAATATATGATCAGAAAATTTCTGCTTAAGCTGATTAATATGCATCTGATACGCTGAAGTCAGTGTTGAGAAAATTGTGTGAAGCGCTCTGGTTTATTATTTGTCCAGCATTCCACTTGTAGCATTTGCCATTTCCAGACAATTTGCTCGAACTGAAAGAGGATGAGTCTTTACTTGAAGACCTGCCTGTTTTACTGTGACTTTCTCTGAAATAAAAGCCTGTTTGGAAGAGCAGTGGGCATGGGTTGGCAGTAGAATATTGTTGGTTTTGTCGGGTGAGGTCTACTGAGGGTAAAAAGCCGCCTCTGTTAAAGCCAGAAGCCTAAGAATGCTCTCATCCCTTTACTCTATTAAATCTTGAAAGACCAGAAGCTTACATTTATTTAAGGCTTTGCATTTATAGTTTAAAAAACTGCTTCAAGCTGTTAAACTACTGCATGTATTTTTTCAGTGTGGAGATCTTTAGAGACCCTCATGTGTCTCTTGGAATCAGTATTGTTGGTGGACAAACTGTCATAAAGCGCCTGAAGAATGGAGAAGAACTTAAAGGGATCTTTATCAAACAAGTTTTGGAAGACAGCCCAGCAGGAAGAACAAGGGCTTTGAAAACTGGAGATAAAATACTTGAGGTAAATGCAGATAAGCTTACCTTTTCATTCGAAGAGACAAAAGTTGACTCAAACAGCTTTGGGAGGAGAGAGAGACGGTCACCACTTCATGAAGTATTGACAGCACTGCATTTTGAAAACCAAAAGAAAACCCTGATGTTGTCTTTTCTCGTTTTTAAGGTCTGACTATGGAGCTCTTTTAACATTCTCCTCTATATTTAAGAAAAGATAGGTCCTGGTATCCGGTGGGAAATGGAAAAAATGAGAGTGCCTTCTTTCCATATAAATAAGTAATAAGTTATAGCTTACCTTATAAGCATAAGTTATAATATATAGAAGAACCAGTTTCATACTGAAATTTGGTCTGTTATTTTGTGTTCTTTTGGAATAGTTAACAGTCTGACTAACTACTATTTTGGGGAAATCCTTGATTCTGGCAGGTACTGTAGGGGAGAAAGCCGTTCCTGGCTCCCGTCTCTGGCTCTGTATTGATTTTGTATTCCTTTTTCACCAAATGAGTACTGCTGAGTCTGGGCTCCCAAGCTGGTAACGCCGTCCTTGAATGTGCTCTGGGCTTGTGTGTGAAGTTTTGAGAGATCATTTCTAATCAGGTTTAGTTCACAAACAGGTAATATCTGAGAAAGGTATGTTATACCTACCGTCATATTTAACATTCTCTGACAATCTTATTCCTTAGGTTTTTATCCAGGATTGCTTTAGGAAACACATGGCCATCTTTTAATTATGAATACCAAGTAACACACTTTTCCTTAAGCCATCGTGGAAATATACTTTAAAAATAATTTCTCTTGACTGTTTTTGGTACCTTCCTCTGATATGCTGCATCTTCTGTGAATGTTTGAGATCTCCTGTAATGACTCTGTGCCAAAACCCAAGCTACCTAATAAAAATAAATATTGTTTGTTAGGTTTCTGGGATAGACCTACAAAACGCCACACACGAGGAAGCAGTAGAAGCTATCAAGAATGCGGGAAATCCTGTCGTGTTTGTGGTTCAGGGTTTGTCTAACATACCAAAAGTAAGTTTATATCTATTTTTATTCCAAAACTTAATAAATTTTTAATACTCACCTTATTTTAAACTTGGCTAGATTTCTTTCAGCGAGTTCCATCAGTTTTGTGTCCATCCTTTCTGTCAGAGTTCCTGCTTATAGACCCTGTGATTGATTGATTAATTGATCTGGCCTGATTTGAAACCTTGTTTCTCTGATGTAAATCAAGTAGATGTAAATCTGTTGACTAGGTGTTAATGCCGTTCTCTGTGTAATTGAATCTGGCCCCGTGTGTTTTAATTTGTTCGTATTTCGTAATCTAAAAATATACCATTATCCAAATGAACAAAAGTGTAATTAGAATTAGCCAGATTCACACTAGCAACTCTGTGAAATATGTCATCAAAGGGACCTGAAGCAGTTATTTGGGAGCAAGTTAAAATTCAAGAGATTTAGACGCCTCCTCATCTGCAAGGCCAAGGAGAAACCTTTTAATGCCTTAGGAAGAAAGGGCACACAATTCTGCCTGCCTTGAAGTACATACAAAACCCCCGAGACTTTTATGTACTTTTGGTATAATTTGACAATTTGATTCAGAATTTTGGTGGATTAGTGTAGACCTAAGGAGACCTTTTTGACAACTGTAGTCAAATCTGGCACAACTGTGTCCATTATTTTTCCAGTGCTCCAGGGAGTCTTTCAAAATCTACTAAGACTTTTCAGCAGCGATGATGGGGAGGTGCTTGAGCAGTGATGGCAAAAATCACGGTGATGGTAACAGGGTTGGCTCCCTTTCTGTATCGCCTTTTTCCACATAAACGAACCAAAAAAACTGTCAAAACAAGTGTTCAGCTGTATTTCTGACCCTTATTTTCCTAGTCAGTCTAGAGAGATCAAGGGAAAGACGGATACCTTGAAATGTGCGTTGCTCTGAACTGTAGGAAACAGGACATTCACAGATTTTCAGCAGTGCTGCGCGGTCCCAACTCCCATTCCCCAAAATAAGGTGCTGCCAGAGGAGTAGGAATATATTACATTTTGAAAGAATATAGAACAGCAAGGAGGAATATTACATGGAGGCAAAACATGATGTCTTTTATAAGGTGTCTGTGTGCATGGACACTGGTCTCTATCTGAATAAATAAGAACTGATGCTTCAGGAGTTTTTACCGACCTTTGTATCGAGGATGTACTTGACTATAGAGTAATGTTTAATTGAATGAAGAGATGGGGTGAGATATCAAACAGTGAGCACTAAAAAGAGCAGACAATGCTTGTAAATTCAGTAAAAGAATGTAATTTAAAGACTGCACTGCAATGCCCTTCTACATGGAGCAAAATGAAGAGTGCGCTGGGACTGAGTGGCTTTATTGTTGGTGTTACCTAACTATTGGCTGTTTGGTTTGCACTTATAATGCTCTTTCTAATGTGTGTAATATGTGCACTATTTTTCAGGTGGTTTCTGCCGCACAGCCTAAGGGAATCAAAGTCAGCAAAGACCAGGATGCAGACAAAGAAAATAAGAGTGAAAAGGTATTTATACCATTCAGTGCTATACCCAAATTTTACTGTATCAAATGGTATAATAGCATGAATTATAATTATGATAAGCCCCACCTCCAAGTCTGAAATGAAGTTTGAAGTGTTTTGTTGAAATATCTTTGATTCGTGTAATTTTTGCCAGATTTCTGCCAAATACAAGGCAGGTTTCTGACAGATGTTCTGTGGGTCTCCCCTGGGGGCTGAAACCCTGTACTTACTGCAGCTCTTCACTGGCATCTTTCTGGACGTACCTGCTTTGCTCCACGCGGAGACAAATTGATTCTCTTTGTTCAGTAGAAACAGAGAAATAATAACATGTACACAAATGATGTCCTTAATGTGAGACTGGCTGAAATTCAGTAAAATCACGTTATAGGATAATTAAATCCGCTGAGTCTCCTATGTTTACCATTGCTGTGTAAAGCAAGGAAATGACTGAGTGATCTGTAGCTGGCCAGCTAATTGTGAAGCAATTACCGCGCAGTAACTTTCAAGGAACTTCACATCAGATTTAAAAGAGGAAAAAATCTGTTTGGTCTAACCCAGTGGATTTTTTTTAATCGCTGCAATAAGGGAAAAATTTAATTTTGCATTCCCAGCCAGATTGCTGTAATGGCTGAGGTATTTTGCTGGGGGAACCGTGCTGACTGATGCGTGTAGGTTGGGTACTTTGAGGGTGTCAGAACTGGAGGAGCAGAGACAGAATTAGTGCAGACAATAACTTTTGCCCGGTGCAGTTTAACATGCCAACTACAAACACGATCAATTTTTCATTTGATCCTACTCAGCAGCCTGGTGTGTGGTAGATAACAGAGAAGACTCTCTTGCCTCCAAAAGTTTTTGTAAGACTCTTCAGATGCCGTCAGATACAGGAACTATGAGGCTCAGTTATTCAAAAAAAAAAAAATCAAGAAAGGTGTTGAAGTCATGCTTTCATGCCAGTGGATAATACTTATAATGAGGCAGTTACAATCCCCTTTTCTTGGTTTTTTTATCGATATTTCTAATCTCAGAAGCACTCATCCTCTTGCAATGTGCTCTCTTTAATCTCTAGGACTCCAGCGCGTCGCATTCTATAGCGTTGGGAGGTTAAAGAGGGAGCCTAATCTTTTTCAAACCTTTTTTCATCTATTGGTGCTGTAAACTGGTGGGTGGAATATAGAAGAGCTTCCATGCATAAATATGTAGCTCCCTTTTAGCTTTGAACAGCGATTCACAAAGCAGTCACACTGTGCTACAGGAGGGGCATCTCTGAGTCGGAGAGAGTTGCTATTAGTGGATTACTAGTCCACGTCCCCATGGGGAATCGATGATATTTTCTAGTCCAATCTTCAAAGTGTCACAAAAGAGTTTGGTTTGAAAGCAGCCACATCCAGCTGGAAAATGTGCCTTTTCCTCTATGATGAATTACCTTTTCAATACTGAAGGTTTTCTCTGAGTTGTTGGTGTTTATCCTCCTCTATTGATCTGCTTGTTTAAAAATGATCACTTGAAGTAATTTATATAAAACCACTTAAAACAATTGAGCTTCTTGTGGACAAACCAGGTATTAACGTTATTTTGCTGGCTGGGCCATGTAAGCTGCACTTTTGCCTCTGTGCTGGGAAGAGCTGTGTTAATACAAAACCATGGTGTAATGGTGTAAATTCTGGCAGAATTTACTCGTCTGGCTTTTCAGCGGGTCAGAAGGAGAAGAGAGAAGAAGCTTCTGAGCCATAGCAAACTGCTGGATAAGCTTAGGTGTCTCATGTAATTTCACACAGACTTTCTAATAAATGCTTAAGGTCTCAAAAAGCCAAAGGGTCAACACTTAGACTGTGAGTTATAACCAAATTATAGTGATACCCATTTGTCACAGGCAGCTGAAAGTGGGGCTCCAGGTTTTCCATCTTTACCTGCTCTGTAATGTGGAACCTGAGTTCTTTTACGCTTCCTGGAGCTTCTGGATTTTGCACAGTTCTGCCTGTGGGAGCAGAAAGTGGGAGGCGTATGTGGTGTATTGTATGCTTTGGGAAGCAGCTGCAGTGTTTCCAAGGGCTCTTGTTATACCTCTTACTATTCTTGGAATGGGTTAATTTCATTTATTATTGTTACGCTGTCTTCAGGGCAGCACTTCCCCATAATGTTTTTTTAAATGGATGGGATGATGTATATCTTATCTCACAAAATTTTCCGTGTAGCTTGCATTGCAGTTTGCTAGTTGGACCATTCTATCCAAACTTATGCTGAAGATTTTAGAAATCCATGTGCAGGTTCAGCTTTCATCATACAGAGCGAATAACTTTGTTCTGGGTTTGATGTTTGAGTGTTGGGTCGTATTTCCCAGCTAGAGAAGAAATTAATTACGGGCTTTCTGGTTGCTCTAATGGCATATCGTACTTGGTGTTCCCTTTCTAAAGTGCATCCTGCTATTAGTAGTGGGGTTGCATGGCATGCAGTTCAACCTAATTTCGTGAAATCGTGTAGCAAACTGAGGCACGGTCCAGTTACTCGGAGCTATAAAAACAGTCGCTCAGACCAACAAGCGCCTGTTTGCGCTGGATTCCGAGCCTCTTCTTTATGCCGGCTATGCGCCGCTATATGCATCATTACAGGAGCTGCCTGTATTTATGTGAGGTAATGGAATTTTATTCTAAGTTATAATTCAAAAATCTTTTTTAAATTTAAGCCAAAATATAGATGATTGAGTTCTTACTTTGTATTTGCAAGTTTGACTTTTATTAGTACCAGACAATTTTGTTGTTGTGTCTCTAATGAGAAATGGGGTATAATTTAATGTTTATTTTTAACCCTTGATTAATGTTCACACTTTTGTGTTTATGATGATACACAAGTATTTTGTCAACAAGTAAATGTGCTTGCACAATTGTATTTTCTCTTTTTGAGGTTCATTGTCATTTCTTGTTCTGATTTCTTGCCTAAAAAGCCTATGCTGCAGAATTTAGCATTGTAATTAAGTGCTTTGTCTGTGCACATACAGTGCCGTAGACAATACCATTTTTTTTCTTGTGTGTGGAGGTTACAAAACATCTAACTATTTCTTTTTGAATCCATTAGAGAAAATATGGGGCTCCGCCTCCAATGAAATTGCCACCTCCTTATAGAGCCCTTGAAAGACTTCGTGCAGAGGAAGCCAATGTGGATGAAGAGGAGGATGAGGATGCTTGTACAGAGAGTGAGTAGTGCCACGATCATTACGTCAGATTACATTTATGCAACACAATCAGATTGTGATAAATGTATCTGCTGTTTATTGCTTGTATTATGGGAAACAGTGCACAGTGTGGCAACAGCATCTAATCCTCAACCTTCTTCTTACCAAGGGCTACTGATTAGTGACTTAAATAGTCTTCTCTTCCCGGTCAGGCTCCTGTAGCTCAGCTTCTCTGAAGAGATGTAGGAAGGACTCTGTTTATTTTCAGTGTGAAAATGTCTTAAGCAATGCCTAGAGGATGTGCTTTGGCGATGAAAGGCTGATGTTGTGCTTTACTGTTGTAGTCGCAGTGGTCGTTGAGCAGGCAGAGGTTGTGAACCACCAGTGCATGGTCCATGTCCAGAAAAGCCTGCAGTTGACTTCAGACAGTGCTGTTCAAGCAAAATATTTTCCTTTAAAAAGGAAAATCTGCTGATTTATTGTTTCAGTACTCTGCTGAAAATAGGTTTCCCTTTTTTTGTAGCACCTTTTATGGGAAAAGTTCTGCAGTTGTCCACTTCTGGGTTTTGCAATGAATTATGACAATATGCTCTCTGTGGAAGAGCCGAGACCTAAAGAGCAGGATGCAGTTCAACTTGAGAGCTTCTGGCAGCATGATTTAGATTCCAGCATACTGCTTTGTTAATTACAGCTTTGGATAAATGGAATATTATTATCCATAGCTTATCTTCCAATAAAATCTTTAGGAATACTAAAATTGCGGTTAGGAGTCTTAAATTTATTTTCTAAAATTCATTACCTTACTTTTAGTTTTTTGTCTTTATACTCAGCATATATGGGGGGGGGGGGCGGTGTTGGGGTTTGGTTGGTTTTGCTACAGTGATTTTTCTCATCATCTTTTGTCTCTGAGTGGTTTTTGTTTGCACTGGTTGTGGGTGAGCCAAAGCAGAGAGATGCCTTTGTAGCTTCTGACCTTGAAGCAACCATGGCTCCTATTCAGACTGGAAGCTCCCAATTTGGGGCCTGCTGGTGGGAAAGCTCTTCCAGCTGCTCTTGCTGATTTTCTTGGCAATGGTGTGCCATTGAAGCCGAGATAATTAATGAGTTTGGTTGGTTTGTCACTTTTAGGGCTGCTTTGGTGGAGACGAGAAGGATTTTGGAAGGTTGTTCTCATGGAAACTGTAACACGGGCGCAGAAGCAGGGTGTTCAGCTCTGCCTTTGTTGTTTTGAGGGAAAGCCGTGAGTTCTTCAATGAACTGAGGTTTTTCCAGAGCTCCCCCTTAATAAGTTTCTCATCTCATCTGTTTGGAGCATTCCACAGTTACCTCAAGAAGGTTCTTCAGTATTTCTGTGGGGAGCGATAGTCGGGAGGAGCCTTTGACTGCAGACTCTGTGGATGCTGGATTTAATGTATCTTGAGCTTTCCAACCAATTCTGTAAACCTCCAAGTGTAGCAAACTGATTTCAGCTTGTTATTAAAGTTATAATTCCCAGTTAAAGGATAGATTTGATAAGTAGCCTCACACCCGAGTTATCTAATTAGGATATGCCTCAATCAGAGTGCTTGCTAGACCTAAGTTAATACTTCACACAGAAACAATTTCTTATTGATGGGCTTGGTCATTTTTTTAAGTTGTTCTGCCATCCCTAATGATATTGCTGGCTGAGTCTGATAGCTGAAAAGGTGAAGCTACTTCTGATATTAAATTCATCAATCCTAACAGCTTTGGCAGCAGCAAGCAGATCTATTCAGTTGAATCGTCTTCTCTCTACTCTTTTTACTGACTGAAGTTGAATGTTTTGCAATAGCCACCTCTCCCCATGGATCTTGGAAAACCAAGATACGTGTTTTCCATTTTATTCTTCCCCACCTCATTTTGTTTCTTTAAAATAAAAAAACAGGCTAAGGAAGCTTAAACTAAGTTTGTGCCTCAACTCTTGAAGTAAAAAGCATGTTAGAAATGATCTAACTGTACTTAATGATATTAAGCATCTCAGCAGCTGTGGAATGGGCTTTTACAGAGTCTCTTTTCTGTGATCACTTCAAAAAGAAAATTTTCTCTGTAAATTCCAGTATGGCATTGTTTTTGTGAACTACTTCATGTTCATAACTTCTGATTCTTGAGCACCTTTCCCAGAAATCTCAGTCCAGGCCAGTACTTGCCCTTTTTAACACTGTCCACTTGCATTTTCATATTGATCTATTCCTTACTCACTTCTCCTACTAATCCTACTGGTTTTGTAAACTTAACTGGTAATTTTCTGAGCTTCACTGGACAGGTGAACTAGTTTTATTGTCTTCCTTATTTAGAAGATCAGGTATCTTGAAAGGAAGAAGTGGTGTCAGCTCAGGTAAATTCACGTCTCTCCTCCTTTCTTTTGCTTCCTGTAGTTCTCAATCTGTGCCAAGAGCATGGAAGCCTTACTGAGCATTTTGAGGTGGGACAGCTCTTAAATCTGGGCTCTGGTTGTGCTCCTGATGGATTTTATTTTATTTTTTAGCATTCTTGTTAGTACAACTCCAGCATCACAAACTTACTCATCAGTTTCTTTCATACTCCAGAAATACTTGCTCCATTTGACGTTTTTCTCTTTGCTTGTCACTTCTTTCCACCCGAGCTTTCATCTTTTCTCTCCACGTCCTTCATTCCCCATACTGAAAATGAAAGCAAAGCACTCCTGGTCTTCCTGCCATACTTAGAAAATTTTTCTTTCCTTTCTGTCCCATCTATACTGCCTCCCAGTCTCCATGTTTTGTCTGTTTTCCCTTAAAGTGGCTGAATAACCTTTTGGTATTGATTTAATTTCCCTTGTGGGATCTAAATCCACTTGCCTTTTGGCAACTCTCCCTTTTATTTCTGCTTTTCCACCACTGAGACTGTACCTTTCATTGCTGACTTCTTGTAACAAACGCTCATTTCTTGTAGATGTCTTGTCTTTTCTTTTCAAAGGTTGTTTTTGATCCAAATAGAGTGAATCCTTATTGGGGATAGAACTGCTAACTAGGTAGCTCTTGGTTTAGAGAAACTCCAGATGTCCTCCATGTTTCTGTGGTTTAAGGAGTTTAAAGAACTTCCAGGTGTTTTGTTGTTTGGTTGGTTTTTCTTTTCCAAATGTGCCTTCTTGCACCCAAACCCCTTAGTTTCAGACCTGCTTCTCTTTATATTTCGATTTCATTTGAACCACCATTACTTCCAATATTATTTTCTAAGTTCTTAGTTTTTTGCTAGACTGAAGGCAAGTTGAAAATAGCATTTCCTCTTGTGTTATTTCTCCTTCTAGTGATACTGTCAAATCTTTATTGATATTCAACTCTAACCCCATGTAATATGTTTTTTGTTTACTCTTTGCTTTGACACTGCTGGTTTAAAGCTTTCAGTTTACGCTTTAAACACAGTTTTGCAAAACTGGCAGCGAGTGCATCCTGCTGCAAAAAGAGCCTTCAAAATGCTTTGTCCTACAGGCCTGAAAACGTTACAACGTGAGTTTGGAGGTTTTCCTCCCCACGCTGGAAGCGCGTCCTCCGTGGCAGAGGTTATTTTGCAGGAGGTCACCCTCCCCGAAGAGGTTTTTTTTTAGGCTTCCCAAACCTTAAAAACGTCAGGTTTTGAATAGGATTTTTTTCTTTTTTTTTCTTTTTTAATCGAAACAAGTAAAAGGAGGGGAGAGCATACAAAGGAGCTGTTTGTACTCGCCAGCAGCTGCAGCAATAGGCATCGATGTGTTTTCCCTCGGTGGCCGAGGCCGTAGGTGTGCGCTAAGAGTCTGCTAATAGACTAATGTGCACCCTGTTGCGCCTTATTGCTCTAATGAGGGGTTAGCAGTAAAAAGAAGCAGAGGAAATGGATGGGCAGAGTAGTTTGTAATGGAATGTTTTCTAAGGTTTTCCTTGGGACATTCCTAACTATACAATTTAGATGCTCTTTCTTGATTGAGTTGAAGCAATCATAAGTTAGATAAGAAAGACCTTAAAAACTATTATGAGAATGCTAAAAAGACAACTGTTGAAAGCACTTGGAATTCTTAATTTCAATTGATGCTGTGTTTTTGAGTAAAATCTTTTGTCCAGTTAGTTGACTGAGATTGATCTGGTTGGTTTCAAATAAGTTTTGAATAATAAAAATAGATAATAATAAAAAATTTGTGAGAGGTGGCTAAGATAATGGACTAGATAACTGCTATGCTCAGACTTCCTGTCTGCAGGGATATTTAACTGTATCTAATAAGGGGATAATAATGCCCCCTTTCTTTTATTTTGTCTCTAGATAATGTAGAAATCAATGAAGCTTTAAGAAAACGTAATGATTTATCTTCCTAAAATGCTTTTTGAGAAACGGTGGTTTCTCCGCCAAAGCGAAGGGATTTTAAAACTTCTCTTGTGTTTCCCCTTTGCGTTCCCCATCGTGATAAACCTGTGGCTGTGTAGGGTGCAAGAGGTGCTTTATGTGAAGCTGTGCTAAAAAAAGGAAAAGCAATTCTTAATTTTATTTCATTTTTTGGGCGGGGGGGGGGTTGACCCAAACCTAGTGATCTTCAGGTGAGGCAGCTTGTGTAGCCAAACGCTGCCTCTCCAATAGATGTCACTGCAATCAACAGCAAATAGAGATGATGTTCAAAGAGTAAGATGTAGCCTGGAAAAAAATGCTTTGAGCTTTATGAAAACAAAGTATTGACAAAAATGATAATTACAATATTTAATTTTCTTAAATCTAGTGACAAGTGTATTTAGTACGGTGGATTTCCAAAGATCACGCGAGACCTAGGATTAGACGAACAGAGCAGTGACTTTCATTTTTTAGCTCTGTGTTAATCT
Organism: Numenius arquata; assembly: GCF_964106895.1. NCBI lineage: Eukaryota > Metazoa > Chordata > Aves > Charadriiformes > Scolopacidae > Numenius > Numenius arquata. The sequence goes on from NC_133583.1 coordinate 59,097,359, forward strand.
CTCTTTAATGTGGCTCTGTACTGCTAATCTTCTTTTCCCATTCTTGTTCTGACCCGTAATTAGCTTAAATACGTAAGTTTTGTAACCAGCCCTAATATCAGATCCAGAAGGGACTGTACACACCGGGCAGACTCACAAGCTGTTGTGCCACATGAGGATGGATTACGATGTTGGTGTCACTGCAGTTTGGGCTTGTGGGTTAGTTTGGGGTTTTGTTATTGAACTGGGGTGGTTTTTTTTTTTTTACTCTATTTGTGAATCACGTGCGCACTTCTCATCATCTGATGAAGTATTGCGAAAGGAAATTACATTTTTGATGAATTAATAGTAAAATTGCAGCTGGGACTTCTTGTGTTTTTACTGTGTGCTTGTACATAATGCACTGAACAGATGGCTTTGTGTGTGCTGTGATACATATTCTAAAGAAAGGACAATGAACTTTAAAAATGTACAAATTAATGGTATTAACAAAATAACTGATTATCTTGAGTTGTTTTAAATGCAGTATTTGGAATAGAGAATTAGTAAGGACTTCCCAAAATAATGAAGTATGTTTATAAATGTAGAGAGGGATTTTTATCTTTGCTTTTTTTAATTACTAAATGAGGGATTTTGAGTCTTTTCAGTGCTTCAGTTCAGCACTCATTGCAATAAAACTAATACTGCTTGTTTAGAGTTTCAGCAAAATACGAGTTATGCTGAAGTTTGAATTATTTTTTATGCTTATAATGACAGACTGGTTTTGTTTTCTGACATTAAAAAAAAAAAAAAAAAGAACAAAACAAACCCTGCACCGTGAACACTTCTCACTATTGGGAAACTGCAAGAAAATATCACATTTAATGAAGCCATCTGAGTAAAAGAAATTAGGTTTTAACCCCTGTAGCTTGCATGAGAAGGATGCTTAGATAAATAACGCCTATTAACTGCTCCTTTGCCATGCAGTGGGTGATTAAGCGCGAGCGTACCTGCAGCTACCAGCGACACAAACAAACGTTGGAGGTGACTCGTGTTTGGGGACAGAGATGTCATTTGGATGCTGGCAGGGAAAGCCAGCGCACAAACAGCAGCCGTGGAGCATCAGTGGGTCAGATGTGGGAAACCAGGGATCTGCTGCTCCCTGCATACTTCCATAGGCAGCTCTCATTTGCTGGCAGATGTAACTGTTAGCTTGTGGGTAGCTTGAAATTAATATAATTGATGGCATCTCATAATAGAAACAGACAGACGGTTTGCCCTTAAGGAGAGAAAAATCTCAGAAAAAATAGGCCCAAGGTCGTCAGAAGCAAGACAAGCTCTGAGTCTGTGTATGATGAGGATTTGAGCTGCTCACAGCAGTGACTGTTTGTCAGGAATGCAGATATCCTGAAGTACATGCTGGTACAGCAATGGTACAAGGGGGTTTCCCAGGTAAGGATTCGGATCTCTCTATATATCGTGTTTGTTTCCAGCAAGTCATTTTAAGTATTTTTAGTGATGATTTAGAACTAGTGAAGTGCTGGAGGTAAGAAAATAATAGCACAGATCATTTCTTTTTTTCCTCAGTTTGAAGCATGGACATATAGCATGATTGGAATACTGAATGTATTTAATATCTTTAAAATATTTTGTCGTGTGTTTCCTTATAAATCATTGTTTCTGTTGTACCTTTGTGTTCAACATTCTTATCTACAAAACTGACGAGAGCACACAGTGCTTAAAGTATAAGAATTCCTAGCATTAAATTTCTTGCTATATAGAATAATCTACTCTTCCATAACTGTTATTGTAATGTAGAGACAGATGGCTGGATTTTCTTCACTTTGCTTGTTAAGAATGTGTTAGGTAAATGTTTTTAGACTAAAATAAAAAGCTGCTGGGGAATCTAAACTGAATATTCAGCATTTTCATGGTATAAGGAGGCAAAACAAGAATAAAGGAATGTGATAGTAAACAAATGAGCTATTTGCAGTGAAGGATAATCTAATCTTTAAATATTGCCTCAGATTGCATTTGTTCTTAGGTATGAGCTTTTCTTCCAACACCAGCCAGGTATCCAGAGAATAGCGTTACAATGCAGGGCATGAAATATACTGCTCTGATGTTTTAAGGTTATTACAGTGTCTAAGGCATGGTGCTTATGTTGTTTGGGATCTTTGATCTTACTCGGGTGTTACAGATAAGTAATTTCATATAACTTACAGATAGAAGATAATGTCTGTGGTATAAATCTGCATACTCAGGTCTCGCTGTGTAAACTTGCTCAGAGAGGATAATATAAGCATTCTTCAATGACAGCATTATAAAGATCTACTTAATATCACTGCAATGTCTTGCACCTAAAATGTGCAAAAAGGATGTAAATATTTAAATAAATAAATGAAAGACAAACACTAGCCTATAAAAGGTGGTCATGTGTTTATATTCTTGAACGTCTGATTTTTAGATAGGGTAATATCTTTCGTCATTACAATCGTAACTGATGTTGCTCCACTGCACAAAAAAAAAAAATTAAATTAAAAAGAAACTCTGCTGTGCATCATGTCTTGTCCAGACTGGAACAGCATTGCTTTTAGTTAGAATACAGAACAGATTATTTGCATAACAGCTCTGTTCCAAAATGGTCTGCTTGGTTTAAGCAGTACCTGCCCCAAATATGTAGTGGAAGTAAGTCTCTAACAGAAGGGAAAGTAAAAATGTGAAATGACAATAATTTTATTCTTTACAGATGTTACCTAGTTTCCCACAGTATTACAGTAATTGAGACAGCTGTCCAGAATAACTTCTTTAACTGTTTGAGAAAGTTGAAGTTATCTTTTTGCTTCTCAATCTTAAGCCTTGATTCTCCCTTATTCAGTGCAGTGGCTTGAGGGCTACTCATCAATTTACCTTCTGCTCTGATCAGGTACGTAATTGCTCTTTATCAGGATAGCTGGCATTTAAAGAGCAATCCGCAATATTTATCTGTAAGCACAGTAGCTATAACACACTGTGACAGACTTAAAAATTTGCTTTTTGCCTTGTAGGGACCACATGCGTATCAAAAAGTACTTACAAGCTAATGACATCAGGAAGGAGGTCTATATACATGTGTGTGTGCATAAAAGACTGCTGTCTGCATCAGGTGAACATCTCTATTTTGTCAGCAAATTGAAAATACTGTTGCCATATTGAAATGAGAAGAGATGTTGTGGCAACTGGCTAAAGGACAGGTAGCTCTTTCTGCTAGCCCAGAATTAATAATGAACCTTTTATTATTAGTGTAGTGATGGGCATGTCTGTTTGCTTCATCAGTGCTTAGAGGTCACAGCTTGTGTTTCTCTGTCTCTGCTTCCCAAAAAAGTTATTAGAGGAATTGTCAAAGCATTGAGCTTTTGAGGATCATCAGGGAAACGGCAAATTTCTGCTGCTGTGAATGTGAAAAGTGCACGTGTGTGCATGTGTGCTGGACAGAGATGGAGTGGAGGTCTGAGGAGTAGAGCCCTCCAAAAGCGAGGACCCTGGACTGTGCTGGCATCCCTCTGGAGAGAGCTGTGTGCCTGGGCAGAGTCTGTAGCCATCGGGCCCGTTCTGCGTGGGCCCTCTGTGTGCTCCCCAGAGGCACCTCCATTGAGACACCTATCAGTCCAGCTTACCTCGGTGAATGGGAAAGCATTCCCAACAGGCAGATGGCATCTTGGGTACCACTGGTACCACCACAGGTACTGGTGGCATCTTGGAACTGTGTGCTCCCAGCTCTCTCCTTGCCTTGCCCAGTGCTGGTGCTCTGGGAACGAGCCGCTGTCAGGATCCACAGCTGTAACTCAAGATCCAGGAGTAGAGTTGATGTTGGCGTCGTGTTCTGGGGTCGTTTTGAGAAGGTCAGGGAGAAGTGGGAGCAAAGTGGAGTAATGGGGTTTGTGAGTTAGAACGTGCCACAGGAGAATAGGACAGGTAAGAGGACTGGTGGGGTCTCGGTCTGGGGGAAGGAGAAGGCTTAAGTGTGGAGGAGGACCCTCCATGTCTCTGTGTGCAGACAGGCCAGCACAGAGCCGGGAGCCGCTGCCGTCCCAACAGCAGTAGCCGAGCATCCTAAATTTGGGAATTCCTGTTCAGGCGATGAGTGTTCTGCTGCCAGCGGACAGAGCTACAGGTGGATTCTGTACGTTGTCCAAAGCCAGGAGGGGTAAACCTTGACATACTGTTTTGCAATTATTCTGTAGGTGCCAAATGCTTTTAACAGTTGTTTTGGATTTTTTTAAAATGCTTTAGGTAGTTTCAAAGGTTTTTTTGTATCCCTTATCTGAAAACCAAGTGCATTAGCGATGACGTATATATAAATACTTATGTGTTTTATCTGCAATTTCAGAACTCTAAGCTTAAGTAGCATTTTCTGACCTGTGAATGTTAAACTGATGTAGTATATTGAACCAAGTCCTCTGTAAACTGAGGTGGGAATTTGTCATTTCCATGGTCTGATGATCCTGGGAATATGACTATGTATTGAACATAAGTTCTTATATCTGTAACGTGCTATTACTTGGAGTTGAACTGCATACCTCTGTTGGGAGCAATTCGGAGGGAAATGCCAGAGTGTATGTAGGTACACGGCATTTGTGTGTGCACACGCGTTTGGGGCTAAGTTATGGCTCTCTATGCTGTGCTTGTGAGAGCAGAGAGGGATTACGCCATCCGAACGGTGCTTAAAGATATTCTGCTTCGAAGTCTCCATCCCTCCAGGCGCTCTGGGAGTAAAGAGCAAGCGGTATCTTAAAACAAGAGCAAAGTGTATCCTGTTACTACTACGGTGTGTAATGGTCCTGAAATTGTCTGCAATTCTGTAACGCAGAAGATCGACTGGATGCCCAGGGAAGGAGGAGGGACGAGATCCCCTTGGTGCTGGACCCTCTGGCTCCCTGTGCCGGGCTCAGACCTCCAAATCTGGACATTTTTCTGCACTGAATTGTAAACCTTCATGCAAACCATATTCTGAACCAGAAACTATGTTTCTTCCAAGTGTTTGGCAAAAAAATGTGTTTTAAACCCCGTAAGGTTTGGCTGTACTTTCCGCCATTTTGTTACCTGTTATTCTCTTAAGGATATGACAGGTTATTTGAGGATTAATACCTTGTAATTTTGTTGTGTATCATTAACGTATTTAAATAGACAATGCAGTAATTTTGCAGCAAGAGCTTCTTTCAGGATTGAGTTGTTAGAAGTATAGAAGATGTGGGATTTTTTTAAATACTGGTTTTCAGGGGAAGAAAGCCATGGTATGGTGAGGTGTCACTGAAGGGCCGGGAGAAGAGCGGAAAGGGACAAAAACGAGGCGAGACGGGGATGTGACGGACGGGGGAGCAAGCAGAGCTGTGTGGAAGGGTGAGCGGGGGCCAAGAGAGAGGTTGGAGGGGATTTTGTGAGGAACGGGGAGTTCTACGAAGCCTTTTTGGGACAGAATGATGTGGTCGTTCTTTTGTGTTCTTTGCAAGAGGCCTATTGTGGCCTTGTAAATGAGCAGGGTGACAGGCGTCGGGGAGGGCAGAGGGAGCAGGACCGGCGGCAGCTGCCGGCGGCGTGAGCGGATGGCTCTTGGCATGGGAGCAAACCAAGAGGCCAGCCCTTTCGGCGTCCCTGGACGGGGCTGTACCGCAGTCAGTTGGTACATCTGCTCCTCCCCGTCCCCCCCCCCGATAGCTGTGCGTTGGCAGACCTTCCCCTTTTCCTTTGTGGCTGATTTCTGTCCTTTGCTCGGACACAGAAGGGATGTTTTGGGGGGAGGATGTTGGTACTAGTTGGGTGCTCCCCACGCCGCCTCCAGCCAGGGCTTGAGCGCAGAGTTGTGAAGAGTTTAACGAGTTCTTCTGTGAGTGTTGCAGCTAATGAAGTTGGATTCCTACAGATTTGTGTCTCCCGTTCGACTGACTCGGGTGTCGAGGAAGGTGTGAGCTCTGATTTAAGCTTTTCCTGTGGCTGGAGCATTTCTAAGGGCTTTCTCTCATGTGAATTCTTTGACGCTTTAATAAAGTGTGATCTCACGCTGAAGTCTTTCCACTGGTCCAGGGTATTTATCAGGTTTCTCTCCTCTGCACGGCTGCCTATTTTCCTGAACCCTTTATAGTACCTTTGAGACCCTTAGTCCACCATCAGATTTGCTTCAAATTGGCCAGCGGGTTCAAAGGTTTTGGGGCAGGAGCTTGGATTGCCCAGGGTATGATTGCGTAAGCTTTGTTCCTGTAGGAAAACAGAATAAAATGATTTACCGTATTGGAATTAAGCTTATTTTATATTAAGAGATGAGAATATAATTAATAAACACTGGAGCGTAACCCCCGGACTGCAGTTCGGAAGGCCTGGCGTCTCTTCTGGCTTTGGTACCATCTGTTGGATGTCTTGGTTAACCATCTGTCATAAGATACACAAAGCATCTTGAGCCTTCTGGAGCGCCGTGCCACAGAGTCTTAGGGGTTAGATGGCCATTTAAATTAAAATAAAATAAAATAAAGTGGAGTTCCAGCTTACCCAAAAGACTGTTTATTCCTGGGGAGTAAATCTTGGCTGCATCTGAATCATCCATTTGAAGGCTAAATTCCCCAGGAGGAAAAAAAAAAAAATCCGTTGAATATCAACCCAAAAGAATTACAGTAGAAACTACCATACCCCACTCTTATTTTTCCCTCAAGCATTTGGTTTTTAACTTTCTCTTAGTTGATTTCTTCCTCCAGTCAGAGTGGAAAAAGTTAAGTCTATTTAATATAGAGAAGTTTATCCGTTTAGCTCTTCCTCTTGGATAAATCCTTGGAGATGGATTTCTTTTGCCAGAAGGAAAAGAGAGAGTGCTTGACATGTCGCAAGACCCTGTTCACATACATCACCAATTTCCTGATTATAATTGTGTTCATTTAGAAAATGCCCAAAGCTTAATGCATTAATGTCTTTATTTCATTAAATACATTAAAGAGAAGCTGTTTGTTACCTCATAACATATTCTGATACTAAAAAAATCTGTACACTTGCTTGTGATTTTGTTTTTCTCCTGCAGAGAGATGAATGCCTTGCTTATCACCTCTTATTTGAAATGTGGTATAAGCAAAGGTATCTGACCCTTATCCTTTGATTTTTACTCTTTGTGGAAGGGAGAACAGGTCTGCCAGACTCTGCCCCTTGGAGAGATTAAAACCAATCAGAATAGATTTTCTGATACAAAATATTGTCTTATTTAATCAAATCTGTCAAGTTTTATGATGTCATAAGTGCAGCATAAACCTGATTAACTTCTTGAATAGACTCTCAAGACAGCTGATTAAATAAGATGTATGGCTTATTTAGGGAGAGTATACAACTGTTTTGTGATTTCACGGCGATATTAAATGGGGATTTTTGTGTGGGGAGGAATTGTTGTCTGTTCTTCTGTCCACATCCCCTCGCCTCACGTGGTGAAAAAGGAAAATGCAGTTGGCTGTGTAAATGCAAGAGTTGCCACGTTCAGTGGCAGAAAAATCCGTGTTCTTATTAGCACAGCGCACGTACTTATTTTCAGTTTACATCACATAGGACAATTTAAAATTATTGCAAGTAATAAACCCTTGCTTTCTCATTTTAAGAAGAGACATTCGAACCACTACTTTAATTGGTTGGTGCCTTTCTCTTTTGGAATAATGGCATTAATCAAAGGGTATGTTTTCAGCCTGGAAGTCTGCATTTTAGTTGTTCAACTATATGAGAAGTGTTTACTTTGTCATCCTCCTCTAACGTTCTGCTGTTTCTCAGGCTGAAGCTCCACAACGTGAGACCGTTTAACTCAAGCTAAAGGGGGAGCACCATTTGCCTGTCTCTGCTCCCATCTTCCCCAGTCTTTTATGGTACTTGGGGTGTTTGTTGCTCTTTCCTTCCTCAGCCTGTTCACCTCAGGAGAAAACTGCTCCACCATTAGAGGAATGGTTTTCTGGTGGGTTGATGACCTGCACAGGGTCGCAGAGGAGTCTGAGGAGCACCAGAGCTGGCTTGAACAGAGGAGGGAGGGATGATGCTTTCCTTCAGCTCCGCTTCGCCTGGGACTTCTCAGGGGCTCTAAAATTAGAGTGCTGTGCTGTGTGTCCCTTTCTTTCATCCTTTCCTCCATAGGGCTGGAAAAGGTCTTCATTTCGGGGTACAGCTTGAGCTAAGGTGCCACCTCAGCAATGAAGCGCACAGGCTGAGTGTGAAGCAAGTGATGAGAAGGCGTGGGCTGTGCAAACACTGCTCTGCTCAACACCATGCCAGCTGGACCAGGCTGATGAGAAACCAAGGCACGAGAAGGGGAGATGCAGTTTACTTCTCCTGAAACGGGAGGGGAGCGTGGGGCCGTCTTAAAGACGGGAGTGCAGCAACACACCAGTGCTTGCTCTTGGCTGAGTCTTGTAGCTCTGAGGTTGGCTTGGGAAACGGGTCCTGTGGTTAAATGTTGCCAGAGGTTGCCACTAGTACCCTCTTCATCATGGGAGAGCCAAGTTGTTTATCAGAAACCTTGTTCAGAGATGTGGGGTAGGTCTTCGTCTTCTGAGTCGCAAGTTTCTTTTGGACTCGAAGCCAACAGTTGCCCAGTGGTGGCCATACCGATAGCTTGTTTTACATGTAATACAATGATTATTACATTAGACTTCATAAATAAAATATACACATCATAGCTGAAGATACGGAAAGATATAGTAGAATAATTATTATTGGCTTTTTATCAGTAGAAGAGGTTTTAAAGTGAAATTATAGGTATGTATTTGTTTTGTTCTAAGGCACAGAAGTTGGCAGTCTCCAACATTGCCAGGTGCTGCAGTCATTTTTCATTTTCATTTTTCATTTTGCCTCGGCAATTAAAGGTGAGTCATGACATTGGGAAACTCAGGTTTACACTTAAAACAAACAAAGCCTCTAAGCATTGCTTGATGTTGTAAAAAAACTTGAAAATTACTCAAGTGCAATTTGATAGCTCAAAAAACCAGGACCTAGAATCAACCCAATCTTAATTGTTTGAAATGTCTTGGTTCTGCAGGGGCACTGCGTGATGTGGGGAGGTATAGGAGGAGCTGGCCTTGTTCTTCTTATCTGATATTTCATTTCTTGGGTTCATACCCAAAAGTGTGCAGTGATGAGGTGGATCTGTAGGACACCAAACGCAGTGCAGGGATTGTCTTCAAGTAGCTGAGGGACCTCTCTGGAGGTCCACGCCCTGGAGAATAGAGAGCGTGGTCTCGGCGTCCTGTGCAAAAGCACAGAGGATCCTGAAAGTCATCAGGTACTCTGTGAGTGTTTGTAATCAGTCTGATGAAAGACAAACCAGGTGTGAACCTGACAAATACTGATTCTGCAGAGCTGCCTAAATTTTGAAAAATGGGGAGATAAGCAATACTAAACAGCGTTGGTGGGGATGGTCAGGCCTGCTTGTTCTGTTTACAAGTTGAGGACCCGCTATCACATTATGTCCTCTAAAAGCTGGATAAGCTTCTTTTTAATACTAAGCTGGGGGTTTTTTTTATTTAAATTGGATTTGCACTTAATTTAAATCAAACATTTTCTGCTTTTAACATGCATTTTAAGTTTTAAATAGCAATCTACGTAGACATCTGAGCACACTCTAACTCATTGGCATAATTTAAATGAAAAAACTATTCAGGAAAAGTATGTGTGCACCCAGAGACTTGAGAGAAATCTGGACCCAGAACAGACTGTAGTAAAAATCCAGCTTTTGACTTTTCCTTCAGCAGCCTGAAACAAAGACCTATTCTCTCTACAGCTTGTTCAACTAATTCAGTGGGAATGAAAATAGCTTATCAAACTCGAACAACTTGTTAGGAGCTGAAAAAGGATATTTTTCTTTTCTGGCCTGTGAATAAAAACTGGGAGTGTGAAGTTGAGAGTTGTCAGTTGGAAAATTATGGAAGTGTTTGTGGCCATGGTGTGATGGCAGAACCTCCTCCGAGGTCACTGCGCTGCGTTTAGCGTTAACTAGGTGTTCGTGAAGGCCCCGAGACAGACAAAAGGAAATCTTGGACAAAGTGGAAATTAGGCCATTTAAAAGTGGTTTTGATCACCGTAGAACCTCCCTTATCTGCTGTGAGAATAACAACGCTTTGTTTAATATTCCAGTTTTAAATGAAAACAGTTCAATGAAAACGTGTTCTATTAATCACAATTGGCATATTTGTATGAAATATTTTTATTACAAAGCTGTTGCTTACATTTTAATTGCATTCTAATTTTTGTGCAAATGCAAACAGTATATATTGTTAGGAAAAATACTTAGGGTAGAAGAAATGTTGTTCACGATGTCTGACATGAAATAAATCTTGCGCATTTCAATAGATGTATAGTAAATTTTATATTTCCTTAAATATAAAGTTTTTATTATATAGCATTTCATCCCCATGGTTGGCCTAAAGAAGGAACATACAATATAAATATAATCTTTTGTCACAGATAAGTGTATTTTAGTGGAGACTAACTAGTTACAGTCAATCTTTAGCAAAATAATTAAAACCTAAAAATATTAAACAAGATTAAAATTTATCGTTAAGATCACCATTGAATTATATCATAACTGAAGTAGCTGATCATGATCTGTTTTCCCTCAATCTTCTCGCTGTCAAGACTTGAGCTGTATTTTCCAGCGTAGCTCTGTGGGTATTTTCCTGGGCTTTACAGTCCCAGATGACTCATCCAACTTTAATCTTTTCTAATCGCTGCCACAGCATATTTTAAAATTGCTGTACAAACAAACTTAAACTACTGTGGCGGGGGTTTTTTTTAATCCAAAAATTTAATTTAGTCCTTGTCAAGTCACACTGATTTTACGTGGCTTTGCTGCCTTGCAAAGCTGGGCTGCTGTGGCGAAGCAAGCGATCGCGTTGGGTTGGGACACTCTTCCTGCCATCTCCTCTCCAACCATCTCTTGTCCCGGCTGCACGGTATTGTTTCCTCCTCTTCACCTGCTCTTTCCCAACCCTTAGTCTTTTTTGATTAATTTTATGGCTTGTTAGTGCAACTGGTTTGGGGTTTTTTCTTGAAGCTTTACAGTTTTTTGTCTGTTTTTCACAAATGGTGGCAATTCCCCTGGAGAGCTCCCTTTAAGAGTTTTCTCCAGATCTTTGGGCTCATCGGTACAGGTTGTGTTTGCTTGCCAAAAAGTTTTTATTATTAAGTCCAAAAGTCTCACCGTTTTCTCGTCCATCCCCCTCTAGATGGAGGAGGTTCAGGCGCTCATCACAGGTTCTTAAATTAATAACAAATCACTGTGTGAGAAACATCTCATCACCTTGGCTTCTGAGAGGTGTTCTCTGTGCTGCCTCTTATAGTGCCTTATCACTGGGAAAGTGATGGTTGGGCCCATAAAAGCCTTCGTTAGGTAACAAACTTTCAGTTTTTGACAATAGTCTGATGCCGTTCTCTTTAATTAGACTGGGTGCAGAAAGATTCCAAGATAATGACTGTGCTTTGTGGGAACATCATTATTTAAAGATGAAACGCTGTCAGATCAAGTATTGCTGTCAAGGGAGGAAGAATTTAAATGTTCACAATATTCATTTGCTCGTGTTGAGACCAAGTAGAAAAAGCAATGGATTAGAGTTCCCCAATATTCTTTGTTCAGTCTCAGACATATTTGCTCTTCCGTCAAATGAATGAGCAGCTTTCAAATACAAATGTAGGGAATGGATTATAGATCGTAGCAGAGCAATCTGAGCAGGAGCAAACCAGAAAACCTGCTCCTACCAGAAAGAGTAGACATTTCTATCCCGATTGTGAAATTTTTTTTATTTTTTTTTTCCAAAACCGCATTGTAAAATAGGCCATTAAATCATTGTCACAGCATCTGGGAACCTGATTTCGTGTGTGCGCATCGTGCATCCTCGCAGATCGCTGACACTCGGTGGGCACGTCGGTGCCGGGCGATCGCCGCTGTGCCAGAAGCGCAACCTATGTGCCTTTAGAGCGATTTCAAATTTCCCTGAGACTTGGCAGATGGAAATCAGTATTTTCTAACGTTCTTACACTGTTGACATATTGTAGCTTCCCAGAGAACCGTGGTAGGCAAGGCTCAGCAGAGCAGGAGCAAGGAGGTGCAGCATCCGTGAGCCTGGCCTGAGTGATAACTGAGCCTTATCTCCAGGCTGGCGAGCTCTAAAGACTGCAGTATTTTGGCCTTAGATGACTTAAACTCCATGGTACAACATAATGTACTGCAACATTATACCATAGAGTGTTTTTTTAATAGGATTTTTCTCAGTTATCTTTTCAACAGCTTAAAAATGGGGTCTACAGCAGCTGTCTTTTGAGGCTACCCCATATTTTAAAGCTGTAAGTAGTTCAGAATCCATTCAGTTGGGCCTTTTGTGGGCCCAAAAATGAACCCTGATGTGATATATTTATGCACATAAAAGATTTTATCAAAAGAAAAAGGTCTTTGTTGCTATTTGTCTGTATTTAATCAACTAGTGGCAGTGTGATGCTCCAACCACCAGCCTGTGTTGTGTGTCTGCTATCTAGAGGAAACAGCCAGTTTATCAGTCCTGGGGCAAGTGACACATGGGCAGCTTTTGCCCATCCTTTCCTCCAAAGCCTTTGAGGCTGCAGAATCGTTGGTGGGTGCGGAGGCATTCTGAGCTCAGCGTCACTCCTCCACGGAGTGACTTGATTGCCAGGTCACAGCACCCGGAGGAGGTCACTTCTGAGGAAACGCCAGCGCTTGGATGAGGGTTAATGCGTCATTTGAAAGGCAAATGAGTGGAAGCGTTGTGTGCAGGGGAGGGCAGATTCCCTTATAATCAGCAATTACTGGCATTAGGATGCTCTGCTTACCACACTTTCACTAAATCTCCTTTTAAAAGTGTTAAAGATCTCAGATAAACATCGGTATGAATAGACTCATCATGTCCTTGTCATCTAATTAAAAAAGAAAAACATACGATATCACTTTCTCAGAGAACTAAGATGTTGTGGAATAAAACTGCACCTTTAGAAAGAAGCTGTGGGTCTGAAATACGGAAAAAAAATTTGGCAAGAAGTCAAGTTGTACAAAACGTTGACATGAGACAGTGCAAGCGTTGGAGATGCTCCCCGATGTTACGGGTTGCAGTTACCCTGGTGTTTTCAGGTGGGGCTAAATGTGGCTTTTCTCTCTGCTGTTGTCTTGGGGTGTGACGATTCCTACACTGTAGGAAGAAAAAAATTAATGATAACTGTTTCTAAATGTCACCTGCTCACAAGAACAAAATTAAATGGTACTTGAAGTGGATTGTGGAGACTCTCCTTATACTCTTCTGGCTGGATTAGTTAAGAATCACTAGCAGAAGTTTTTACCTTCCGCTGTAGAAAGGGGGATGTGAGGGGCAAGTGGGATTTAAGGAAAGCGTTGGAGGAGAAGGAAAGTTTTCTTGTGTGAGGTGAGAAGCTGCTGCACGCGTTCGCGTGGCCTGAGAGGAGCAAAACAGAATGGGAGCCTGAGCTGAAGAAACTTGGAGACCCCAAATAATAGCCCAGATCCTTTACAGAAAAAGAGAAGAAAAGAGGCACTCTACAAGTTAGGGTAAGAATATCGTCTCAGGAGAGTTTAACGCGTGGTTGTTTTTCACTTGAGCTTGGGTGAGTTGTATTTGTGGGAGTACAAAAGCCCACACTTAGCTGTTCAGCCAGAGGAGGCTTTGTCCGTGTGGCACCTCGTGCGTGCTCTCGCCCTCACGTACTTAAAAATCATGTTACAATATTTTGGCTGACAGTATTTGGGGGAGGAAGGGGAGAGATACAGTCATGGAGCTCTTTTTTTTTTCTTCCTTGTACATGACAGACTCGGGCTTGGGGCGGTAGCATTAATTGAAGTGTGCCAGAGAATAATAGAAACGCTGGGGTTTATTTTTCTCTGAAAATCATTGCTTCGGTTCTAGTAAACGACTTCCAAATGGTGCATGTGAAGCAAAGTGTTGCCAAAGGGATGGTGGGGCTGTCAAAGGGAGATGGTAGGGGATGCTGAGTTTCTGGATCGGATGGGGGATCCACAGCTGCCCCATCCCACCTCAGGGATGCTCCCATCCCACCTCAGGGTGCTCCCTGCCCGCAGCTCTGGAGATAAGGGCATTCCCAAAGCCGTGAGCCCCAGCAGCCTCTGTCCTCTCCTCTCACCACCCGAGGGAGGGGGGACTGGTCTTAATACCATCCCTGGCTCTTCCATTTCGATTTGCTGATTTGGAATACAACTGCCCTATTTTTCTCACGCGTGCTGATCACCGAGAGAAGAATTGGAATGATTTTGAATTTAAGAAAGCATTGCAGAAATTCTCTGTTTTTTAGTTTAAAGCTTATGAAGACAGGCAAGTGCATCGCTTTTGAGATAAGGTCTGAAGAACTGTCTGCCTCCTTGGAGCTGAATAGAGGGCTAGTGGGAAGATTAAAACAATAAGCTTATTATATTATTAGTAGTGGGAGAATTCTAAACCCCATTTGTTCAATTATGGTCCCTTCAATATGCTTATTTAGGTTCTTGTAAATTGTAATCAGTAAATTAGACACGCTGCCCTCACAGCTCTAGGGTTAGCTTTCAAGGGACTTCCTACATTATTATTTTTTTTTTAATGTTTATAGTGAAATCAAGAAGGGAATTAGTTGTTTGATATGCAAGGTTGGCTCTGTGTAGCGGATGCTGGCTGCATTCTGATATCTATCGTTACCGCCCGAGAAGCGGTGGGTTGTGATGCTGCAGCTCTGCTGTCTGAGCAGAGTCATCTCGGGAACGGCTGAGGCTGTAAGCGCGTTATGTGCTGGGTGATACAAACGGTAGTAGCCATTTCGGTAGCCGAAACCATTCGAATGAACACGGGCTGATAAATGAGACCACGGTAAAGTCTCCAAAAGCCGGCATACGTTGCTAGTAGTTATCTGAGGTAACGTAAAAGGGATGTAAAACCCTCAGTATCACCTTCTATGTACAAATATCATCTGTTGTCTCTTTTTGTGGTGGTTTCCCCCCCTTTCTTTTCTCTGTATTTTGCCTCGACAGTATTGAGCGGTTGGTCCTAAAACCAATCACCGAGCTGAGTCATCCAGAGCTGCTGCTTTCCTCTTTTTGTCTTTCTAGCTGGACTCTAATTTGCATCCTGCAGAGGCACCATTTCCAAAAGAAACACCTCTTCCCTTTTAGCTCCTTTAACTGGAGATTTCAGCAGCTTTGGGAAACGGGCTCCTCAGCCCTTTGCAAGTGCTTTATATATCTTTGTAATTTAAAGAGCCTTTTTCCTTCCTGAGAAGCGGTGTCTGGTTTTTTCCGTGCAGATAAATTGTGTGTTTGTTGCAATACTAGATCATGCAAACTCCAATATCCTGACCATATTGTCCCCATTTATTTCTTTTATCTCTCTGTTTAATATAATAGGAATAGCGGCTGAAGCAGGGAAACATATGCAGCAGCATAATAGTATATTGTTTGAAAGCAGTTGTCTTCTATTTCCAGGGTTTCTCTTTGAAATGTAATTGTCTGCTAATATAACTGGGAAATATTATTGCAGGGGTGATCACTAAAGCGTAGACTTGTGCTTTTAACTCCCGTTACATCTGTAGAGTGTTTTCAGAAGGGACTGGGTGCAACCTTAGCTAGTTAAATATCGTTGGTGAGATGTGTTTGCAGGAGTTGTGGTAGGCGTATCGTCACCCAGTGTGGAAACAACTCCACGTAGTGCCAAAACAAGAAACGCCGCGTCCCATGTGTAATGCAGCAACAGCAGAATTACAATTGCCTTGTGTAAAGTATCTGGTAATGAAGGCAGATAATGGAATTCCTTGCAAAAGCAGATGCTAACTGGCTCCCCGATGCTAGGCAGAGAACCGAAAAGTGATACCAGCTGGAGGGGAGAAAAAAAAACAGCTGAAAAAGGCATTAAAAAGAAGATGCCTTAGATGCACGTTTGTTTAAGCAGTAAATACTTGTTTAAAATAATCTTATGAGATTCTTATTAAGAGGCAAACTGAGAATACGGTTAGGATGTTATAGGAAGTCAGCTGGATGCCCAAAGGATATTTGTATGCAGATTGGATGAGTGAGGCAACGACACCGCTGGGAATGGCGTGTTACCATTTGCATTGGGAGGCTGGCTGGTGAGGACGGCCCTTGGAAGTGTTTAATTGCGGGAGGTGGGGCTTGCGAGAGCCAGAACCTTCTGCTTTTCAGGGAGGAGATGGCATTGATTTTAAAAGCAGGGGTGTCTCTGCTTGTCCCTACATGCATGAGTGTGCACGCACACGCTTCCATCTTCTGCGGCAGCACTGGGTAACAGGGACCTCCTGATGGGCTGGAAGCGGCGCTGGGCACGTAGCATCGTCCTTGTTCCTTCTTGTGGTGGGTTGACCCTGGCTGGATGCCCAGTGCCCACCAAAGCCACTGTGTCACATCCCCTCGTCAGCTGGGCAGGGGAGAGAAAAATCTAACAAAAGACTCATGGGCTGAGATAAGGACAGGGAGAGATCACTCACCAATTACCATCACGGGCAAAACAGACTCGACTCTGAGAAAATTTAATTTATCAGTAATCAAATCAGAGTAGGGTAATGAGAACTAAAACCAAATTTTAAAACACCTTCCCTCCACCCCTCCCTTCCTCCCAGGTTTAACTTTACTCCCAGTTTTCTCTCCCTCCTCCCCCCAAATGGCGCAAGGAGATGGGAAATGGGAGTTGCAGTCAGTTCATCACACCTTGTCTGCCTCTCCTTCCTCCCCAGGGGGAGGACTCCTCACACTCTTGCCCTGCTCCAGCGTGGGGTCCCTCCCACGGGAGACACTCCTCTTTGAACTGTTCCTGTGTGAGTCCTTCCCACGGGCTGCAGTTCTTCACCAACTGCTCCAGTGTGGGTCCCCCATGGGGTCACAAGTCCTTACAGCAAACCTGCTCCAGCATGGGGTCCTGTCTCCATGGGGCCACAGGTTCTGCCAGGAGCCGGCTCCAGCGTGGGCTTCCCACAGGGTCACAGCCGCCTTTGATCATCCACCTGCTCTGGTGTGGGGTCCTCCATGGGCTGCAGGTGGTTATCTGCTCCACCGTGGACTTCCACAGACTGCAGGGGAACAGCCTGCCTCACCATGGTCTTCATCACGGGCTGCAGGGGAATCTCTGCTCTGGTTCCTGGAGCACCTCCTCCCTCTCCTTCACTGACCTTGGTGTCTGCAGAGCTGTTGCTCTCACATATTCTCACTCCTCTCTCTGGCTGCAATTGCACAGGGTTTTTTCCCCCCTCTTAAATACACTGTCACAGAGGCTCTATCACTGTCACTGGTGGGCTCGGCCTTGGCCAGCAGTGGGTCTGTCTTGGAGCTGGTTTCCTTCTGGTGAAAGTATGGATTTTTTCAAGGACATGCGGTGGGGAAAGCCCTTAAAAAAAAAAAAACCAAAAACCTCTTAACAAATACAACAACTTGATGACCGCTGGAGTTGGTCTGCGTTTTTTGCCCAGACAAATTTTTCTTTACCCAAAGAATTGTTCCCACAGTGGGGGATTACTGGTGCAGCTGGAATGCTGAACCGGGCAGCGGCTCAGCAGGATTCCAGTCCAGACCAGGCAGACCAGAAACTTTAGTGGGGCTCTGTCTCATCCCAGGCAATTACTCTAATTTTTGGAGGACTAATGCTTACTTTTAGTTTCAGCCCAGCATGGAACAGGAATATACACGCACTTCTGAACAGCTAACGTTTTTCCCATGTGAGAAAACTCATTTTGGGCTTCTCCAGCAGGAGGAAACCCTGCAGAGTTTAGAGACTTATGATACTGGTAGTCTCAGAAGGCACTTGCCTGCAGGTAGAGGCTGGAGCCATGTGTCCATGTGCACGGTGTCGCAGAGCAGCTCCTGCATCAGACTCCTGTTGGGGAATTTCAGGGAGTTTTACTGACAAGAAAGAAATGAGTTTTGAAGCAGTCTCTGGAGATGTGCAGCTTCATCTATATGACATTAAGCGTGTGTATTCTCCTCACCCCTTCATCTTTTTTCTGTGCTTCCGAGTACTCACTGCTAAAAACATGCTTGTAGACATGTGCTTTGCTCCTGGCAAATGTGAGATGTGTTTTCCATGTAAAACAAGCAATGGAAGGAACTGTGGCAGAGCAACGATCAGTCAACAGCATCCCTCCAGAGCACCGATGCTTTGCTTTACCCACCAAAGTGCAGTCACTAAGAAATCCCTTTTCTGCTGATGACCCGTTCTTAATATTCTTACAGCTGCAGCTACTTGCTTGCTCTGTAATGAGTTGTTTGTCTAATTGTGGTGGGCAGAAAATGTCATGGTGCTCGTCGGGTCTGGGCGATGCTTAATGGCAAAAGGACGTTAAACCTCGGCGGTGAGAATAAACCACGTGTGGCTGCAATATGTGCTTCGATCTGCTGTACTTTCAGAAGCACCGTTTTCGAGACCTTTCCTCGCTTGCTGTTTTTTGGCAGGAGTTATCCTGCATACTAAGCAGAAAAAAAAAAAAATCACCTTCTAAATTCAAGTAGCAAATCACACCTCTAATTACATTTTGACCCCGTTAGTTAAGAAGTATATTAAAGAACTGCTCAGCTACATGGATTATCATTTAATGCAGTTATATGAATTTTTGGCATATAATTGATAGTAACAAGTGAGGTTTCTAATTTTTTATGATATTCTGATTTTGTGCAGACCTCTGGAGGGCTTTACAGATTTCCAGGGATAACATTTCACCCTTAATATACCCCACTGGGATTTTAGGCTCAGGCTCCAGGCTACTGAGGATTTTGTGCGCGGCAGGAAAATGCCAGTCTGTAAATACAGAGATGGGGGAGCTGGTTCTTGTCCACGTTGCTCTGAGTTTAGATGATGCTCTTGGGTGCATCTGGGGTTGGAGATGGGAGACTGCTCTCTGCTGGTCTCTGCAGTAGCAGGAGGGGCTGCTGAAGCTGAAGGAGGACCCTGGGAGAGGAGAGACACTGAGGTGGACCCAGGTGTGGCTAAATCACCCCGGCAGCCTGCGCAGGGGTGGTGGAAGGAACACCTCTACTTCATCCTCTCTCTTCTCAGCAGTTTTTATTCAGTTTTAGTTGCTTCCCTCGCCTTCCCCAGCTCTTTCCCCTCTTCCTCGTTGTCATGGGAACATTCACTACAGTGGTTAAATCATACTATTAAAATATGCTTCCCCAGTAGAATGGTGATAGCTAATATTGATCTAGCGACTGCTGCTGACTCAGGGATATAGTTGAACATACAATATCTCTTATTTCTCTTCTTAATGCATAATGCAGCAGTTTCTTTCACCTTGGGCTCTGTACTAGGGGTGACATCCAGCCACAAAAAAATACTTTGACTTGCTTTTTTTTAATGTGTGGCCCAGCTGAAGCATTGGATGCAGGTGGTGGTATGAAGCCGGCTTTAAAATCTGCGAAGGACAATCAGACAGGAAAAAAAAAAAATCACCGGTGCTGTGATTGACCCTTGCAAGTAATAGTTCTAGATGTTTGTGTGCCAGCGATGAAAAGACATTCAGATTAAACTGTCAGCATCCACAGACATGCAGTGTGCTCCAAATAACTTTGCGAGTATATTGCCCCCTGTCACAGAAATGGTTGAAATGTAGATGAAAGACAAATAACTTCCTTAATACCAAGTGAGGCTGCATTTAAAAATGTAATCAATCATAGACATTGTCACTGACATCTGCTTTGAGTAATCAGCCGCACAGTAGCACATAATGTTAAGCAGAGCATGGTGAGCATATTCCTGAGTCACCAGAAAAAAGCAAAAGGGAAAGATTCTACCCTGAGATGGGAGTTTGCAGTATGTTTGTGCCGTAAGCATTTCAGTTTCCCACCGTGGTTAATTAACCAGCTCTCTCTAACTTTATGAGTTTCCTGAAATTGATAGGGTTTGTAAGGTAAGATTGAGGTGCCTCTGGAATTCCCTTGTTTACCCACCTTTCAAAAATATTTTGGTTTAGAACCAGCCTGTTGTACAAATAATTAAAATAGTGCCGTTTTAACGTGAATATTATTTGCAGCTGATGCTGCATTTTGCTATGCGAGTGATACAGGCACAGAAACTGGTATTTTAGAGCCTGTGCTGGAAAGACCTCTGTTAACAAAGACTGAATGCTGAGGAGCCCTCAATTTCTAGCATCTTTTTCGTACATGTTCTTGAACATCTGCATTATTTTATGTTATGACTCATTTTATGTTTGATCTTTCCAGAAAAAATCAGGCAAAGGTATGCAGATCTGCCAGGAGAGTTGCACATTATCGAGCTTGAGAAAGACAAAAATGGGCTCGGACTGAGTCTTGCTGGCAACAAGGACCGCTCTCGGATGAGCATCTTTGTAGTTGGTATCAATCCAGATGGACCTGCAGGCCGGGATGGAAGGATGCATATTGGCGATGAGCTTCTCGAGGTAAGTGTTTCCTTTAACTATTAAGCAGGGTTCATACGGAGGGAGGGAGAGGCATATGTGAAAGTATCATTTGAACCTTAAATAAAGCCTGCGAATGGAATTAGGTGGCTGAGGCAAGGAGCTGCACTGATTTATGCCAACTGAGAACTTGGCCTTTGGCAGGTAAATGTGTTTTCAGTGAAACAAAAATCGTTGGCCTGTGAAAACTAATGTCTTGTCGGAGAAGTCTGTGCTCTCAGCATGTTCACAAGCTCCGCTTAGGGAGGGACTGTTGAAAGGCAGGAAGGGGACAGTAAATCTATCCTTGTAGTACATATGTGGTTTCACAGGGAAATTCACACCTTACATTAAAAAAAACAAAACCCCCTCAAAGTTGCCATATGTGTTTTTACAGATGACAGGGATATTCCCCATCCTGAAAATAAATTTCATGCTGTAATCTGTTTATCTGTTGTAACTTAAAATACTTATTTTCTTTAGTCGTGTCTGGCACGGGTTCACCCACAAGGCAAGAGAGCTCATTAGCAAGTAGAATATTTTGTCTTCACTTTTTCTCTTATCTCCTTGTTTCACCTTCAGATTGAAAACGCAGATTTTTCTACATTTATCTGGTTTTTGGCTGCTGCAAAATGACACTTTGCTGTAGAATCTGCAGTGGTTCCCCATGTCATGATTGCTTCAGCAGTTTAAAAAAATCAGCCCTCCCTAGGGATCTTTCCTTTCGAGAGAAGCTTTCACTGAAGAGCAGGTATATGCTGACCTACTGCTCTCCATGGGTGGTGATTTTTTGATCTTTCAGCAACTCTTTGTGCCATCAGAGAACCACCTATTTTCTCACGTTTCTTGACTTGAGAAAGAGCAAATTTCACTGCCTGGGGATACCTTGGGAGTACTCAGAATTGTCTAAGCATTTGTCATTGTCTAACTGTTCTGTAATTACGGGTTTTCAATACACAGAGTACAAGAAAGACTTGTTTTGCTGTAATAATAAAAAGAAAATAATAAACTCCGGATGGTTTCAAGTGTGATAAATGGTATAGAGGTCTATACCATACTGGAGAAGGGTAGGAAAATTACTTTCTCCTTCAAATTTATGTTCTTTTCTGTGCCTGGCTCCAAATTCTTATGGTTAAACTATGTACCATTTGAAAGGATTCGTGGTACTGTTTTCCTCTGTGCATATCATAGACCAGGTAGTTCCTGGTAAAGGAACTATAAAAAAGTAGACCCTTTTACGTCAATACTTTCCCACAAAGAAGGATGCACGGAAGTTTTCCTATATCTAACAAGCTATTCCTTGCAGTGTTTGTTTGAGCTAATGTTAAGTATTGCTTGAAAGTATTGATACTTGAAAGATGCACCATCTGTGATTTATCACATGTATCTCAAGGTTGGGATTTCCGTGCATGAGCCATGTTATAAGTAGCATTTTCCAAAGTGGTGGTGTTGCCCTAATTCCTCTCCCTGTCAAGTTGGAGATAAAATGATTTTTTTTTTTTTTTTTTCTTCAATGGATGGAAAGTGATGTTCACCATCTCAAAAATGCCAAACTTCAAATAAACTGAAGTTCAAAGAGACTTTAGTAACTACCTCTCTTGTTTACCTTTGCAATCAAATTAAAGGGGTGGGCAGAAGTGTGGTTACTTCTATGAAAGGATGTGGTGATCTCATTTTGGTCCCCAGTGAGTATGTATCCAGTGTCAAAACATCCTCTGTTACAAAGGAATGGATTGTGTGTTACTCATGTACAGACGTCTCGTGTTCACACCAGTGCTCAATTATTCACAGCTCTGGTGTTTTGTCTTTTAAAAACATTCTGGTGTTATGCGAATAGCACTGAAATGGAACTAATGGGCATTTACACGGGCAGGTTTTTTTCAATAACCATTAGATTCAATAACTAGGTTATTTCAGTAACCGTTAGGAGTCCTCATACCCAGGAAGTATATACAGGTCACCGAGGTAGGAATATCACAGAATGGTTGAGCCTGGAAGGGACCTCCAGAGGTCATCTGGTGCAACCTCCCTTGCTCAAGCAGGGCCACCTCGAGCCAGTTGCTCAGGACTGCATCCAGATTGCTTTTGAATATCTCCAGTATGATTTCATGCTACTTTCATGCCAGTGATGGAGAGGTCAATGGTGTCAACTGGCTTTACTTGCAGTATCTTTTATGATAAGGTACGTTAAAAGAGCATTAATGGCAAACTCAAGTGTTCAGAAGTGAGGAAATTACAGAGTCCAGATTGTTTGCTTTTCTCCACTTATAGACATACAACTAAAGACTTGCGTGGTTGTTGGTCACAGAATCATTTTATGTCTCCCAAGGTGTCCTTTCCTCATTCAGAGACCTGGATGGACGATCTTTACTGATGAAGCAACTTCTCTTCCTTTGGGTGGTGCTTCACTGCATGTGGGTATTAAATTGCTCTGCCTCTAGTCTGAGCTG
The DNA here is from genome assembly GCF_964106895.1 of Numenius arquata. NCBI lineage: Eukaryota > Metazoa > Chordata > Aves > Charadriiformes > Scolopacidae > Numenius > Numenius arquata. The sequence goes on from NC_133583.1 coordinate 59,120,158, forward strand.
ATGGCCATTGCCCACAGGTGAAATATTTAGTTACTCTGTAAAAAAAAAAAGCTATTGGACTTCGCAGCCACTTCATTTGTAAGCATTTGTGGTCATTTTCCCCAGTATTCTCATCTGTTCATCAGCAAGTAGACCACACTCAATCCTCACCTAACCGTATGTTTTAAGTATATTTGCATCTACATCTTTGATTACACATCAATTTTGAATACTGGAGCGTATCGGCAAGAGAAGGGATTCACATCTTAGGGAGCCTTCGGCATTTCTGCACTGTCCTGGGGTGCCCCAGTGAATACCGTTGGTTAGGTGTTACTCCATTAAAACAGTGGATGCTACTGCAGCGTGAGCAGGTTATTCCCGGTGCCTGTTGATGGGGGTAAGGTTAATGGGGTGGAGATAAATATATAGATAAAGAGAGATAGACATTACCTCTTCATTTTAATTTTGAACTGGAGTTTGATTGGATTCAATTGAAAGATGTGGGATGCTGCCAGACTGCCTCAACTCCTTGTTCATGAAATCTTTTGTCAGTGAATTAATGAAATATCATCTCACTTTTAGCTTCTGCGAAGCTTTTTGGCGGGATGGTCCTGGCTTGCTTTGAAAGTCGATCCAGCCTATACATTGAGTGAAATGCAGATCACATAAAAAAATTGTATGTAATCATTATTTTTTAAATATGTCTCCTGTGATGTATTTTGGATGGCTATGTTGCTGGAGAAGACAACTTTTTGAGGGAGAAGGTCCTTTCGTCCTACTTTCATACATGGAGGAAAATTACTTGGGTCAGAACTTGGTTCCTGTGCAAAAGCATATATTTTTTGCATGACACAAGTTCTTCTTTTCCATTCTTTTTCCCAGCAAAGAAACCATCTGTGGTGCTCCTGCCTTGCGCTCGTGCTGGTTTAGTGCAGGTGTCTGCGCTGCTTCGTATCTTATTAGTTTGGGCTTAGTCCCGCGGCTGATTGTGCCCAGCATGGTCCTCAGCACGCTCATGTGGAGCTGTACCTGGGCTGTTAAACCCCGCTGCTCCTGAACTCTGCGTGGCTCTGGCCTTCTGGGAGGTTTTATTCACATTGAATAATCCACCCTGTCATTATTATTATTATCATCTCTCCATAAGAGAGTCAACTGCGTTCTATTAATAAACTGAGCTGCACAGAGCCCTGTTATGCTAAATTACCGATGCTGGGATTTTCTGCCATCTTCCTGTCCCTGCTTGTCTTGCTGAAAATGGGGCAGGAGGTGGAAGGAAACTGTTTGTTTGGAGGTGTTGCTCTAGGAGGCCACAGAAAGAGTGACAGCTAGTCTTTGTCATCCAGAACAGGTTTACCTGTTGTCCCTTCTGGACCGCTGCATGAGAAGCAATTTTTCTTCCTTTTTCTGTGCCATTTCTGTCAAATCTCAAAGCCAGAGGGCTTTCGTGCTACGTGTGTTTTTCTTGCAGTTTTACTTCGAGAGTCTTAGACAAATATATTATGCCACAATAATACCATAGATACATCAGTATTTTGCCCAAGTAAATGAACTACGCAGCCAAATTCACAATGCCGCTTCTGCTTTAGAATGGGGGGACTGGTGTTTTATTCTAAATATATTTGTTGTGGGATTTTTTTTTTGGTTTTTTTCCTGTTTCAAGATGGTCACTTTGGATTAGGCAAGTGGCACCATCCTTCAAGAGGGACAGTAACTTGAACGTAGAGAGGTAGGTGTATATATCTCTACATAGAATCATGGAATCACAGAATGGTTTGGGTTGGAAGAGACCTTAAAGACCATCGAGTTCCAACCTCCCTGCCCTGGGCAGGGACACCTCCCATTGGACCAGGTTTCAGTCTATATAATTTGACAGATCAAAAAGTTTTTCAAACTTTTCCCATTGTTTCAGCGAGTCTGGTTGTATCTTGAAATGCCACAATTCCTGTGGCTAGAAGGAACCTAATGCATTCGTAAAAAGAAATAATTATTATAGAAAGCTCTGCCAGTTCTTTTATTGGCTTTGGGGTATCATTTAACTTGATTTTCATAAAAATCAGATGATACTAATTTTATGGATTTCCATTACTGCCACATAGTAAAAACAGTGCTCTTTTTTTAATATCCATATCTAATGTTTCTCTTCTGCAAATTAAAGTTGAGAAGCAAACAATCCTTTAAATTTTTTTCTCCTAATTTAAGAGTTCAGATTTCAGTGAGTTTGTACTTTCTGCTACTTTCGTGTATGAAACTGTAAAACAAAACCTTTGTAGATGAAGGCAACAGGACATTTGGGATACGTGATAAAATCTGCCATAAAGCAGTGTAGGGTTATATTAAAGATTGAATTTGAGTGTGCTGACCTGACCTCTTACCTGTAGTGTGTTTTAATCTTTCTCTGTTCTCTCCAGTCTGTCCAAGAAGTTATGTAAAGAGAGCTTTAAAGAAGAGTTGAGTTTGATTGAGATCAGTTTATTGCTTTTGCTTAGTCAAAGCTTTGTTTTTCTTTTCTAATTGCTAATGAAAAAAGTAAAGCACAGATTTATAGATTTTGACTCCCAGAGTACTATTTGGTTAATCTGACGTGTTACTTTATTTCATTTGAAAGATTTAAGATGGTGCTGCTTATGAAATCCTAGATGTTATCTTTTTTGTTTTATTTAAGTAGGCTTTTGTGCTTTCCTTATGACTGTGGTATATGAACATTAATTTACTTTGCAAAAGAAAGTGACCTTTTTTAAAAAAAAAAAAAATTATACTGACAGTAATAACTGTGTGGGACAGTCCAAAAACCTTGTGGAGATATATTAGTTTGATTATCCTTTCATTTTGGTGTAATTAAAGAATTATAACTCACAGACCCAGCTCACAGCTAATTAAATTTTGGACTATTTGATACATCTAGTGAATAGGATTAATTTCGCCCAGAGTAAAGACTATAAATTTTAATCTAAGAAGTCTGCTGTTTAGAAGAAATGATGGTAATTTAAATAAATCCAAACAATTTGTAAAGCATATGGTATGCCCAGTGACTAATTTATTTTTGAGCTTGGAGAAATTAAGTCAGCAAACTTGCTGAAAGTTTCACGTCCAGCTTGAAGCCAGAACGCAACCCAGCATTCATTTTTGCCATCAGATTTTTAAATTTGCCTTTAATAAACGAAGTGTGGCCTAGGATGTTGCTTCTTGCCCTATTCTTGCGACCGTGGCAGTTGCAGACAGCACCATCCGAAGCCCTTAGGAACGTTGTTGTGATGCTGTTTCCTTCACGCTGATCATTTCAGACTCTTGTAGACCTTTCTTGGGTTTCTTTTTGTCCAGCGAGTAACTGAGTAGGTAAATGGCTTGAGCCATTAATAAATGATCAAGTACTGAGGAGTTTTATTCTTGTCTTTGCATTGTCCTTATTTGACTGATGAACTCACATAAGTTGGGAAAATAAGATGGGAATATTGTGAAGTTGCCAATAGGACCAAATACCCTGTATGACACAAGGCTGTAAGACTTGGCCGGTTACTCTTGTTTGAATGAAAAAAATCTTCTAAGAACACAAAACTAAAATCCAATACAAACATTTTCAGTAACAAAAAGTCCTTCTGTAATCTTCAGTGAATTGTTCCTGGGCTCCGTTATCATTATTGTTTTAAACAGCGTCGGTATATCAAATGTGAATGTAAATATTATGTTGTAAATGAGTAGTGGAAGGGAAAAATTGCAGTATTGAAACAAAGCTGGCTGCTCACTTTGGAAGGGTGTTTGAACGCTCCAGTTCCAGAGAGGTGCATTAATCTAATCAAGATGCTTAGAGTGAGAATTTTGACAGAGTTAAATAGAGATTATTCTGCACGCTTGGAAGCCTCTGGTGCTTGCTTAGAAGGCAAGGCATGGGATGAGCTGAGCCGTGAACCTGAACTACCATCATGACTTCAAATACTATTCATTTCAGTTTCTTTCTCTTCATCTTTAAAGTTTTCCCTCTTTTTTGGACAAAAGAAAAGATGTTAAATGTAGTTTTTGAATTAGTTTCCATGTTCATTTTCACAGGTATTCAGGTGTAGGTAAAGAATTGTTCTTCCACAGAATGTTGTTATCTCGGTGCTTATTCCAGTCTGGATTGTCGAAGCTGAAGGAAGGCAGCTCCGGGAGTCGTGCTCCCCGCGGTCAGGGGAGGATGCTTTCCTTCACCTCCTCGCTGAGTGTTCACTTCAGCATAGTTTTAAATCTGAAAATCGTCAGGGTGCAACTAAAAGACTGCTCAAGGGTTTTGTTAATCTCCTTGACGTAGTCTTTTTTTTTTTTTTTTCCCATCATACTCAGCTCAGCTTTTACTTGCTTTAAATTTAATGAGGTATTCATATCTACCTTATGTTCCGCATACGATCTTCATAACTGTAGTTTGTGCAATGCCTGAGCTGAAAGCCGAGCATCCTCTTAGGATGCCTCAGAGGTAGGAGGCATCAACAAAGGGGAGCTGAAGCCCAAGGAACTCAGGGCATCTCAGGCAGGTGGAGGGGATGCAAGGTGTTAAACACAAGCCCTGGCTGTGACATGAATGAAATGCTTTAAATATTCCATTTAAACACTTTAGGTTATTTTTGTGGTATGATAATGAGTATGCTTTTGGTTGGCTCGTAACTACTATATTCATCTCAGAGATGCTGCTCTCCTTGTTGAGGTCCCACTTGCTGAGAGTGTGAAAATAAGACAGTAAGCATCTTATTTTCCTCAATATGGGAAAAGACTTCTGGTTCCTACAGAAGGAAAAGTCCTGAAGCACATCCTGTATTAAAACCAATTATTTCCCTCTGAAAACTGCAGCATTTGCTTGCACGCAGCAAAAGTGTCCAAAGTAGTAGTTGGTGTCTCCTGCTGTGCTTAGGTGTTTGATCCATCACGGCAAAAGTGATGGGGCAGGTCCTTAAATTGTCAGAAGAATTAAATTGTCAGCAGAACTGAGGAGTCAGCACAACCTTAAGAGCAAGTTTTTCTAAACTGTCAGTTGCCTGTAGCAGTGTCTGTCTCGAAATCTGTGCTGTTGCCATATCTACGTGATTCTTCTCAGATCAAGTTGTTTTGCAAAAATCTGGGAACAAAACTTAAAATCCATTCTATGGATCTGTGAAAAAGAGTAAAAGAATCATTTCATTTGTGGCTTACTAATAAGGCCTAATTATCTCTGCCTTGGTTCCTATTTTATATCGGTCTAGAATAAAACTTGGAATGTTTTTCTATTAATACAGCGTTTTTTGCTTTGATAAATTGAAGTCTGAGATGTTGAAAATGTAATATTTTAAAGTCCGTTCTAAGGCTGCAATTCTGTGGTCCATCATGGAATCAGTATGAGGAGGAGGATGTTCTTAAAATCAAATTAGGACTTATCTTTTCAAAAGGAATGATAAGAAAGGTGATTAAAAGTGTTTCAGTTGTTGCTGCTGAGTTGCAGACTGCACCCCATCCTCCTCGGATGTCCTTCTGCAGCACAGCTGGGCCTGGAAGAGGCTCTTAGTGCCTCAGCTCCAGTATTTCTCTCTTTACAACACCAGTAGATTTTTCTGTAAGTACAATGTTGGTTTTTCTGTCTGTAAGAATCTCAAAAGTTATCTGGTTTATATGTTGCAGACCACGTTTTCTTTAAGTCTTACCTCTTTATCCCACGGTGAATTTGGATGTCTTGGTGGTATAATTTAAAACAACGCATACTCCTCCCCTTACATGAAAATCTTCATTTTCTTTGAACAGATAAACAATCAGATACTGTATGGAAGAAGTCATCAGAATGCTTCTGCAATCATTAAGACTGCCCCATCAAAGGTCAAGCTAGTTTTCATACGGTAAGATCGGTTCTCATCAAAACATTTGTTTGTGCTTTAGCCTGTTACATTACATATTTATTTAGCTTGCTTTGAAAATGCTAAACTTGCTCAGTTCTCTTTGAAGTGAAATAAACCTTTTCCTTGACTATTCTCAGGACAGTTGAAGAGTTCTCCTTAATTATGTTTAAGAAAAAAGATTTCATGTGATTGAATGCCTGTTTTAGGGTGTCTGCTGGAGATTTGCGCTTGAGAGCACCCTGATAAAAGCTTCTTCCCCCACATCTTACTAAAGTGCTGTAGGTTGGTTCTGCCAGCGCAAGGACGGGGTGGGCAGCTTGTGTCACCCGGGCAGCCAGAAGGGAGTGGAAACGGTGCAGAGGCTCGGGGCTGGAGAGGGGGCTGCGGTGAGAGGAGTGGGTGAGTGTGGATGGAGTACACAGAGCATGGGATGTGCGAGGGGTAGCTTTGTATGGGCATCAAAAGAGAATTCTAGAAGTAAGCTAGGACTTATTTGTACAGAGGTGGGGCCTGACTTTGACAAGGAGCACTGGGATGGCTTCTGGAGGAGGTAAACAATTTTTCATCTGCATGAGAATTACCTGTTGGCATCTTTTCTTTTACTCCGAGCGTGAAAATGTTTCCTCTTTGTATGTGAATTAAGGACACCTTCATGCATTCACTCTGAGGTTCAGGAAGTGTTACTCTTATGACCCTGGGCAGGAGGTCTGGGAAGAAGCTGTCTCTTTCTCAGAACCCATAGATGCTTTAATATATTGGAATGTCATAAATTCATCTATTCCAGCTGTGACTTCCGTTGGGCTTTTATCCCCATGTCACTTTATAATGTGGTCTTCCCGCCGATATATACATCATACTTGATACTGGTTTATATTCTTCGCTCATACACAGCTTACCTGTGAACACTGTAATAATCTGTGGGTGAATGCATATAAATGTGTACATTTACCGGCGTGGCTGTGTCAGGTGCAGCGCACACAGAAATGATGGAAGAGCGGCATTAGCGCGGTGAGGAATGAGCTGCTGTACTTGGCAGCACGGAGGATCTGGAGGAGATTAATGATCTCGCCTGCAGCTCCCGTGTTACTTTCCCCAGCGTTTGAAAATTAAACGTCATGTACAACAACTCACTCACCATTACTTAATTGCACGTGGAAAATGTGTCTGGTTGGAAGCTCCAGAGGCAGAACCACAACTCATGAAACCAAAACCCAGGGCTGGGTTTAGTGCTGTAGAAGTGGATTTCAAGGCAAAAAGTTGTCTTAATGATCACAATTGGTAGTTAGATATCGGAAACACCATTGGATAAATCTTGTCTCTAGAGCTTTTTAAAATAAAAAAAGTTTCCATCTTTAAATGCTGCTGCTGAGGTTGTAAACTTCTGTCTTCACACTCCCCCAGAGCACGTATCTTGTCACTGCTCCCGGCCTTGTGATAGAGTCCGCCGACAACTGATGGGTCTGTTCGCTTGACCTGAGCGGCCGCTCGAACAGCGATGAAACGAAATTCTCCCACTGAGAGAATGTCATTAGTAACTCGAGCAGTGGCTCTGACACAGGGAGAAAACTGATGTCACCTATTTATTTTTTTTGATGTACGGTCAACTTCTCATAGCAAGAGGGGTGTTTCACAATTTTAGTAACGCCAAATTAGACTGTCTCTCTTCAAGGTGAATTTTAAGGAGAAACGAGGATAATTTTCTTTTCTCTTGCAACCTACAGCCCATGAGCCCATTTTATCTTGGTGTTACCCATACCTACACTTTAGACCACAAAACCAGAGGATGTGATTGACTGAAAACACGAACCATAAGACTGTGCCGGTCCCAGAAAGTCTTGTCCGTGGTGCAATTTGGCAGAAAAAGGTTTTTTTCTTGCTTTATCAACTTATTTTAAAACTATACTATAAAATGGGGGTATTGAAACGCCACTACTTGTTGCATCTTGGTGCCAGCTGGAGGAAACAAGAGCAGCAATGGGCATCTTGAATCTCCATCCATCTCTTGTACGTGCATGTGCAATGGCTTTTCCAGCCGAGAACAAAGCGCTGAGTGTGGCAGACTCGGCTCTCCGGGTCGGTTTGCTGCTTGGCTGGTTTCGGATTCGTTCCTCTGGGCTCTAATGATGTGGAAAGAGCAGGATACCGTTACATTTGTTCTGCTTTGAAAACGAGGAGGAGCCAGTTGCCACAGAAATACTACTTTCCTCCTCCCGAGCCCTGTTACCCCCGCAACTTCTTTTTAAAGGTAGAAGGCCCGTAGCACGACGTAGCCAAAACACATCCTGGGGCACAGAGTAAGGGGAGGCCACAGCTCACTTCAGCAAAATAACATGTACTGCAGGGGTTATGAGAGAAATGGATTTGGTCTTCATGTGCATGAAGATATTAAAATTCCAGTTTCACCAATGAAAGACCTGAGTAAGTTAGAGTTTTCCAGAAACACATCATTCTGCAGCCTAAAAAGTTCCCGCGTGTCTGACTGAGCTGACCTAGGACATAAACGCAAAACTGCTGGGACTCTTGGGCTAGTACTAAAAAATACCCTCTTTGATATCCCGAGGCCTTATTTTTCCTCAGATGAAGGATGCTCGGCGATAAGCACGCTGCTTTTCACTTTGAAGCAGGAAACAGCATCAACGTTTTCCTCTTTCTGGTGTTTTGGTTCATGTGCAGGGCAGGGGGAATGTTTCCAGAAACTCTTCAATCAGTTATGAAAGAAGCCCAGAAATTCCTGGGCACAGAAAAGCCTTTCTTTGAGAACTGTAACAACTATCATTAAGTAACTTGGATTTTGTTGCACCCACGTTTATTTTTTCTAGGAAAAAATAAAGAATAGGAGATGTCCTCAGCCTTTTTGACTTTTTACTGAAATCCTAACTTGCCGTCTGCGCTATAAAAATCTGTTCACACTTTTTTTTCATACCCAGGTAGTGTTACAATTGCATTCCCACCCTTTCCTGGAATTTTTGCTGATGAGACATAGTGCAGTAAGTGCTGTGAGAATCATAGACGTCCCTTTATATTTGAAGGCTTCTCGCTCTGGTTTATAAGCATCTTTTCCTCAATTAAGTTGATGGTGATTATTTAAAACAGTTGATTTTGGCCAGGTTCCAAAATATAGGTCTTAACACAGCACTGTTTCCCAGCGGTCTCATTAATTACATGAGCTTGTTAATAGCATCTAAAAGATTTGCAGTTATGGTGTCGCTTTACTCTTTTTTTTTTTTTTTTTTTTTTAGATTCAGTGCGTCTTGTGCTTTGTAGCCTTCTACAGGAACAAATTGGCAGGCGTTTAACCTGCTCGCCTGGTTTTGTCAAACAAACCAACCAGTTGCCCAAACACGGCAAGATTTTCCTGAGATGAAACGGCTCCATCCAAGCGCTTCCTTTGATTAGTGTCCAGTCGCTTTTTATCTGACCTCAAAGTCTTGCAGCTGCTGCATTGACTTCCACGCTACTGTACCGAATACGGGTTGTCTTTTTGATTTCTGAATATCAGGAATAAATAATAATTTGACTGCAGCTTTCCAAAGCGTATAAAAGAGTCTTGCTATAGTGGAAGTCAGTGGCCATAGGGCATATAAAGCTCTTAGTTGCCTTTTGAAATCCTTGATCTGTCTCTCCGACAAGAGGGATTAGCCAGGTAGTAATCTGAGAAAGGGACTTGTTTCTTGGAGGATTCTCTGTGCCCTAGTTCCCGAAACGGAACGGGTTTTATATCCGCTGTGGTTTTTGTTCATGCGTTGTAAGTCCATTCTTTTAAGATGCGTAATAAAACAATATAATTAGATTTTACATCTGTAGTAGGAAATCCAGTTTATATCAGAATGCTCTTTTACAGTGAGAATTTTATGATTCAGCAAATTCAATGTTTTCTCCACGCTCAATTAACTGCCTTTAATCTGTTTTGGTGCTTCAGTGTTGGGATAATAAGCAGATCAAATATAGTTTGAATGCTTGAATCAAAGTGAATGGCACTGATTTCAAACCATCATCCCATTGTGTTCAGTTCTGTGATTCATTCTTTGGTATACCTTTATTCCTTAAAAGAAAATTGTCTTGTGCTGTGATGAAACATGAGAAATGCCTTAAGAATAAAGTAGGATTTTGCTTATTTTAAATACCATCTGTTACCTGTCCGGAGTCATCCTCCTACACTGCAGTCGTTCGTTCTGTTATCACTGCTTTTTGGTGATGGGATTGTAGCTTCGCAGTGAAGCCCACAAATCTCTGTCACCTAACCCCTCCTGATGTCTCTAGGTGTCATTGCAAAGACTGACCTCTTGTTATTTATGATGACGTGCAAAGGAGGGAGATCCTTATACTCTGAGGACCGGCAAAGCGAGGGCAGTGGCTGGATTGGCCAGTTCTCGGTCTGTTTAATGCTCTCCATGGCTATGACTCTGTCACTGAATCTTTGCTCTTCTATTCAAGCCTCTATACATAACATTATATGTTGTATGCCAGACTCTTGAATATTGTGCCCTTGTAGCCAAGAGGGCCAATGGGATCCTGGGCTGCGTAGGGAAGAGTGTGGCCAGTAGGTTGAGGGAGGTCATTCTCCCCCTCTGCTCTGCACTGGTGAGGCCACAACTGGAATACTGCGTCCAGTTCTGGGCTCCCCAGTTCAAGAGAGACAGGGAACTACTGGAGAGAGTCCAACGTAGGGCAACAAAGATGATTGAGGGATTGGAGCATCTCCCTGATGAGGAAAGGCTGAGAGAGCTGGGGCTCTTTAGCCTGGAGAAGAGAAGGCTGAGGGGAGACCTTATCAATGCTCACAGGTTCCTAAAGGGTGGGTTGAAGGAGGATGGAGCCAGACTCTTTTCAGTGGTTCCCAGTGACAGGACGAGGGGCAACGGGCACAAGCTGGAACATAGGAAGTTCCGTTCAAATATGAGGAAAAACTTCTTTCTGGTGAGGGTGCCAGAGCCCTGGAACAGGCTGCCCAGGGAGGGTGTGGAGTCCCCTTCTCTGGAGGTTTTCAAAACCCACCTGGATGCTCCTGAGTGATGTGCTCTGGGCAACCCTGCTTCAGCAGGGGAGTTGGACTAGATGGTCTCTAGAGGTCCCTTCCAACTCTGACAATTCCGTGATTCCGTGATTGTCATACTTTAGAAATTATTTTTGCTTTAACTTACATGATTGGTCATATTGTAATAATATAAACACTGGTTTTACTTGCTTTGTTTAGGCTCTTTCATGTGGGAAAGCTTTAAAAATAAGCTCTTGCCAGACACTGTGTGTGCAAGTTTGAACTTTTCCTGTTTTCTTCAGAGCCGTTTCCTCCTTGCTGTCATGCACGTGTGGGAACAAGTGCACGGTTGAGGAAGTTAAGTAATTTGGGCTCTTTCAAACCTATTATGACTTAAGCTGCAGTTTAAATGAACGTTTAGTTGTTCATTTAAAATACCTGTATTCATTTGGCTTTCACATAATTAGGAGTGGATGGAGGGGAAATGGAAAACAAGCCTGTTCTTGCTGTTAGTAGGAGAGATTTTTCAAGAAGACAGACGATGTAAAGGTCTTGCTTTGATCCAGCTGAAGGAAAAATCCAGCGTACCTTCTCAGTGTGCAGCTTTCCTGCAGCTCCTCTTTTCCACAGGAATTTCTAGAGGGAAAACAAAGATGAGAAAATACAAGATCCTGACCTGATTTTTCCTTTTTAACAAGGAGGACATGGACAATTTAAGTTTTCAATAATCTGCAGGACTTTATGCCCTGGTGTCACAACCCGTGGGAGTCCTAAGGGTTACTGGGCAAACGTTCTTTCACTTGGTCTCCAGGTCTATTCCAACTAAGATGTCATGCATCTGCATACAAGGTATCGGGTTTTTCTCCTGGTTCTTGATGTACTTTGTATTCCCAAAAAGCATCCACAACCCCTTACAAAGCTGTTGTCAAGTGATCTTTTAGCGTTGGTGATGTGTGTACTTGCAGGTAGTTTGGCCGGAGGTTCATCTCCCTTGGTTTAGACATCTAGAGGTCATCTGGATTTCTGTGATTAGTGAACAGTTGTCGGGAACCTCCAAAAAGCAATTCAGTTCATCTTGTCCTAAATCAGGTAATTTTGGTGCTGGGATGAATTGCCCTTCTGAGTGGACCTGGTTTGCGATTTGTCTTGATTTTGCGCTGATCATAGAAGAAGTTTGGACAGTATCTGAGACAAGATGCTCTGCTTTAGACAGATAACGGATCTCGTTCAGCGTGCTCATCAAGGATTTTCTTAGCGTTACACGACATTGAGCTTATACCATCGCAAACCTGAGAGCCATAACAGTAAGTAAAATGGAAAACAGAAAATGTCCTCAAAGGAAGGCATGTAACCTGAATCCAAGAACTGAAAGTCTGAGGTTGATGAGCAAATGGAAAAAAAATAAACGTGAATTGGCTGAGACTGTGGCTTCTGGTTATCATCTTTAGAAAGATAGCTTTCTGAATGCTTCATGGACCGTTCCAGCTGTGTGTGACGTTCCTCTGAAGTGCCAGAGCCAGCTCTCTGATAAGTGCAGCGTGGCGTTGCAGGGCAGCTTAGCTGGAGCCTTCCAGCACACAACTTCAGCTTCCCTTCAGGCTTCCTTTCTGCAGCGTGGAATGAGTAATCCCGTTAGATTTATATTTGCATATTGCTCTCTTTAGGCTTTTTTTTTTTTTGTGCCAAGTGTTTATGGTGGTTAATTATTAGTCAGTAATAACTGTATTTGTCTTTGCTTCAGCTGCACATCTGCCTCTTCATCGGGGGTGCAGTTGTGAGATGGAGCCAAACATCAGAAGTTCTTCTCTTTGGTCAGCAAGAAAGGACGGGGAATGTCCAGGGGTCCTATTTGGACTGGAAAGAAAATTGGAGTGTAGTAAAGTATGGCAAAGTAATCAAATAAAGCTGAAAGGGTACGAGCTTCTCTAAAGTTTAAAGAGTCTTTGCCACTTACATATTGCTTTGATCTCGCTCCCTTTGCGGAGGGAAAGCTGCTGGTTTCTTCAGTGTCGAGCCGTGGGCAGTGAGGTTGGTACAAGCGATGGGCGCTCTCACCTCCCAGCAGATCTAATTCCCGTTTTCACTCAGAAACTCATCCTGAGAGGTCAGAGGCAGTAAAAGTGTTTGCGGGAGGAGTGATGAATTCCTTCCCCGTTCCGTTTATGTGTAACCGATGAAATATAAACAGCTGTCTGGTGCGCGAGCTCAGGAAGGAGGTGGGCTCCCATCCCAGCGTCTTACACAAACCAGTACGAGAGCTGGAAGAAGAGTGGTGGGTGTTTATCATTTCTGCAGATAGTGGAGGGGGAGCCTCCAGGCCTCCCTGCTGTATAAATTGCATTGTGTGTGACTTTGACCCCGCGAGTATGAAGCTGTGTCTTGACTGTGAAGGGTTTAGACATCTTAACCTCAAGCAGTATCGAGCGCTGGTAACAGAACAGCTTTCTCGGAGGTGGTTGTGTAGCAGCTATTGGCAAATGCATTGAATGCTCATTTGAAGCCCCTGTAATTTGAATATGATGTTCAGACTTCTAAGCTGTCTGCTCCTGCATCAAAAGAAAATGATTGCTCCTTTCAGTTGTAAATAAATTCATGTTTTAGTCGAGGACACTTATGGAAGTGGAGAGCAGAAAGAGCAATTTATTATTAGATCTGTCACTTTAAAATATGTTCCCACTTTGATTCTGCTTTGAAGCATTCTTCTTTGAAGCAGCATTAAAGTATTTAAATATGTACGAGTCCTAGCAGGGGGAGATTACAAGTTGTGACACTTTGTAACCTTGGGGTTTTTTTATTATTTTTTGCTTTTTTTTTCTCAGGGAATTACTGTAAGTGGGTTTTTTATTGCTTGGAATAATAATGGCCATCCATTTAAAACTGCGTAAAGATGTTTGCCCAGTGATTGGGAAAAAAAAAATAAAAAAATTTGTGTGTTTATATGAAGTAGAAACTAGTTGGTATAATTAATTACACCCCACTTTGTCATGCAGATCACGAAGCTTCTGTCTAGCAATTTTTAGAGTATTTCTTACAAAGCTTTCTACATACCTTGTTATTTTCAAGTTTGCTCCTCGTTGCAAGGTATGCGGCGTGCATTGAAGGCTGCAGAAGTGTTGGTAGTTTTCGTGCTGTTTGTGCTTCCTATAAACTGTTGTCAGAAAAACCTCTGCAGTCAAGTAAAAATTGCTGGGTCTCTTAGACACCTTACATTTGCTGATTTATTCTTACTGGCTAGAAAAGCAACAAAATTAGATCGATGTCTCTTGAGGATAAGAGGAGGATAAATGTCCTTGCCTAATACGCCTTACGGGGCAAAACGCACTTGGAAATTGTGAAACGCTTAGAAAATTCGTGGGCTTGATTCTGTGCATTCCTCGGATTTCTGCCTTGGCCCCGTGCAGGCGTGTTCCTGCATCACGGGATGCTCCGCTTCTGAGGCGAGCCTGGTCTCTGCCTCTCGCAAGGCTTTGAGCGGGGCCGAGAGGAGAGGCTGGGAGCGAGTACAAAAATGAGTGGCACGGAACCAAGTCCTTTGAATTGCGTGCCTGTTTGGTTGAAGATAAGTAAATGCGTTCCCCAACCTCTGCCTGCAGGATTTATCCTTTCAAACGCCTGGGGCTGAATTTCCCATACGCTGCTCTGCCGAGAGCTATTGATCTACAGCGTTGTCTTCCAGTGATCAGAACACGCTTTCTTCATGCGTTTAACTCTTGAGGCATAAAATGAGACCTTTTTTGCTTTCAGGCACTTCTGTAAGATGTTTTTAAACACATACTAGTCCCATATTTTGTACCAGAAACTAAAGAGGAAAAAATTCTGCTTGCGTTACGGTAGCCTGGAAGGTGGTAGGTAGGATCAGACATCAAACCCAGAAGACCCACTGCATGAGAAGTCATGTCCTTTCATCTCAGATGTGTATCTGCAAAGCAGCACTGTTTCGGATTCCTCCTCTGTCACGTTTTGGCGAGCAGAGACTGTGTGATAGTACTGAATCTGTAGCAAAATGGGGCTTGCATCATGTTCCTGTGAGAGTTGGTTACCCCAAAAATAGAGGTGCATCGGTACAGTTTTTGAAGCAATATTTGGAGCCTTTTTTTTTTTAACGTGCTTCAGATTTGCCTTAAACAATATCACTGAAGTGATATTTTACTTGGTTCGGTTTTACAGAGGCCAAAAAAATTGCAGAGCTAATTCTACAAGCCAAGTAATTTTAAATGGCAGTTGAGGAAAAACATTAGCAAGGCAGAATGCTATTTAATTAAAATAAAAAAAAGAAAAAGGCTCTGGAAAGTTACAAAGTTATCAGATGTCAACTTAGGAACGCATTTTAAAGAGGACAGAGGAAAAGATGCCATACATAATAAGCATCTTAGAAAAATAACGCACTTTATATGTAGGGGGAATCAATGTTCGTCTGTTTTCTTCCCCCTGCATTTTAGAAAAATTCTTCCAAGTTTTTACATTGAATCTTTTAGAAAAGACCACAGCAAATATGAACAAAAAAGAAAAAGCAATCTGTTGTAGTAGAACAGGTATTATATTTCAGTAATGTGAATGCTAGACTGCAAACAAGCAGTTTACAAATGTAGACACTATCAGAAGAGGCTAACAAAGATTTAGCACATGTATTGATGTGTAGGGACCATAAACTCCAACTGCATCCTCTGATAATCCACACAAAATTAGATTTCCAAAGAATGTGATGTCAGTATGTCCCGGATGAAACTACTGTGGTCCCAAGAAGGGATGTAATCTGTTTGCTAGCAAAGAACAAAAGCAAAGTGCTTTTCTTAGCTCTAACTTCTAGTAAGAGTATTTCCTTATTGGGTAAAAGCAACTCAAAAGAAAAGTTTATTATTGTGGTTTGGTGTGTCATATGTTGCTGGTTGTTTGTTTTGCAGAAGTGAAGATGCAGTCAATCAGATGGCTGTTGCTCCTTTCCCACTACCTTCCAGCTCCCACTCTTCTACTGAGGTAAGGTTTATGGGTTTGTGTTTTTTTTAATTAGGGATTGCTAAATTAGACAGATTAATCATAATTAGCAGTTCATTATAAATTCGGGCACCTTGTCTAATTAAACCCTGAATCATAAAATGCATTGGGTAGGAACTTGACCTAATAGGCATATTTTCCCCTGTCACTTCGTTATTGATCTCATCATTACTGAAAGGGCCGGCATGGCATTAACGACAGATATTAAACAGGTTATTGCTGTACAGGAGGAAGAAAAGTCTCCAAATGAAAACCTTGCCATCTCCTGTCCCACTCCTTTTTCAGCTGGTTTGAGTAGTCATGGTGAGGCCTTTTTGGGTGGGACATGGAAATCCTACAGAAGAGAAATGAGCGTTTGTCAGGGGAAAGCTCCCACCTTCTAAGTTCTTTTTCCCCCAGAATACCCTCCGATCAGCATCTCTAAAAACAAAGTAAGGGTGACCAGCAACTAGCTATGGTAAAAGAGGTCACTGTGTCCATAGTGTGCATTACAGGAGGCCCCTGGGACAATCCCAGCCCAAATGAGAGCCCTGGTCCACCACTGCCTCCTGTGCCCCAGCATCGGACTCTCTCGTTCCTGCTCATTTTCTTCCTTGGAGGAGCAGCCGAGGGGTGTTTAATACACAGTGTTGTAGCATACGATCTTCCAACACAAAAAGTTCCTTAGCGTGGTGATGTTACCAGTGTTTTCCCTCATTATAGCTGCTATCACAGCCCCGGCGCAGAGCGATTGCTCTCCTGTGCACCATGAATCCCTGCAGTGTCACCACACGGTTATCATTTTGACATCTCGACGTGGTGTAACGAAATTTTCTAGATAAAGTACATGGTTAGCCTTGTTGTTGCTTTTTAATTCCATTTCTATTTGACCTAATAAAGCAAAAGATGTTTTGTAATTCGATTGGGGTTTGGTCTCGCTTTGAATTGATGAATTCATGTGCATTGAACTCCTGGTATTTCAGTAAGCATTACTGTGATCCCGCAGCGCTGGTCCGTGGTGGGAAAGGCTGGATGAATGTCCTGTTGGCAGACTTGCTATTGCTTTCCAGATTATATTCCATGCAGGCGCAGTGCTCACAGTGCACGAGGTGCTCAGTTTTTCTTTGGATCCGAGTCATTTTTGGACAGTACTTTGGCTTTTCGTTCTTTCCTGCGTAAAAGCCGCGTGTCCCAGGTGCAGCTGGTGGATTGCAAATTGCTCTACAGTTTACAGAACCCGAGTTCATTTTATTTTTGTTGACTCTCTAATACCTGCATTTGTTCCTAGCTTTGTTTAATATTTGTGTCTTCGGGAGGAGCCAGGAAGCTTTGTTTAGGGACATTCTGTGCTCTGTGGTCAAATGACTGTAATTAGACTCTACCAGCATGTGGAAACCAAAGCGCTCAGGATGTTTGCCTGGAGAGGTAGATGCTTGTGGGTTGAGTTTCATGCATTAATGGCAAGCTCTTACTATTTACGTGCTGAGTGTTTTATAAGTAAACGCAGGTTTTTAATTCCAGCCAGTATCTTTTTATTATATAAAATAAATGTAACCAAAAGACACTGTTGCTGTATAGAAATCTACATTGCTTTCCCGTGGCAGCTCTTCCTTCTGTAAATAAAGCAAAACAAAACTGACTGTGCATTACATCTTGAAATTATATCTTTGAAATACCAAATAAATATTTAACATTGTGTGCTACATGCACTGTACATGAAACTTGTCAGATCAGATTAAATAGCCCGGCTGGTGTAACAGATTATCAGGGTGCCATAGTTACCATGCACTGTTGTGTTAATTTTCTTCAGTTTATCTCTTTATCTTCATTAAGGTATTTTAATATGGAAAGCAACAAACAGTAAATATGCCTTAAAAAAGGGTCTTGCTTCATTGCATGGAGTTGCAGGACAGGGTAAATCTATGATGTGGTGTAACACTGTGGGCAAGCCACCAGAGGCGAAGTCTATTAAATATTAATTACTGTAATATATCTGTTTTAAAAAACTTTTATTCATCAGAAAGCCACAGAATGAGATATTTTGTTGTAATAGTGAACAGAGTGAGCCTTTGTACTAACGCAGAGATACTTTACCTAACCAGAGATACTTTACCACCTACAAGTGGTGGTCAAGACATTTGGGTGATTCTCATTGCGCACTTAAATGTAAAATGTCTAATGGAAATTAAGAAATAATTTTGCTTCTAGGACTGAAGATCTTGAAATCTGATTTGTTGTACATAGTCCATTTTGCTTTGCAAGAGAGAACAGCTCCAGATTTGGATTGAAAGCTTAAGTGTGTCAAAACTATTTTAAAATAAAGTAAATTAAAATAATCAAAAAACTTTTCAGATTTGGGACCTGGTTGGTTTAAAAAAGGGAAGGAGACTTAAAGTGTTAAATTTTGCATGTAACCAAATTAGTGATACTCTAACCTTTACATTCTAACTTAACGGTTTCCCTGAAAAGATGCCACTTCCTGTATACCTTAACTTCAATTGTAAGTATGGGAAGGAAATAATTTTTCTTCTAGTGATAACTATGCTAGTTATTATCTAGAGAAAATACCAGAAAATCCTGATCAGACAAGCTTTTCTACCTGGTTTGGTGCTGGTTTATGTCTCAAGGGCCGTTTTTGTGGGGAATCCTCTATAGAAAGAGAAAAACTTTACGCAGGAGAAAGCTCTGGAGCGCATCTTGGTGAAAATACTTAGATCTTTTGGGCCATTACCTTCATTTGTTGGTTCTCCAGTAGCTGCTGTTGAATGTCATTTGCAGTACTGTCACAGTAAAGTACCTGAATCCTGAGCTTGGTGGCCATGTGTTCTAACCAGAAGAGCTTCGGCTCCTCCAGGGTGGAGCTCTCAGTCCTGCTGCTACCAACCTCTTTAGATTGTATGAAGGAAACTGGGTTTCCTTCCCTACAAACTCAACAGTTTTCATAGCTGATAGGGATTATTCTGGCCTTGAAAGTTGACCCAGACCCACCTAAGTGCCCATATTGGACTACCTCGCGGTACTTCAGGCCAGCCAAGTGGAGACCAAAGTCTGTCTGTCAAAACTTGTATCGCTTGTTTGTCTCCTGGCGTTAGGATGCTTTAACTGTGGATCTTTTTACTTTTTCATGCTGCTACTTGTTTAGAAAAACAAAAGAAAAGGTAAAATTGTCTAATTTTTTTCTTTACCTATTATGCGGGATCATAGCTGTGTTTAAAAACTGTTATCAATCGTTTCTACCAGGATCATGGTGGCACTGAACCTGCAAGCGGCGAAGAAGACCCGAGTTTGGAAGCTGTCATGAAAAGCTTGACCGATGAGGAATCCAACAAAGCTGTAAGTGACTTAAAGCGTCATTTAATGATGATGAGAGCTTAGAAAATACAGGCTCATTGCCTTGATTTGTTTTCTTGTTGGAGTATTGCTTATGTCAAATAACATCCAGTAGATGTAAGAGCAGAATCAAGCTCTGAGCTTTACATACATAGACTGTTTTCATCAACTAAGCAGTCAGTATAATTTGTTAAAATATCGAGATAAGAGATTTTATGTAGCATTTTGGCCCTCTCTTGAGTTCTTTCGCAGTGAGGGGATTGAGTTTCCACTCTTGCCATCCATGTGTGACAAACTTCAGAAAAAAGTGTGGTCTGTAAATCATATTCTTATTTATATTCATAGCTTCGTATATTCTGAGGCCAAAATGTCTATTATCATAATCTAGTCTTGCCTCCTGAATAACATAGCTATAGAGTTACTCTCAGTAATTTCTACATCAAGCCCATAACTTCTGGTTTAATGTGGTGCTGTCAGTGAGCGCTGTAATAAATACTGAACTTCTCATTGATACAGATGGGCTTTTTTGTTGTTTAATATGTCAGGATTGTGCATTATCAGATATTTGAAAGTCCTTCAGGGTGCAGCTCTAATCTCCTTTTTTGGACTCTATGTTAAAAATTTAAGATGGAAAACTACTAAATATGCTGAGGAGCGACTAACCTAGACGTACATAAAATTTGCTGAGACAGTCTTTTTGTCCAACAGCCGCCTCCTTTTCCAAGGAGCGCGTTGGCTGAGCCCTGCTGTGTGTGCACACTCTGTGTGTGCCCCCCTCAGCCAAGGAAACCTGACATTTCGGGATTTTTTGTTCTAGATGCCTTCTTCCTGCTCCATCATGTTTTTTGCAAAGAATGTCCTGGGTTTCGCAGATAGGAATTGAATATACATAATGTTCTATAGCTAGTAAGTATTTAATTAACGAGTCTATGAACTCCAAGAGTTAGGAAGTGTTATGTGCGATTCGAGCATTGGAATTAACCACCCATTAAAATGGAATGGTTTGTGTTCCTAATGGCTTACAAAAAAGTTGGAAGGCACAGGAAGGACATGGACCTGTTGGAACGGGTCCAGCGGAGGCCATGAAGATGCTGCGAAGGCTGGAGCCCCTCTGCTGTGAGGACAGGCTGAGAGAGTCGGGGTTGTTCAGCCTGGAGAAGAGAAGGCTCTGGGGAGACCTTAGAGCCCCTTCCAGTCCCTAAATGGGCTCCAGGAAAGCTGGGGAGGGACTCTTGATCAGGGAGTGGAGCAACAGGATGAGGGGGAATGGTTTTAAACTAAAAGAGGGGAGATTTAGACTAGCTATTAGGAAGAAGTTCTTTCCTTTGAGAGTGGTAAGGCACTGACCCAGGTTGCCCAGAGAAGCTGTGGCTGCCCCATCCCTGGAGGGGTTCAAGGCCAGGTTGGAGGGGGCTTGGAGCAACCTGGTCTGGTGGGAGGTGTCCCTGCCCAGGGCAGGGAAGCGGGACTGGATGGTCTTTAAGGTCCCTTCCAACCCAACCTATTCTATAATTCTATGATTGGTAGTCTTGTGCAGATGCACTGCAATATATTGATGCACTCAATATAAATGAATCGGAGTTTTGTATGTATTTACAGGTGTAACTCACCTGGTTTTATTGCTGTTCTTGCCCAACTTGGCAAGAAACTTTTGAGGGATTGCAAGGTAATGTGAAAAATTGCTCGGAGACTGAAGTGGTTAAATGTATATTAAAAGTACTGTACAAAAATGAATTTGGTGTAGGATATTGTGCTGTGCAGCTTTTTGAAAGCTATTAGAGGAAACGTGAATTTAATGGGGGGAAGAAAAACATTTGCAGTGATCCAAGATAGGTGTGGAGGGAAGATGTCACTGGGACCACAGGGAACTGGGAGCATATGGGCAGCTTCTTTTCAAACTTGAAGCAAGAAAGAGGGGAACTGTGGAGCCAAAGGGTAGAAATTGCATTATTTTAGACTGAAAGGTAAAAAAAAAAAAAAGAAAAACATAAAGTGTTGATGGTAAGAGCTGTCCAGAACAGGGCAATGGTAAGAGAAGACAAAGGCATGGATTTGTTGAGACCCTGTAGATGAGGAGAAATCGGTGTAGTACACGGTTTTCCTTTCCCACTGTCCATACCAAGTTATCTCATCTTTCCACTTAAATTGTTCGTGTAACAGCAAATGGCTGCTACAATTTACTTTTTATCTTTGGAATTCAAACCCCTTTACCCAGCAGGCCAGTATTATTATCCCCACTGCAGCACAGAGAGCAGGCAACCTGTCCCAGGTCACTGGGGAGACTGGGAGGCAGTGAGTGTGTCGCCCTGTTGGCTGCTACGTAGCCCTGCCTTCATTCAGTGGATATTTGCCTAGGGGTGACTCACTGATTTTTCCATTAGATAAATAGATACTGAGAAGTTAAGGGCTAGGAGGTGGATTTCAAAAAGTATTTGAATGCCTGCAGATCCAACTGCTCATTCCGTAACACCTTCATTTGGGCCAGCCCTTGGTTTAGAGGCATAAATGGATGAAAAATAGTGGCGAAAGCCAGTTTCATAATTTCAGAGTCTTCTTTCAATCAGGATTTTAAAACTAGATGGCAAATATTTGTAAGTGTATCTTATTTTTGTAAGTGCTTGTGATCGGTCCCTTCTGACCAGAGGGAAAATGAGTTTGTAGTCACACTGACATTAAGACTTTGACACTGCAGTTCAGCACAAGGCAGCTCGTTATTCTGAGGAACGGAGATTTCTCTTGCAGTCTTTTAGTGACTGTCGAGGCAAAAGAAAACAGTGCCTTGTTTTTCATAGCATGATGGTTTCCACTAGAGCCTAATGCTACTCCACCATTGTTATTGAATTTCTCAGTCATGTGTCAGGAGAAATCAGGAATGCAGAAGTCAACAAGTAAGATCAAGTTCACTGAGTAAATAAAAAGTATGTGCTTATCAGCAGAGATCTTCCGCAAGTATGTACAGCTCAGAGCACGGGCAGGATGTTTCACCAAGTGACAGCTGTAATAAAATTAAAAAAAAAAAAAAAAATTAAAAAATCACATCGTTCTCTAGTCACTTGTTGCTGATAAACTTGTCAGTCTCTCCCAAGATACTTTTTGTTGTCACTTCATCACTTTAAAAAGCATAAAGTTATATAATGGCTGTCATTGTGGACTTGGATGATAAGAGGGGGGAAGAAAACAACTTTATTTCTGAACCGGAGCCAGTGGAAGCGTTAGGCAAAGTCTGCATGCCCATTAGCTGAGCTTTGAGGTGGCCTCATAGAAGGTCATGGTTTTCTGAGGCCTGCAGCTATTTTGCTTTCCATAAAGCGTCATTGGAAAAGAATTGATACATGGGGCTTTGAGATGTGCTTAAAACTTTTAACTTTACAAAGGTGAAAATGGCTTGAGCAGTCGCTGTGTGTGCTCTGGGGCAGTTTGCATCGTTAGTGTCCTGGCAGAGCATGTACTTAATTCAGTGTCCTGTAGGTGGGATAATTAATCTGATGTTTGGTGTGTGAGAATGGTTTCATTTTCGTTAAAAGATTTCAACTTAGAACAATAATCTGTCTGTACCACAAACAGAAAACACGTCCTTGAAACGTTGGCAAAGAGAAGGGGATTCGCAAAAATGCTTTGGGATGCATTTGAGGGAACGGAATTGTGTTAAACCATTTGGGTCAGAGGCTTATGACAAATGCTGAGTGTACAATTCGGTGCTTGAGGGACTCAAAATGTTTTTATATAGTTCGGGTACCTCTAGCATAGTCTGAGTTAAAGGGAGGAGATTCGAGAGATTTCAAGGTGATGCTTGGTGCCTCCTTGATGTGCAAGATGAAGTTGCAGATTTTAGGCACGTATCAGAATGAAAGGGAAGTATGAAATAATTTTTCATTGCTCATTAAAGCAATCTCTCATAAAATGACAAAGCAGTCTTCTCATTTCTCCCCGGCACCTCTGAAAATACAATGAGATCACCATTTAATCTTTTTTCTTGTTAGCCGTTTGGATAATAGTTACAGTTGTGTAGTTACAGCAAACTTGGAGAAAAATACAGAAGAAAAAATGCAGGGGAGCAGGGGGAAAGCCTGTGGGGCTTGGCATGATTTAACATAATAAAACTTCAGGAAACAAGGCAAATATTTTCAAGCTTGGTTACCTAAAATTTGTTTTACGTGTTTATTTTTAAATGTATGAATTGTCATCTTAATTAGAAATTCTTTTGCGAGGCAGAATCTCTCTGTTGCCTTTTGAAGTTGGTACTCGGCTTTTCTGAAAACTAGGCTGTTTATCAGGGTTTTTTTAACGCGGGGTAAGATAACTAACTAATACTGTGATCAAAGTGGCCTAAGTTTGGCTGAGAGCTAACGAGGGGAGGAGGCTGTGACTGTCTGGAAGCAGCTGTAGAAGTGGGAGAGAAAAAATATTTCATAGTGTATTGCAAGGATATGGAAAGAAATTGGGATACAAGTGGAGCCCGTGATTGAAGTGCCATTGTTTGAGATATCTATAATGAGGCTGGATGATGCATTTTAAGCAGTTACTTTATTTAAGCGCTGGCAGCATGCTCAGTGCTGCTGAGGGCTGCCGAAAAAGGGAGGGGGAAGGAGAGAACAGATAATTAAAACCCCCTCCTGGTGTAGGCACCGCAGGGTCTGTACTGGTACCCGCGTGCTGGAGGCTTGGCACAGAGACCTGCGTGATTCCACCCAGCATGGAAATTGCTGTCCCAGTGGCCCCAGAGGACACACATCCTTCTTCTCTAGAGCTTCTTATTGCTCAGGAACAATATAGAACAAGTGCGATGATCTCCTCCCCAAAAATCCCTTCCTTACATTGTATGCCTTCAAAACTGTTGGGTGTGTTTTTAACAATTCCTGATATTAGAATCACAGAATTGTCTAGGTTGGAAGGGACCTTTCAGTTCGAGTCCAACCATCAACCTGACACTGACAAAAACCACCATTAAACCATATTTCTAAGCACTACGTCTACCTGTATTATAAATATCTCCAGGGATGGTGCCTCAACCACTTCCCTGGGCAGCCCATTCCAGTGCTTAATAACCCTTTCAGTGCAAAAAATTTTCCTAATATCCAGTCTAAACCTGCCCTGGCGCAATTTTAGGCCGTTTCCTCTTGTCCCGTTGCCTGTTCCTTGGGAGAAGAGACTGACCTCCTCCTTGCTACACCCTCCTTTCAGGGAGCTGTAGAGAGCGAGAAGGTCTCCCCTCAGCCTCCTTTTCTCCAGGCTGAACACCCCCAGCTCCCTCAGCTGCTCCTCACAAGACTTGAGCTCCAGACCCCTCACCAACTTCGTTGCCCTTCTCTGGACCCGCTCCAGCACCTCAATGTCCCTCTTGTAGTGAGGGGCCCAAAACTGGACACAGTTCCCTATATTCATACTCGCTTTTCCTCTTTCAAGTTCTGGGCTTCAGCTTTGTGTTGTGCTACAACTGTAATTAAATGAAGCAGTACCACTGTTTGCCTAGAATGATCATTTTGAGTTTTGGAGGAAATTTTATTTATGCTAATGAGACATTTTCAATACACATCACTTTCTTTTTTGACTTTTTAGGATGTGAAATCTAAAGCTGACAAACCAGTGGTGGCAGATCAGCAGGAAGCGGAGGAGCGGCTCCCAGAAAACGTATGTGTGTTTACGTTAACTGATAAGGACAGGTTCTGGGGGCTTGATCTAGCAGAAGTTTGAGTGATTTATGGAGAGAAGGGGTTAACTGGAGAGACATTAAAATAATTTTCTTGGTGAAAACTTAAAACAATTACTTGCTTCTCTTTATGTATGTGGAAATAGTCACACAGGCTCGTGTCAAGGATGTTCTTTGTTGTTTAAAAGTAAAAAAACCAACCAACCAACCAACCAAAAACCACATTATTTGGTATGACAGGCACAACTGAGAAAGGTGAAGCCCTGTCCCTACTTCCTTCATGAGCATTTCCGGAAGCGCAGTTATCCAGTCATCCTGATTTTCCATTTATTTATGAAGACAATGTTTTCAGTTCATCTATGCTTATTGCTTGTTTCCCTTCAGTCGACTTAGTGGATTTAGTAAGGTATAATAATCAACAACTAATGATTATGTCCACAAAACATGCCTTTCTGTGATTGGTAACTGATCTCTTCTGCTTCTGCTTTGCTTTTAGGTCCTCAACCAGGTCAAACAATCCAAATCTTCAACCAAAGTACCAGCCAACTCACAGGAGATACCCCTGGTGCCAACACCTACTTATCTTTCTCCAGAGGCAGAAGCCACCAACCGTAGTATGAACCGATTATTTTTTCTATGCTTTATAGAGTATATTTATTACCCTTACCCAGGATGGCGGGGTTTTTTCCCATACAACTTTTGCTGAGATTTTTTCTTTGAATGAGCTATTAAGAGTTATTTTGTACAGTGTTTATATTTTTCTCTCATTTTGCAATTTTTGAGAGCTTGAAGGTGTCTTCACTTGTTTTTCTTGACTTTTGCTTACAAAGGCGTTGTTCCTCTTTTTTAATTAAAAAAGAAGGAAAGGCAATCTAGGACATATCCTGTCCGTTCCATGGTGCTGGAACATGGCCTTATCTGTCCTGAATGGAATAGACCTTGCCACCATTATCTGAATTGTATGGGTCATAACTGGATTAGATGTCCTCCCAGACATTTACTCTGAACATTTACTTCCAGAACTCTAGAGTCATTGTGATTTAGAGATTTTAGAAGTGACTCAGAGTAGCCTTCTAGTTCAATTTAGATTGGTAAAGGTGAAGAGCAAAATACGAGTGCTTAATACGATTCCTTTGATGATTTTCATTTTCTCGTTGAATAGTGTGACTTATTTCTTCATCTTTTCCTGTTCTTAGTTGTCTTTCCACCTCCACTGCCTGTGGATCCAGCAACGTGTCCTATAGTTCCAGGGCAGGAGATGACTATAGAGATATCTAAGGGCCGCTCAGGCCTAGGACTCAGCATCGTCGGGGGGAAAGACACTCCGCTGGTGAGTTTCTGGTAAACTAATATTTACTGTCTCTGGCAAAGAATAGGAGACAAAGAAAAAGGTAGAAACTAATGATGCCATTAATCTGTAATTGCTCTAATGAATTGCTCAGTACGGGGAGGAGAAACCAGCAACTACAGTCTCTGACAACAAATTGGTAACTTTGCCTTGTATCAGATCAGCTGTTTGCTGTTCCTGTTTAAATGGAAAGGATTGTGTTTCAGTAGTGCTTTCGGCTCTGGTCAGAGTTTACAAATATGTGGTTTTTTTAACCATGAAGAGTTTCAAGCAGGTAAGTTACCAAAATGGTTGGACTAGAAATGAATGTCACAGAGGTAGAGCTGCTTCAGCAAGGTTAACGCCACGGCTTGAGAGCATAAATGCTTAGTAGCTGTTTAAACAAATGGTGATTTATCTCCCTGACAGCAAAAGCCCTTGCCGAACAGAGGTAAACCAAAGGTAATCTTTTCTTGTTTTCTGCGTCTTTTTGCTTCATCTTGCTCTTTACTGTGCTGTTTTTTAAACAAATATTTTCAGCTAAATTAAAAATCTATCACTTCAAGTATAAACTCAGCGAGTTAGTTATGCTCAACCCTGCTCTGCCTCCACCATTGCTGTTTCCACTCCACTTTCCGTTTAAGAGTTACTCTGTTGCAGTATAACAGAATGTCAGATTGGTTTTTTTAAATGTCAAATTCAATTCTTTCAGTAAACAAGTCTGCTGCAGAGGTGTCTTTACTGGGTTCTCCCGAATCCCCTGCCACGGAGACACTTAAGGCAATAGAGCTGCTCTGTTACGTGCGGCTGTTCCCAAAAATATAGTGGTGCATCATTAAGCAATGAAGTGCTGTGAGTGTCAGCAGCTACAGACAGTTGCAATGTAGTAATCCTTTTCCAGACCAAGAAAAAGAAGGAAAAAAAACCACGAGGAAGTAGAAAGGAAAAAGAAAGTTTTATTTTGCAAAATGTAGGCTGTATCTTTTACAATATTAAAGCTGAAATTGGAAAAGGTTCAGCTTTTGGTCCCATTTATCCAAGTCTCTGATTATGTAGGGTTTGGATGAATTGCTGTGTTTCACATGGAGATGGATCTGAGTTATGCTGAAGGCTTAAATCAGCCTTTATGGTTTTCACTCTGTCCAGGCGGGTGCTGTTCTATACCCAGGCCCTTTTTTGTCGAGCAAATTCAAATAAGAAGTTCGGCGTTAGTCATCTCTCTGCTTTTTCATTTAACTGGAATTTGGAAATAATACATGGCAGTCTCTCAGACGCAATCTGGTACACGTCTTTCATGAGATTTTAATATAAATAAATGAAAATTATAAATATCTGCTTTACAGAGCAGATGAGAAAAATGCAAAGGATTTTATTCTTTAAATTGAGTAAATGGTTTTGGTTAAGTATCATACTTTCATTAGTTTATTCATTAAAGTGTCCTCCTAGGAATTTATTTTAAAAATCTATGTACTTGATTGCAGTAACTGAAATTCATGAAGGGAGGGAGGTCCCTCTACCCACATTTCAGATCCTCGCATTACAGGACTTACCCAAATGAGTCCCTCTTTCTTTCCATATTTCTGAATCTGTTCCTCCGGAGGCGGGCGATGTTGTTTCATAGGAAACAAGTTGCTTTTGTGAGACCACGGTCTAATCTGATGGTTTGCCATCTGCAGGGACCCTCTCCAGAACTTGTTCTCCAGAAGTTGCTCAGCACTTCTCCTCAAAGCAGGCAGCCAGGGTTGTGTCTTTAGCTGGTGGCATCATCATCGCTCCATCTGCTTTGTACTACTGATCTCCCCCAAATAGTTTTGATGCCTTACTTTTTGGGCCATGAAGGCAAAAAAAAACTTAGAGTTGAAAGGAAGTTCAGATAACAAAATGAGGAGGGGTGACAGGAAATCCTACTTGGGACTGTAGGAAAGTTTCTGTCTTTCTGGGTTTCGTGGACTAGAGAGGAAAATAAAATCTAAAAAAAAGCCAAAGTCAGGTTCATGGAGCTGAGTGATGTGATCTTTTGTATTTAAAAAAAAAAGGCAAAATAAATTGACTTACAGCTTCACTGCTTCTGTATGTGTTCTGCTTACATGCCACAGAAGTTCATCGCTTCTGAAGGTCTTGCGTGGCAGAAACTGTGTATCCAAGACCCACTGTTTTCTGCAGTGCAGAATTAAAACACAGCTATAATTGGCTTCAGCAGTTTGGGGTTGGATTTTTAGCTATTTCTGAAATGGGAATTGTCAGATCAAAGTCAGAAAGACCGGGAACAGCACCATTTGTAGCCTCTCTCTGCGAGCACGAAGCGGGGATGCTGTCTTTCCTATTCTTGTAGTTCAGGTGGCGCACACAGACAATAGAGGTGAGGTGCCCTGATGGGACCATGGAAATGTGCTCCACTGGGGACAGAAAAGGCATGGCAGAGGAGGGGTGAATCTGTGGGACCAGTGTCTGCAGAGACTTCTTTTACCTTTTTGTAAAGAGAAAACAAGACATGAACACCCATTTCTTCCTCCTTTTTCTACTGGGGTATCTTTATTTCTCACCTGTGCAGGTGTGCGAGTGCCTACAAACCCATGAAGGATATGAACCCCAGTTCCGAGGATCTCAGAATTAATTTATCCTGGGGGATACAGGGAGGCTGCTCCTCGGTAGGACTTGTCAAATCTAAGGGCCTCATCTATGTGGAATTAAAATGCACTTGATCTAAAAAATACTTAACTGAGTCAATGCTGGTGATCAGCACTGATGCTCAACAGCAGCTCACGTGTGATGGGAAAGCTTGCTTTGGAGTATTTGGGATCTATCTTAAACACATGATGTACAGTCCCAGCTTTTGGAATCATAAATCTGGGAACCCACTAAAGGGGCGCACTGCTTCAAAATGAAATATAGAGTGCAACTTGTCAGTCATAACCTGAGGAATCTCATCAGAAATCACCAAGTAGGGACTTGAAAAACACATAGCTGCGAGCAGGGAGGTTAATTTGTTCAGGAGGTTGGAAAGTGATGTCTTAACCCCTGTGAAATGTTTTGTGTTGAGAAGATTTTGCATTACACTCGCAAAACCATTCAGGTTGGATGTATTATAAGCGAGGCCTATGGCTGTGTGCTTCAGGGAGCAGGAGAGCATCAGCTGGGAAGACGTGCCTGTAGAAAGGAAGGAAGGATTGTCCTTGAGAGCTGTCTTCATGTTGTTGATCTTTAAAGTGCGGTAGCCCTTAAGCCAGTCCTATTTCATTTTATTCTAAGGGCTGATTTATACTTTTATTTTTTTTCTTCGCTGTCTTTCATTTCACCTTCCCCTGTGCCCCTGAGAGAGAACACAACACATGGCCTCTGCTTTAAAGCAATTAAACTGCAGAGTGGAGCTGGCTGAAGTACAGGACTTTCAATTTGTGAGAAGATTATTTTTTTTTTGGTTGTAGTCCAATCAAACTTGTAAAAGTAACCTCAGAGCGGGATTTTTTTTTTATTTTTTTTTTTAAAAAGTATTTTCAGAAACATCCCAAAATGAGGTTTGAGGCTCTAACTCCGCTCCCCAGGACACCGTCCTGCCCTCTCGTGCCCCCGGTTGCTGAATGAGATATAAATGCTTGTCACCTCCACCACTGCTAATAGCAGCCATAAACCTGACAGGGATGTCATTGTCACTCGGCAGCTGCCGGTGCTCCCGGGGCGCCTGGACCGCTGGATTCCTGAACTGGGAGCTGCCAGCACTGGGCAGGACGCTGGAGCCTGGAGGAGCTGTGACTTTTGGTGGGACATGGAGTTCAGCTTTCAGACCCGGGCGTTCACGGCAGGGAGACAGTGCTGGCACGGCCGGCCGGGATCCCGCGGGATAACTGGCCCTGCAGCACCGGTCCTCCATAGTCCAGTCCTCCATAAACTTAGGAAACATTCCTCAGCTATTCTGCTTTTGATTCACACATTCTGCAGAAGTTGTTTCAAGGCAAATAATTTAGTTTTGAGTCATGAGCTTTTTTTCTATGAAACCGTCTTGCCTGAAAGTTTCTCTGAGGTTTTCTTCTTAAATTGTCTGAGAACAGGGCATTGAGGAATTATTTAAGAAAAGATGTCCTGGTACTCCTCCAGATTGGCATGTGGGGTTAAACCATCCGAACCCCATTATCACACCAGGGTGGGTGAACGTGGCGATGTCTTGTCCACTTAGTGACTTGCAACGAGCCATTTTCTATAAAACAGGATTGTCAATTTACAGGGATTTTATTCTTGGCAGTACATGGGAAAAAGCATCTCTCTAAGATGCAAACGTTTTTTTCATTGATGGGAGCCCTGTTTTGCTTCCAGCTGAATAATTTAGCAATGGTCGAGTTGATTACTCCTAGTTATTGACTCTGTATTTGCTGCCTGGGTGATTAAGACACTCAGACGTGCCGGAGGGGATTCAGCCGTTCCAGGGCTGGTACAGGGACATTCCCCCCAGGCAGGGTTAGAAAACCCTGGGAGGGGAGGAGAGCACAGAGGCTCAGCTGGGGCTTGAAATCACAATTAAGTGCTGAAGAGGCACCTGCGATATGAAAGAAAAAAAGATGGCGGGAGCAGTAACCCAGGGGCTCTTTGGTGGGGGAGTAGCTCGGAGCGGTTGTTGCCTGAACCTGAGGAAGAAAAGAACCATACTTTATCCTGTGTCTTTTTTTATTGAAAATGAAAGCAAGCCTCTAATGCAGAATTTTTGTATTGGGTTGTCTACTTTGAATTTGGTAAATAAAAACTTCTTTTACTTTTGCGTTCGGCTGGCTTTAATAAAAAGCATTTTTAAGGCAATTAACAAACTTTAAGGTATTCCATCTGTGAAATAAAGTGATCCACGAAGCCAGGGAAATGGAACACGTTAGCAGTGCTCCAAAAAGTAACAGAATATGCCCGGGCTTGGCTAACACTGGTTGGTGTGAGAGCTGGTAACGCCGCAGTGGGAGAGGAACAAGCTTTTCTAATCCCCTCGGTGAGCCCAGAAGGCTCTCTGGCTGGCGGCGGAGCAGGGGAGCTTCGTGATGGTGGGGATGCAGCTTGACAGAGGAATATTTAGATTCATTCTGTCAGTCCAGGTGAGTCAGACCTTGCACAAACCCCATCTGTTAAGGAAGGGCAAGGGAATAATCAAGAAAACTGTGACTTTAAATTGCAGCTGTTCAAGACCCGATGTTTGCCCCTGGAGCTGTGAGGGCTAATTACCCTGCCAGGATCTCCTCGCTGCCAAGAGCAGGCTGTTACTAATAGCGAAGCCAAGGCTGATATCTCTGTTCCGTGCCGTGCTGCAGTCAGCAGTGGGGACCTACCTAAACACGAGGACTGGTGTGACTTCTGCGTTCCTAAACAAACAGGTTCTCCCTTGGTTGAGCTTTCTTCCCTCCCTCCCGCCTCAGTTATATTTAGATTCAGGCAAAAATAGCTTCATCAGTTACAGACAGCCGAGGTCTGAGCGACTTAGTAGCCAGTCATCAAGCGCAGCTAAGACTGAAACTGGTTTAGTGGAATATGCTTACCTTGTAACTACAAATGAAAAGCAAGAAATTGGCCTCAGGAGTGTTTCAGCAATGTATTGGCTATAGATACTGTTGCTGTTAAGTCTTTCGCACGATGAATGGAACAATAGAACGAAAAATGGTAATAGAAGGCGAAATTTTTAATCCTGGCTTGGGTATTGGAGAGGAAAAGTTTGCGGTTGGGAGAGAAAAAAATGCAATCACTTCTTAACCATCACCCACATTTATAAAACAGAAGGCAATTTAATGACAGAGTGGTAAATGCAGTTAGCTTGGAATTGTGAGGAATTGCTTTGTCTCTTGGTTGAATAATGTTAAAATGAAGTTGGTGGATTCATCATAATTCCAGACGGACGTTAGCTTACAACAGCATGAAAAAAACCAAACTGCCTTGTACATGAGTTATCACAAATGGGAATGAGAGCAGTAAGTTTTGCAAATCATGTATTTGATGGATCTTTGGCAAGGGTTTAGCTGAGTGTAGGGCTGGCTTGCGTAGCAGGGCCTTGCTTGAAGAAGCTGGTGTCTTCCAGGAGTGTAAATCAACCGTAAAATTTAAGCTCATGATACACAAAAGCAGTAGGACATGTCAGAATGGACTTCAGGGGTATCTTGCTTGCTGCTGGTTGAAACCATTGGCTTTTGGCTTCCTCTGTCCTATGCATTCAGGATCTCGTGCATTCTTCATAACCAGTGTTATGCACTGTACACTGTAAATTTTTTTATTTTTTTTTTTATTTAATAAAATAATGAGAGTGAGAGAGTTAACATTTTAATATGTAGTTCTGTGTTTTATTATTCCCTCTAAAATGAGCATGTATACTTTTTGAAAAACTTTGGTTTGCTTTGGCATGTGATTCATAGAAACATAGCTCTTTCTATCATTCTGACTTAAGTCATATATTTTTACACTAAACATCTTATTACCTTAGTTTTATTATTTCAGAATCAAAGGAGAGCTTGCAAATGTCTATGACTGCAGACCCAAGGAATGTTAATGAATAGTGCCATTGAATTTTCAGGTTTTAGCTTTTCTGATCTTAGAGAATATAACTGTAAGCAAAAATATTATGCAAGCTGAATAAAATTTAAATAAATAAGGACCAGATGTAACTATAGGGGCCTATAAAATGTAATACAAATATTATCCACTTCCTTAAAATAAATCTGTATTTTAGTATGAAAAATTATATTCATATTGATGTTGTGGATTAATCTTTTTATGAAAGTTGGCAAGTGAACACCATCTCTTGCATGGGCTTGTTCTTAAATGGGAAACAGACCTTTTGTTTTGACCTTGAGTAGAGAAGTTTTTCGGTATCATGCGATGTAAAGCATTTTTACATTAACACGGTAATACATTTTTACATTATATAGCCTGTTTTATTACAGTAGTGTTTGGCTTAGGATTTCGGGTGCCTGTTAATGGTTTGTGAATGCTAGCAATTGCAAAATATTGGAGTGTTAGAAGGAGGTACACGCAGCACGACGCATTAGATAAACCCCTTTAAGAAGTCAAGTGATTTGCTTGGAGTTGACCTTCAGCTTTTGTTGCTGAACCGTTATCTTTTAGATTCCATTTAGATCTGCAAATGGAAGATCATAGATCATAACGTAACTGTTGTAATTTCCTCTGCCTACAACTAACCAGCAGCTGGATTTATTTTAACTACTGAGAGATTCTTATATGGGGCTAGTTCTGCAGCAGAACACGCTGAGCGACCAGTTGATTTCTACTTTATCTGTGAACCAGCCTGTAAAAATGAAATGACAATTTTACTACTCTGGACAAAGTATTATAAAAGTTGAAAAGGAAATAACTAATGATATTGTACTTGCCCTGGGAAAGAGATAAATCTGTAATCTCGCAGTCAGCAAAGCCCTTTGTAGCTTTATTCTCTTTAATAAATGCTAATTCAGTATAACATTTGTAGCTATGTAGGAAGTTTGTTGGAAATGCTTAGGAAAACACAACTTGTCAACTAAATCAAAAAACATCTTTTCCTGAATGTTGTTCTATATGTAGCTTACTTTTTTTGTGCTTCCTCAGGAAAGCACTCCAATCCATGCAGAAAGCTTCATTTCTTACACCAAATACATAATTATGGTTAGTGGTAAGATCCGTTCACCTAAGTACAGACCAAACTGAGATCCAGGCACGTATCTGTATATCTACAAATGGCCGGTGATGCTCTGGTGGTAGAGACACCCTTGTAGCTGGACTCTCAGGACTGTTTGGGGGATTTTTTGTCTCATGATTACCGCCTTAAAATGCACATCTTGGAAAATATGGTCTGGGATTTTCAAGCAACTCATTTCTAACTGGGTATCTTATGCGCTGTCATTCTGTTGTGATGATTATTGCAGTCCTCAATACACCGTGGTTCACCTTATTTCTGTGAAGCACCTTTGACCCCATCAAAATAAGGGCTGGGTCTTGGAGGCTGAAATAACGCAGCAAAGGTAAACTCTAAACAAAGTTAATGTTAGCTCAGTTAAAGAAATAGCTTGTTGTGAATGGTCTGCAGTAGATAAGGACTATTCAGTACTGTGCAAGGAGCCTCTCTACCAAAATTCAGATCTTTTTCCTTGTCAAAACCAGCTGATATCAGGTATGTGGGCACGTCTCTGCTCCAATTCTTTTGAAATCCCCCCTCTTGCAACCTGTTCCACCTTTTATCACATGATACAACTTCATAAAAATATTCATGTTTGAGCCTCCTTCATGTCTCGTGTCCGTTTACTCCCTCACCTTCTACTCCCGACATTTGCAAATAACTCCGTAGTCTGGGGGTTGATTTTCAGTGGTAAAGGGCACCTGCGTTGAAAGCTGCTGCTTGTCCTTCTGAAGAACAGCTGCAGAGAAGGAAAAAAACACTAAAGAGACTGGCTCAGATGCTATAAACTTGCAGAAAAAGTGTGAGCAGTCCAAGCCTAAAGCCAGACAGCTTGTGAGACTTTCTCACCACTGTTTATGGTCCTGCAGGCTTTTAAGGTTCGCTTGGTCAGTGATTTTCCTGAATAGAAAGCTGATTTTACCACCTTTCTCCCAGCGGCTCAATCAAGATGGTGCTATGTGGTCATTGCCTGGGGTCTCTCCCATACCAGTTTTTTGACATTTAAGATGCAAAGATTAAGCTGTCACTCTTACTGAATTTAATTCTTAACATGAGGATTTCTGTTTGTGCTCTCTGCTGATGGGGGAGTCGATATCCTTCCCCCTGCCGAGTATCTGAAGTTGTTAAATATCAAGCAGAAAAAATATCCATAGCTGGAGGGAGAATTGAGATCTGATTCCCCAAGAGTTCAGGGCTATTCCTTTCCCATAGATTGAAGGAAATGCGATGTAGACTACGCTGTGCACATTTTACAAGCTGGATTTTCCATAAGGGGGTTTCAGATCACGGAATCACACAGAATCACAGAATGCTATGGGGTTGGAAGGGACCTCTGGAGATCATCTAGTCCAACCCCCTGCCAAAGCAGGGTCACCCAGAGCAGGTTGCACAGGAACACGTCCAGGTGGGTTTGAATGTCTCCAGAGACAGAGACTCCACCAGCTCTCTGAGCAGCCTGGAAGGGCTCTGCCACCCTCAAAGTGAAGAAGTTCCTCCTCATGTTTAGATGGAACTTTTATAT
The DNA here is from genome assembly GCF_964106895.1 of Numenius arquata. Taxonomy (NCBI): domain Eukaryota; kingdom Metazoa; phylum Chordata; class Aves; order Charadriiformes; family Scolopacidae; genus Numenius; species Numenius arquata. Next base: position 59,155,358 of record NC_133583.1, read on the forward strand.
AAAAGTTTGTGCCCGTTTCCTCTTGTCCTGTCACTGGGCACCACTGAAAAAAGACCGGCCCCATCCTCTTGACGCCCTCCCTTTAAGTATTTATAAGCATTGATTGGGTGTTGCATTCTGGAAGGTTGTTGGCGTTGTTCTTCAAGGTGTTGACCAAGAGACTCCATGAGCTCTTCTGCTCATCTGCCTTTTCTTCCAGAGCCAAAACCTCTTTTGTCAGTCGGTGTGAGAGTTGTCAACTGTGCGCCTTCCCTTTGCTCAAGAGACAGTGCAATCGCATGGATGTTCTGCTGGAAAAGTGAGAATGGGGTGTAGCTGTCCCACAGCTCGAGTCTGAACCTTTCAAAATACCACCTAATATACCATGTGGCAGGTAATTTGGTAAACTTTACTACTTGTTAACAGGTTTGGTGCATATCGTATACCAACCATGTATGTTCTTGCCACGTTTGGGAACTATTCCGGCTCGCAGGTGATTTTTTTAGCCGTGCAGTATCGATAGCGTGAGAGCTATCAGCTTCATTTCATTGAACTGCAGCCCCTTCAGTATTCAATATAAGCGTTATTCAGCCAATAATGTTCGGCAGCCTCAGCAGCAGCAGACAGCTCTCCTTCTACTTTGTCCTTCAGGGGTTTTGTGGTTGAATAGTCAAGGATCACACCTGCGAGCCTGGACTTTGTTTAGCCTGTTAAAATGCTGTTTATATGCCCTGGCTTGTATTCTGCATCCTTCTGTCCCATACAAGAAATGTTCAACTTTGCATTAATTCCCAAATTATCTATCGGTCCCAGACTAACGGAGCATTCTTTGTCAAAATAAACAAAGATTAAAGCTCCAGGTTTTTTTAACATATTTGTAAACCTTATGAAGTATGTGCTTTCAGCAGCTGGGTATCTTTCTTTAAACAACCCTGTTCTTAATACGAGAGTGTTTCCATTTCCCCCTTCTGCACAAGCAATTTTTGCGACTCCGCCAAGCTGTATCATGGAGTTGCCATAATCCCTATGAAACTGGTGGTGACAGGAGATGGGGAGGGATGGGAGTGAAAACCAGTCCAGAGCCGCCATGAATTCACAACCTCTAGTGGAACGTTGGCGCCATTTTCCCTTCCTCCCTCTCGACTGATTGATTTTTGAGCTATTTAGGCCTTGACTTCTAGAAATCTCAGCCACACAATGGAATTTGAAGCTAGAGAGCAGGAGCTGCAGGCGTCCAGGAACCAAAACCTCTTCTTTAAATAAATGCTGTGTATTGTTTTAATCGTGATAGAGCCTAGTTTTTCTCTGAGACGCTGAGCGGGGTGTCACAACTTAAACCTGTAGCATGTTAATAGTCATTATAGATTAGGGCTCAGTTTAGATGGCTGGGGTATGGCATTACATCTCATTACTGCGTAAACTTCTTTAAAATATCAATATTATTGAAAATGTTCAATAACATCAATAGTTTGGTTTTAGTGATTTGTCATGGATGATCAAAACTAACGAGAGTCTTATCCAGATCCCACTAGATCCAGTGGAAAAAGATTACTTCTGGGTTAAATGCACTTTGAGCTGATCCCAGAAGTATCAGAGGAAAGAAGTGTGTTTATCATAGTTTACAAGCTCAGGAGGAGTCTCATATTTATGCTTATGGACTATTTAAAAATCTTTACAGTACATGGTGGACACGTTGCTTCATTCTGCTTTTAATCGATTTGATAAGCCCGATTCAACTACGCTACTTTAAAAAAAGAAAACCTAGTTAAGAAAAGCAGCGCTTTGGCAGATCAGTGAGATGTTTCCTTCTTCGGGGTGGGCAGAGACCAAACAGGAATGTACCTTTTCATGCCATATGTATTTTTAGTTCTAGGTCTGGCTTCTAACACACGCAGGAACCGCAGTGTAATACTGAATTGTTGCCTTTTCAAATAGATGGTGCAGATTGTTCAAACTGATAACACTCGGTGGTTCCTGAGTCTGAGCCTTAGGTATGTGCGGTTTGACATTTAGTAACGCACTGGGAAGAGCTGGGAACTCCAGCTCGGGGACCGTTTTTAAAGCAACTGCAGCTGGAAAACAAAGTTAAATGTTATTGAAAGCTCCTTGCTCAGAGGTTAGGAGATATCAGGTTTAATACAGGCTGAAAGTGTTTGATTTGACCATCTTGTGTACGTGCCCAGTTTGCTGTTACGTGGTCACGTTGACATTTTTTCTACTGAACCCCACGTTCATCCACTGCCATCCTGTTCGTCCTGGTCGAATGATGCTGTCTTAACAAGCCGGTCGATATTTTGTGTGATCTCGTTGGCCGCTTCTAAATGCCTTCCTTTGTAAAGTGTTTTAAAAAGTGAAAGTGAAGTGTGCTGTGGAAGTTCTAAACCACGGACTCAGCTTTTTCTCAAAGTTACCCGTGATCAGCCTCAGGTGAAAAAATATACATCACTGTCACCCTCCTGGCTTTCACCCAGGCCAAAGGCTCTCGTGTTGACTTAGAGTTATGTGATCGTTTTTAAAACAAAGGTAACCCTCCAACCTCCCCCCCCCCCCAAAAAAAAATCCCCAAACCAAAACAAAAACCCACCACCAAACAAAAAACCACAACAACCCCACAACTGAGGGAAGATCTGAGACACGTAGCAGAGGGTTTTGGCAGCGCTGCTGAGGTGGACGTGCACGTGTTACTCTGTTCCACTGCAAAGAGCTGTTTCAGTTATTTCAAGAAAACCCTGCAGTTGCCAGTGGCACATATATATATATATATAAAAATATTTTTTTTAATCAAACCATTCTTTTGGTTTTCTTAATTACCTTGGTACACAGCTCATAGTATTTTGCCTTCATTTATGTAGATTGAAATCTCTTTTTCCCCCCCATCCGGGACTCTTGTATCAGCTGTAACCCATTTGCGATTAAAATCCTCCAGGCTTTTTTCGGTGACTGGTGTAGATGTATCAAAGAGGGAGCCTGTGACAGTGGCGCTGTGCTCCAGCGGCAGCCGAGCGGCTGGAGATACAAGTCCCCGTCATTAAATAGGGCGTAGTGGGAATGAAAGAGAATGATGCTCTCGATGTTGTCTTGATCAGAGCGGTAGCTTAAGGGCGTTTGAGTTTTCTTTCTGTTCAACGTGCACCATGTGTTCTGGGAAAGGCAATGCGATGGGGGGGAGTTAACTCGCTGATGAGAGATGTAGTATCTGACGGTGTTTTGAGAACACGGAGGTACTTTGTTCTACCCCGGCAGCAATTTCCTGCCCCTGCTGCAGGAAACGGCGCACAGCGGGGCTGGCGGGCTGCGGACCCCCCAGCCTTTTGCTGCAGAAAGTCTCCCCTTCGACATGTACATCAAGCTGGGGAAGGAACTTCACAACCGTAGCGTTTTTTTGGAGGGTGTATGTGTCTGAGAACAGGTTCTCTCATCCCTACATCTCCAACTGAAAATCACCAAAGCCATTTTAAAGTTTGTAGTGAAGCCGTTTCTGGGTGTTTGCCGGTGACGCTGGAGAGAGGAGCACGTTCTGCCCAGTAAAGCGACCCATCCTGCGCTGCAGCAGGATGTTCACCTATTTGTTTCAGTAAGAAGAAAATAAAAAAAAGAACCAGACCAGAACAATGCAAAGGGAAAGCACCAGCAAGAGAACAGTATGTTCTTTGTAATGCGTTTTCTTTGGGGACATCTATTGCTGGCAATAAGATTAAATCACTGAAACCTTCCCTGAAGCTACATCTGCCACTGCCTACATTTTCCAACCTCAGTAATAAACTAACATTTGCCATTGTTCGTTTCTTCTGGATTTCATTTCTTACAGATTTAACCAGCGCTATTTACCACAAAGCATTCAGCTCTTGCTTAAAGCTGAGATCTATGCCAAGTCCCTAAAAATATTCATAGCTCCAAAGAATCTGGTTTTAAATAATATCATAAAAAGTAGACGATATTAATACAGCGGTTCACACTGAGTTCAGTACTGCTGATGCCAATGTCTAAAAATGATGGAAGCCTGAGAAGCTCTAGACAAGACTACCCTGAAGTGATGAACAAAATCCTTTTTACCTTTTTACTGGTATCTGTCTGTGTTTTGATTACGGGAGTAATTTTCTTATCCCAAAATATTTTAAAATAAGAGATAAATCTGTGTTACAGCCATGCTTACCCCGAGATGGAGCGCTGCACCTCTTTGCCGCGTGGGGTGGGCCGGGGGTGTTTGGGAGGGGAGGAGGATTCACGCCACCCCCTTCTTCCCGCAGGATGCCATAGTGATCCATGAAGTTTATGAAGAAGGGGCAGCAGCCCGGGATGGCAGGCTTTGGGCCGGCGATCAGATCCTGGAGGTAAACGAGTCTCTCTGTGTGTATGTGCTTATATCTTTGTCAGGTATATTTGTATTCAATGCAGCGTGGGTTTCTTGTAGGGGAAAGAGAGATCATTGAGTAGGGTCTCTACTTGAAGCTTCTTTCCTGTCACTAAGAACGTCCTGACAAATTCGTATTTCCTTACATATTCATATAAACTGAAGGTACAAATTGAGAATATATTAAATTTAATTGAGCAAGGCAGTTCTGGAATTACATAGTTCAGCTGTCATGTCCAATAGCTCAGTATTATTCATCTGTTTAATCTTTCATTCGGAGGCCTGCACTCACCGCCGCCGCTCCAGCATCCCTGGGCTGCCTGCGGACCCGGGGCTGGGAGATGAAGGTGGCCACAGCATCCCTCCAAGCATCCCTGCCGAAAAACCCACGCTGCCCACCCTGCTGGGGGAGCTGCCGGCTCCTTCGGGCCACGGTTCAACGCAGAGAATTATTTGCGTGAATAAATATAGTGGGTTTTTTTCCCCCTCGCAGAGAAGCGTGGAAGCGGAGGAGGGAAAGGGTTAAGAGAGAAGTGTTGGTCTGCAAATGAAACTTGCGTCAGGCAGGGGTTCAGCGCAGCTGCTGCAGCCTCTCGCTGTCAGACCAGGACAAATTCCCAGCATGGCCATTAAGGCTTTGGTGTGTAGGGTTAGAAAAATAGCGAGGGGCACTGGGGGAGTTGTCTTTACAGCTCTTGCATTGAAAATATTTTTTATTTTTTTTTTTTTAGCGTTGAGGCTGAAATGTTGTTTTCGTTTTATAAATAACTGGGTATTAACAGAGCACAATAATTAGGGGATAAAAATGGGGAAGGTTAATTAATTCTTCTCTGGCCAAACAGGAAAGTGCTAATGTTTGTACGCCGTAATATTGCTATTATTTCAGCTTTTAAAAGCCCTACTAATGAATCAAAAAGATGACTCTGAATTAGTTTCAGATTAGTATGATAAAGCACACGTAGATGCCTGTGTTGAGAAAAGAATACCGACTCAGTATATAAATAAATGTGTGCAGAATTAGTACAAAAGAGTATAATTACTATAGATTAGGCTTAACTAACTTAATGTAAAATTAAGTATGATTATAACTTTGCATATCTAGAAATACTGAGAAATATTTTCATTGCCTTAAAACTTATTACGTTATGTAAGTGGATTAACATTATATTGTTATTCAGTTATGGTTCATACTACTTCCTTAAAAATATTTAAGCGTTGATATTTTTTAGTATTGACAAATAAAAGATGTTTTTGTCAACAGAATATTGGCAAACATCTTAAAGGGCATCTGCGGATCAGGCTTGGCAAAATTAAGAGATTAAGTTTCAAGGTGCAATATATATTTTTTTTTTAGTACTTCAGCCTTCAATCAGAACTTCTTGTTCGGTCTGATATTACTAAAATGCTAAAACATTTTCAGGTTATCGTAAGAGAAATGTAATCGAGTGCTCCAGGAGCGGTCTTGTGTGCCATCTATTGGAACAAAGCAAAATAACCAGTTAATATGTCCTGCCTGGCCTTCGCCGTTGCCATGTGCCGATGCTTCTGATCCCTCTGGGACTGCTCGGCGGTGTCGGGAAGCCCGGGGAGAAGGAATCTGAGCAGTGAGAGATACAGGAAGCTCAAAGGAGCACGTCCCGCTTTGTTTAGTTGTAAGAAAAAAATCATTGTTTGAGGTTCCAGCATTTAAAAAGAAGGGAAGAACACCCACAAAACTTAGAAGCCAAAATGTTTTGATTATTGTGATTTACGCAAAGCGCTGAACTGGCTCGCGGTAGGAGATCCAGGAGCTCGGCCCTCTGGAAATGGGAGCACTAAATTACAGCGCCAGGGGGTGTCAATTTGACAAATTTGCCCTGTCACACAAGGGTAGGGCGTGATGAAAAGATCATTTATACATGTCATTTGGAAAGAAAACACTGATTATTTCAGGTGAACGGGATCGATCTGCGGAATGCCAGCCATGAAGAAGCTATCACTGCGCTGAGACAGACGCCCCAGAAGGTGCAGCTGGTTGTTTATAGAGATGAAGCACATTACAAAGATGAAGAAAACTTGGAGATTTTCTATGTAGATATACAAAAGAAAACGGGCCGGGGACTAGGGCTCAGCATAGCTGGAAAACGGTAAGAGCGTCTCTCTGACCGCACTGCACTTCAAATGAGAAAAATTTTTCTTTTTGCCATTAAATGGAACATGAAATAAAGGAAAAACTCCATCAGGAGCAGAATTTTGTGCCTAAATATCTTTAGGGGTGCCGTGGGGCTGTGGTCCTGGCTCCTCTGTCAGAACGCCGACACAGAACCCGTGTGGCCAGGGCTGGTGCTGGCCAGGAGGGCTCCCAGCACGGAGTGCGCCCAAGTGGCCACATGCAGTGCCAGGAGGCCACTGTTGCGCTGGCTCCAGCGTAGGTGTGCCTCAGGGCTCGGAAGCCCTACCCGTGGCTTTTCGGGTTTCAAAATGGGGAGAGAGAAGCCTTCCTATTCCAAATACCAGGATATGCCTTTGAAAATGTGAATTTGTGAATTAGATCTAGCTCCTGCTCAGGTTCAAAGGGATCAATGTCAGTGGAAGAGGTTGAGATAGACCCAGATCCTGAACAATACCAAAGTGACTCTCCGACCCTGTAGACAGCAGTTCTGTGAGTGCAGCTCAGATTGTGAGATACGGTGGTAGGTAACAGCTGCTTAATAAAATGTGACTTTTTACTGATGTATTTCCAAACCATTGCTATTAGATCATTCGAACCAGAGCGCTGATAGATTTAATCTTTCATTGCTAGAAGAGATTTACGGCATGACACTGGCGAGCACTCGTTCAGTGTTGGTGCGTAAGAGTCATATGGTTGCTCTTCTGGATTGCCAAAAAAAATGTATTTTCTCAATTACAAATCATCATGTCATTATCCTGACTGCGTATGGTCAGCAAAGTTTCCGCAGCGGTTTTTTTACAAGAGTGGCGATGTTTAACCCAGGTGTTGTGAGCAGATTGCGGGTTGGGTAATTAATTTAGCTTATGTAAATTACCCTACAGATGGTAATCTCAGTCTCCAGCCCTCCCGCGTTTGCTTCTGTGCAAAACTTTTCTGTACTGTTGCTAAATGCTTCGCTTGCAGGGATTCCCACCTTGGATTCTGAAGTCCATTAAATGATACCCAGGTATCATTTCATTCACAAACCCAGGTTGTGAAGTGTTGTGTCTTGCAGCATGAAGGACACCAACCGCCCAGTCTTGGCGTTGTGGCCAGCACCAGTTCTCACCATAGCGAGCCCTGGAGCTGGGGCCAGCACAGAGGGGTCCTGCGGCCCCCCTGGGAGGAGGCTGGAGCTGATAAATAAATATATTCCCCTCGCCTGCGTGTCCGGCTGCTCTCGCAAGCCTCGCTGCGGGTGGACAGCCACAAGGCTGGGTTTTCTGCCGCATAACTCATGTGCAGACTATAGAAGTCTTTTCTGCAGAGTTCTCCCTGCTCTTGTGTTGGGGGCCTCCGGGCTTCTAGAACAGAAACCGAGCTGCACCTTTAGGGGGAATGCAGGAAAAAAATATCTGAGCCTGCATAATTCATATCAGGCACATCAGGAGAGAGTTTAACTCCGTCTTAGACCGATCCTTGGCTTTTTATTCACACAAGTGGTATTTTTCATGAATCTTTATGGCTCATACAGTCAGAACTAATGGTTCAAGGGGAAAGATGGCATTAAATATAGCAAAACATGCCTTGGTTTTAAAACTCGTAGATTTTTTACACTCAAATGGTTGAATGGGGTGTAAAACTAGTTCTTCCTATGCTCACAGGTTTCTTTTAAAGTCTCTTAAATGCGTGTAATCTAAATTGGTCTCCCAAAGAATATTGGATTGTGTAATTAGCCATATGCTTCTTGCATTGTTAGAAATGGAAGTGGAGTGTTTATCTCTGACATTGTTAAAGGAGGAGCTGCAGACCTAGATGGAAGATTAATTCAAGGAGATCAGATTTTGTCTGTAAATGGAGAGGATATGAGAAATGCCTCGCAAGAGACTGTCGCCACCATACTTAAGGTGAGTACATAATGCATTTTAAGATACTGAATTGCAGTTACTGACACTATGCAAGGTGATTATCCTGAAGTGCTATTTACACATACACGGGACAGCTCGAACTGATTACCGAGGCAGGAATTTAATCTGAAATAACTTTGGGAGATTCATTTAAAATCACTTCTCCGTGTATATTTAGAAGTGGGATGATATGAAGTGGGAAAACAAAAAAGCACATGTAGTATTTAGGGATTTACTTGAAAATGCAACTGTGTATTTCATACGTTAAAAAAATACTTGGAAACCTGAGAGGCATACAAATCAGAACTGAAATAAAATGCCGTTGGCTTTGCTGTACTAACCTGCAGCTATAAAATGGCAGCTTAAATCCATTTCTGCACAGCTTTCCATCTTCCTGGAGTGACTTTATACTCTGAAGTTGTGCAGTCTGGGAGAATTTGCTTTTATCCATTAAAAAGCTTGTAGCTGCTTGAGTCAGGGGAGAGGGCAGGGGGTGGCCTGGCTGCCAGTGCCTGATGTTAGCTCCTCCGTGCCGCTCCTGGGCCCGACAGCCTCTTCCAAGGGTGAAAGGATTGGTGGGAGCGATGCTGCGGACCCATTTCTCTTCCAAACTACATCTGGAGACAAGGGATTTTTCCCTGCCATCACCCCAGTGTTTCTGCATATGATTTCTTTCATTCTCAAAAGGAAAGGCTAATTATTCCCTTGCTTTTTCCATTCAGGGTTGGTACCTGGCCAAAATTGTACCTATTTAAGAGTTGGAAATTGGTGATATGAGGGTATATTACTAAGTTGAGTGCATATGTGTTAAATTTGCCCTTTTCAGCAGCATTTTTCCTCTGAGTGTTGTTTGTAGCAAACATCTTTTGAAGAGTTGGGGTCTTTTTGGTTTTTTTTTACCGACTAGTTGGCCATCTACACTTTGCCTGTAGGAAGATTCATTCCGACTTCAGCAACCGGGGATAAACCTTCAGGATAAATCTAAAATCCAGGGACGGGCACTTTTTGTACTAACTACTTTTTGTATTGTCTAAATACAAATGTTAATGTTTTGAGCGTTCCTTGTGGTTTTCTTCACGGCGTTGTGGTGCTGAATATAAACATAATTCTCTCCAGGAGACCGTGAAATATTATATGTCTACTTAAATGCTGCACATTGTGGTTTTTTTTTTTTCCAAGTGCGCCCAAGGCCTAGTACATCTTGAGCTTGGGAGATTGCGAGCTGGATCATGGCTATCTTCACGGAAAACATCCCAAAACAGCCAGGTTAGTGACAAATTCATATCTATAACGTGGAGCTGTGACGGGCAGGGCACGGGGACGGCGCTCCTGAGCCTTCTATAGACACTTAATGCTGGGGATGTGGGGCAAAATACTTTATCACAGCAATTTTCTGTATGGAACTGCAAAGTCAGTGTCATGCTGAAATGCTGATTAAGTAGAAGAGGTAGTTCATGTATTTTTCTTGTTTAAGGGGTGTCTTCCTGAGACACAATAAAAATATGTAATATATTTCTCAAGTGGCGATGCCCAGAAATTTTTTTTAAACCTGCAAAAACGCTGAATGCATTTTCTGCAGCTGTTTTGTCAATCAAAATGAGTTAATGAAACTGAACTGTATCTTTGCCCATCTTATGGCAGAACCACATGAGAGCTGCTTTCCTCTCAAAGAAAACACAGAGCAATTTCCTGCTTCACTTGCTTTTTACCTGAAGCGAGGACAACAATTCATTTTTCAATCAGTGCGGGGCTTTTCCCCTCTCCCCCTGCCCCCCAATCAGCTCAGACACTGATACCGTTGGTATTAACCCTGAGTATTGCAAGGGAGAAAAACAAGGCAAGATGACTTAAAAAACTTTTGTTTAATGGATTTTCCTTCCTAAGAGCCAGCTGCATTGCCATGATATTGAAGCTGCCCTTGTCCCTGAGAGGGGAGGCTTGTCCTTGATGTTGTGCATGAACAACCCCAAAAGGGTGCCAAAATCATAGTCATGTGCTGCTCTGGGTGGGTGAAGTGTCAGGGAGGGCTAAAGAGCCCGTAGCCACGCGGGAACAGCTGGGCTAAGCCCAGCTTTGAAAATAATCACTAAATATCGTTGGAGAAACATCTGCACTGCATGCAGCGGGCAAGGAAAAATGAAATAACGGAGGAAAACGATATTAATTGCGTTAAGTAAAGACAGCAGTCTCAAATATTACTTTCTTCTGGTCATTGTGTCAACAGATAGCCTAAGCAGGAGGATTGTGATCAAAAAGCGACGGTTAAAAATTATCCACCCAGTTTTCCTGTGTAAAACTCATAGCTGAAAGGGAAGCAAAACGCCATAGTATTTAACATGATTCTAGGTAGAAAATCAGATCAAACAACGTCGTCCCCTTTTCTTTGTAGCATTAAGAGGCTTTTGCAGGAACCTAGTAATTTCTGTATTTCTTTTAATACAAGAAATCTTAATTGCTGTTCTTAATGCAGAGGCATTTGAGAGCCTTCGTCTCACGGCCCCTAAGTGACTCGGTGATTTTGAAAACTGAATAAATGTTTCTCAGCAAAAGCGTTCCAAGAGTTATAAAAATCTTGGCAGATAATACGGCAAATCAGCTTGAATGATTTGCACAACTGCGAGCCATGTTTTAGAAGCCGCTGGCCAAGAGCATCCAGAACTTTTGTCCTCACTTGGCTTTTTTCTTGGTCCATTGCATACCTTTAAGGGGAGAAATGCAAGCCTTGTGGTGCAGGACAGGGATTTCTTTTCACGCGCATTGCAAATTATGTTCCCTGACCCGTGAATTGGCAACTGGAGGTGGAAATTGTGCTCTGCCTGTTGTTCCTCACTGACAGCTGCACACTGGTCAGCCGGGATAAACGCTGCCAGAGCCTTGATTCACCGCCTAATGCATTTAGAAGGGAGAAAGCTCTGCTGTGGATGGAGAAGCAGAGACCAGGTCTTTGTTTTGCATAAGGCAACTCAGTTGAAAAGGTCTGGCCCTTGGTGAAGCCTGTTGTTCAGACGGGCTTCCTAAGTTGAGAATGATGTATTCTCCAGGGGCAGAGTCTGAAGGTAAGGCTGGATAAGGAGATAGGGAAAAGCAGGTCTGGAAATGGACGGCCAAGAAGTGGTTACATGCACAAGCAGCTGTCTTCGGAGGCTCTCAGAATCACAGAATGATATGGGGTTGGAAAGGACCTCTGGAGATCATCTAGTCCAACCTCCTGCCAAAGCAGGGTCACCCAGAGCAGGTTGCACAGGAACGTGTCCAGGCGGGTTTTGAATGTCTCCAGAGACAGAGACTCCACCACCTCTCTGGGCAGCCTGTTCCAGGGCTCTGCCACCCGCAAAGTGAAGAAGTTCCTCCTCATGTTTAGATGGAATTTCTTATGTTCAAGTTCGTGCCCATTATCTCTTGTCCTGTCCCTGGGCACCACTGGAAAAAGACTGGCCCCATCCTCTTGACACCCACCCTTTAAGTATGTATAGTATTTAAAGTATTCTCCCTTTTGTCAGCTCTAGGACACAGGCACCTCATCCCGCACCCGGGATGTGACTCTGGTTCTTGGTCAAATGAAAGGAGCAGCTTCGATTACAGGACCTTGTAATCAGACAACACATTCAGCTAAAATAACAAAGCCTGTAGATTAACAAGATGGGTGTAAGTGCCATCCATGTCCCCTGGGAGAGGAGCTGCTATGCGTCCTGCCGGGTACACGCTCATCCGAGGGTGAGCTGCCTACAGGGTGCATCATGGAGGAGATGCCCCCAAGCTTTAGCAGCAACCATCATCTCCCCTTCTTCTCGGGGTGGGAGACACACTGGGAATAAGCAGAGGAAGGGGATTAATCTTATTTCCTATGCCCTCTAGAGCAGACCTGAACGACGAACACATTAGGTGTGCAGTGCTATGGCTGTGCCCTCAATTTGGGGATGGATTTTGGTGGGTTCCCCCTTTTGGAAATGAAGTTGGAGGATTTTGCACTTGCTTGGCCAATGTGGTATTTCCAGTCTGGTCGGCACAGAGCACAGCTGCGCCCGTATGCTGCAGGAACTGGTCTAAAGTTAATGTTTGGGTCTGACTCACTACTTCTGATTTTTTTTTCTTATTTCAGGCGAGCCAACAGAGTGTCCACAGCCACTTCCACCCTGCGCTTGCTCCGGTCCTCTCTACTTTACAGAATTTTGTCACAAAGAGATCTTCAGCAGATGTGTCTCAGAGAAACTCAGGTATAATCTGGGCAGCCGTCAGAATAGCTGCCTGTTATTTGCTTTGTATCTGTGCTGGTTTAAAAGCAAAACTGAATACTTCATTCTGGTTTTCCTACTCAGCCTCCCAGAAGACGTAGCACTGGTATTTTAAGACCCAAGCACTTTCCAGCAGATGACATTATTTTTATGTCTGCTAGTAGAGTAATGGTTCCTCTATTTTAAATGCAGAATTCCTGCTCCCTGCTATTCCCCGACGCCCTTGTCGGAGGCTTAGCACAGGCAAGGTTCTCGCATTAGGAACGCTTTTCTCAGGGAATAAAGCTGCCACCACTTCATTTATATCTTTGTTGCTCGTGAGCGTATAAAGGGGGGTTTTGTAGTGAGAAAGTCACAACGCTCAGTTCGCGATTCGCAGATTTAACAAGTGCTGAATCTACAACCTGCGGCAGCTCGTGGAGAGGCTGCGCCTCGGTGTGCTCTGGCCTGGGTCAGGAGTCGGTAACCTTTGCTCGCGTCTGACCGTGGGCTCAAGACATCTCTTCTGCCAGTTTGCCTGCGCTGGAGGAGCCGTGTGACTTTTTGGGCAGCCTTCCCTGTGCCATTTTGAAGGACCCTGTGGCGCTGAGGATTCAGCATCTCCGGGGCTGGGCTTCCCGCTGCCCCTCAGCTGTTCTGCTGTGGGTTTTCAGAACAGATATCTGCCCAAGCACACGTGCGTGGCGGTGAGAAATACTGATATGCGTTATTCAGAATCGTTAACTCTTCAGAGAGACTAATCTTGCCTGCCTTCTAAAAGGTTCTTAAAATAGTTTCATTAAAGCTGGTAGAATTAGGGGTAGAGCAGAGCCCAGGTCCCGACAACACCGTCAGCTTTTTTGGCTGCTTAGTCCCAGTTCAAATGATTTTTTGGAAGTGTCCCTTTTTTTCTTATTTTCTTTTTTTTTGTTTGTTTTCTTTTACTGTTTCGAATACTTCTAAATGTCCTATGGCTAGATATATGCCAGCCAGACTTCCTGGCTGTCTATTATTTCCTAATACAGCACAAATTAGAAGAGGAAATCAGTGGAACCTCAACCAGTCTCAGACCAGCCGTGTGCCCTACCCTTTGTGGTAGGGACGCTGTGATTTATGAATAATAACCCAACCTTTAATGGAGTGCAACACACAATAGGGCTTTTCTTCAGGCCGGCAGAGCGCTGCTATTCAATAGATTGGGGTGAGCGGCGGCTGCGCTACAATGGGCGTCACGGTGGCATCCGTCAGCCGGAGCGATGACATCCGTATTCATCCCTGGGTGACACAGGAATCCCATCCTCCTCACGTGAGCGGCGCTGCCTGGCTTGGCACAGGAAGGCTCCGCTTCTGCTCGGCGATAACCCTGACTAGGCAGCAAGGGACCATTGTCACCTGACAGCGTTATCTCTTCATTATATTATCTCTTAATTACAGAAGCTAATTGTTTGTTTCTTTATTAGTAGGAGCAGATACGGGCCCAAGGACTGTGGAGATAACAAGGGTTAGTGAGTTATTTTCTATCAATTCAAAAAGCTGACACCTTTAACTGAAGTTGTTAATTTTTGTAGCATTTCTCAGAAGTAAAATTGCATTATTTATGTTTGCAGTAGGCTGGTGGATGTACAGCTGTGTAATGGGCCCTGCATGTGTGAGGATGCGTGTGTCTGTCAAACCTATCCATTTTTTTCCCGTTCCATAAATCAAATGAGTCCGTTATCGCTATAACTGAACACTGACCTCTATAAGTTATTTCAATTGCAAATGTTGTTTTGTTTTGCTTTTATTTTAGGGGCCAAATGATGCACTTGGTATCAGTATAGCAGGAGGGAAGGGAAGTCCATTAGGAGATATTCCCATCTTCATTGCCATGATCCAAGCCAGTGGTGTGGCTGCACGTACACAAAGGCTCAGAGTGAGTAGAGGGGTCCTCTCAACATTTCCTATTTCATTTGCTGTGTGTCCCACAGAGAAGGAGCCTCAAGCACTTCTGTATATGCCATCGCTTTTGATAATGTCTCATAGACTGCTCTGCTTCTTTTTATATAAAAACAAAACCAACCTCACCCCCCAAAAAAATCCGAACCTGCCCTTCTCTTCCTTTTTTAATTATATTGCATCTTGGGATAATGGCAATTGTTGCCCACATTGGAAAAGTGACATTAAGAGAAAGAACATAAATGCATTTGCAGTGGTTTTTGAATGCATATCTTGATCCAGACCCAGGGAGGGCAGCAATGTGCTCTCTGGAAATCACAGGCATTTTGGGGACTGCAGACTGGGCATCACGTAGAGGTCAAACCAGGTAAGAACGAGGTCGGAAGTTAGTTGTTTCATCTCAAGGTCCTTATAAACAAACGCCAAAATAAGGCACTCGTATCAGACCCACAGGATACGTGGGTTTCCAGGAATGACCGTGGTGAACCCTTTCCATTTTGGAGAGAGTTTTAAAGCATTGTTAATATTGAAAAGAGTTTATTATGCAGACACATAGGATTGCTTTGGCCCATGAGATTCATTAGTACACACTGCTACATTTATGCCATGTCTCTAACAGAATTACACCGTAGCACTAAGTGCCAGGGTCAAGATCATTGTTATGTGGAAGAAGAAGAAATCATCTAGGTTAATTAGATGACTATCAGAAGTGCCTGCTTTCCTATACTGCATTCCACATGTGCACACGTAGTCAGAATATGAACTTGTCTGCACATATGGACACAAATTAATCCTTTCTGGGTGGGAGGACAGCAGTGAAAATCTCACTCTCTGCTTGCAAATGGAAAGAGTAAAATACAACCCATCATTGTTTCTCTGATTGCATTGTTATTTTTAAAAAATCCATGTTGTACTTGCTCTGAAGAATGGTAAATGATCACTAGCAATGCAGAATTCTCACAAAAGGGATCCTGCAAAAGAGAAGCATGACTGCGCGGTGCCAAGTTCACGAGGAATTTTAAGCATTCTTAATTTTAATTTTCCCTAATGCTAGTAATTTTCCATTACTGTTGTACTTTTAGGTTGGAGATCGGATTGTCAGTATTAATGGGCAACCTTTGGATGGGCTGTCTCATGCAGATGCGGTTAATCTACTAAAGAATGCTTATGGGAGCATTATCCTGCAGGTATGGTGATAAATTGAACATGCAGCTGCATGAGGGTAGATAAATGGCAGTCAGGAAAAAAACCAAACCCTAAGCATCACTGGCACAAGGCATCACAGCATTGCAGGGTGCTTGCTGATGGGAATTACACAGAATGAAAGCGAGAAATAATTTTCATTCAAAAATTCTTTATTGCCACTCATACAGGCTGTGAGCACGATTATATAAAAGCATAACAAAGAGAACAAAATAACTTGTTGCTATACATGATAAATCAACAAGCTTCCAAGTTGTTGTTGTTTTTATTTTTTTTAATTTGAAGTTAACTAGGAACAAGAAATTATGTGTGTGTGTGTATGTGTGTGTGCGTGTAACTACACTGTGACCAAACTGCCCACGGTGTTAATTTCCTTCTTCTTGAAAGGGGGAGAAGAAAGAAATGCGGGTGGCATTTAGTAAAAATGATAGCATCATCATTAAGACGGTGCTGCCCAGAATTGATTATTCTACAGGTAATGAAAAATAACACTCGAGAGAGAAAAACAGTGTTATCACCGCCGTGTTTATGTGCCAGCCAAAAGGAAGGCATGTTCTGCCACTCTGGTTCTAATTGCGGCTTGCCAGTGCATTCATCTTTAGTTTATTTTTATGTTTACACAAAGAAATGAGAAAAATGCTTGCCGGAGAGAATTCAAAATACTACTCGTTTGCAGAATTATTGTAACAATTGGAAAAAAAGCTTAAGACGTACCGCTAAAATCTACTCTAATTTTCTTTATCATCACAGCATATTGGATTGGAACACATCTTGAGAGGTTTTTGCCAGCTTCTTGTTTGCATTGCAACACAAATGTGACTATAAAAAATAGGGGGAAGAAAAAGATAAAAAAAAACAAAACCAAAAGGAAATGAAATTATAATAAACTTAGTTTTAGACTTGCTTATTCTTGGTTTTGTTTGTCTGTGAACTGCTGACCTGGTAAGTGATGAGCCGGTTCCAGAGCAGATGGTGTATTTGTGTAGTTCCATTGAAGTCAGAGGAAATACACAGATATACACCAGCTGAGGATTTTCTGTTAAATTATAGTTATCATATTGTTACTAGCGTTGAGTAATTTCACTTCTCATGTCAACAGTATTCCCTGAATAGAAAATGAAAGCTTGCTGCAGAACCCAAAATTGCTTGAAAAGCTTGAAAGCTGTAATATGGCGTATTCCACCTCATCGTGTATTTAAAAATATTCCCCATGAAGCAGGCTGGCAGTTGGTCCCTCGCCTAAACAAAGAGGTTCTTCTGGAAACGTCTTTGGGTTTGTCAGCTGATGGGTTTTCCTCCCACGTTTTTGCTTTCTAACTTCAAATGGGCTTAACACTTTTTGCAGATGAGCCGGGTTTATTCTGATAGAACAGAGTCTATTTTCCTCCGATAAAACCCTCTTCTGTGAAGGTGGGACGTTATATTTTAATACCGGCAGGGAGTAACGCCGAAGCCCTGCCCTAAGCGTGGGTACCTGACGTGCTCACCGCAGGTACTGCTCCATCACCAGATTGTTGGTTTGGTTTGGTTTTTTTTTTTATTAAAACAATCTAAATGGAATAATCCTATCGCTGTGATAATCATGACCGATGTGTCATTAAGTAATTCTGTTTATTATCGGGTTAGACCGCTTCATGGCGAACTGCTTTGAAAGGTCAGATAATTGCGTTCAGCGGTGTGGAAAGGCTTATTATCGGTCCGTCCTGGGAAGGATGGGAAAGGAGTTTGCAAATGCTGTTTGCAAATGGGAGATTAGGGTCTCAGGGGAACAATCATCCCTTTCGGCTGTTTTGATGCTTTGGTTTAATTTAATTTCTTTTCTGCAGGTGTGGTAATGAGATAAGGGGAAGCTTTTTTACAAGGTTGTTGAACTCTGATATGTTCTTACTGCCAACTGAAGATTTTGGAATACAGATTTATTTCATTTAACAACAAAATACGACAAATAGGGACTGGCGCTTTCTCCCCTACTGCAAGGGGAAGGAAAACTTAAGGGTGTCTTTGCTGGCTGAGCCGGGTGCAGCTCCCTTGTCGGCCAGACCCCTTCATTTAGGGCATCCGAGAACCTCAGTCCTGGGATGCAAAATTTGCATGAGAACTAATCTTCCTTCCTAGAAAACGCTACCACCCTCTTGGCTCCCCGTGATTAGAAAGAGGGAAATATTGTGGTGGAAGAATTGTGAGTGTTCATTTAAAACCAGGGATTTATATAATGGATTTATTTTTTTAGTTCGAAAAGGTACGTTCCCCTTAAGCCATGCTCACAGCAAGGAATGGAAAAAGTACCTGTTAATTTTGATAAAATAAGGTTGTAGATAGCTAGAGGAAATATTGAAAATATATTTACTTAGTATTTCTCACTGTCTCTGAGCCGATCTCCTGCGCTGTACCGTAAACATCAGGCAGAGAAGAGTATGTTGTCCCAAGGAGATGGAGTTAGGGGATCACCACGGCGTGTAGTCGTTAGGAAATTAATGTCCTTTCAGCCATAAATACTTAAAATCCAAAAGACTTCCTAGTGGTTTCCTCGAATTTTTTCCAGAAAAAGCAAAGAATAGAAAATGGGCATGCAATGAAACGTTTAAAAAAAAAGCTGAGGTGGGCATTGTCACTTCATTTTTAATAAGCCCCAGTGGGCCTGCAAGCTGCAAGCTTTTATTCTTATGAGACCAAGCCCCCGTGAACGGCAAACCCCAGAGCTCGGCCTGCAAGTAGCTCTTTTCTCGGTACGGCCGTGGCTTCGTACCTCACCCACACAACATGGAGGTGGTGGCCTTAAAAAGCCTGAGCCAGTTTGCTGCCCCACAGCCTGTCAAAATGTCATTAACTCTGTTAATTACTGCGTGGCGGCAATTCATGAGGGTTTCACAATAACACAGGGGCCAGAATTGGGAAGTTTTAAGAATCCGGTTGGTGGGATTCGTGCTGGAAATTGCAGAAAAGTTGAAACCGAGGATTAATTTCTTCCCTGCTCGGCAAACAAACCGGTCTGAGGTATTTCAGGGCTATAATCCTTCGGATTTCTGTGGGAAACCTTTACTTTCAAGCCCAATCCTAGACACCTTGTGTTGGCTCTGAGACATACCTATTTCCTTGACAAAGTAACCTTTTTCTCTAGATTATCCAGAAGAACTGTCCCCCTCTGCTCAGCATCTTGAGTAGAGGCAAGAGAAAGCTTCAGAGCAAAGTTTGCATTTAACCCTCAGAAAGGTGGCTGCTATTAACTCTGTTCTTTGAAAGTATTGAATTAATAGGACATTTAAAAGAGTAGGACTTGTATTTGAAATTTGCTTGAAAAAAACCCCAACAACAATTGATTTTCCTAATGTATCAGCTGTTTTCTACATAATTAGCCAAGATCAAAACGATGGTATGAAGGGAACATATTGGATATTGGAACATATTTGGATATTAGGAAAAAGTTCTTTACCATGAGGGTGGTGGAACACTGGAACAGGTTGCCCAGGGAGGTGGTTGAGGCCCCTTCCGTTGAGATATTCAAGGTGAAGCTCGACAAGGCCCTGGGCAACCTGGTCTAGTTGGGGGTGTCCCTGCTGACTGCGGGAAGGTCAGACTAGATGACCTTTGGAGGTCCCTTCCGGCCTGGACCAATCTATGAATCTATGAACAGGCAGAGTATTTAATTGCATCTTTCTGTATAGGTTGTGGCCGATACCAACATCAGTGCCATCGCTACCCAGCTGGAGAGCATGTCTGCGGGGTGCAACCTCAACTCTTCTGCTGAGCATCCTTCTGAAGATCCCGAGTAAGTTTGTAGTGAGTCTGCGTGACCGAGGTGGATTCCTACGCCCCATGCAAGGGAAAAGCCCAGGGTGGGGAAGGAGGTCTCTCCCATTGCCTTCCTCTCTAATTTTCCATCACCTTTAAAATGAAAACTGTGACCTTCTCCAAGCTGATTATGGATTCGTGGCCATCTTCACCTGCTGACAGAAATTGCTTGGGTAAATAAGCACAAAATGTGTTTCCAAGCACTAGTTCTGGACATTCCTCAAAAAACACTTCTTTCTTTTCTGATGCCCTATGCCCTTGTCTGTGGGCTTCGTTGCCTGAAAGGAGTTATGATCGTAGCAATTTGAAATAATTTGTTGTCGCCAGACTAAGGCCGGAGGCTTAAAAAGCCTGGTATGAGAGGCAAATATTTCAAAACACATCCCAGAACTTTCTTAGTCTTTTAAATCTTTTTAGCTTTACAATCTGAAAAAGTCTGATTAAAAAATTGTCTACTTACAGCATTTTTTTATGGTGATGGAAGTTAGAGATCTAGCCTTCCCATGGCCATGCATCATTCTCCATCGTGTACTTTTTAGGGCAGCTCATAGCATCCCAGTTCTAATTTTGAAATTCATTTCGTCTTCATTTTCGTTCATTAGCTTCATTATGTTCTTCATTTTCATTCTTTGATTCATTCTGTTTATCTTAAGAGGCTGAGATGCAAGTTGCTGCCCTACCTCAGGGCTTTTTGAGTATAAAAGCTAAGCTTTTTGTGCTGCATTCTTTAGTCTTACAATGTGAGATACTGCTTTTATTGCTGCTCTCAAAGGAAAATTGCTTACTTCACAAAAGGATTTGTATTCTCTTTTCATATCAAAATAGTAAGGAAATTTGAATGTGAAAATATGAAGTGGAATTAGGTAGGTGTATGAATTCGTTCTGTCCTAGAGAATTGGCTAGATATTGGTCATCATTGGCTACACCCTTATATAGGTGGAAGATGCTGAACAGCTTTTGTCCACAATAATTCTTCCTAAATACGTAGAAATGACTTTTTCAAATTTGAGATGGAGATAGATATAGAGATATAGATAGATAGATAGATATGAGTGGTCTAAATTCCACCAAAAATCTTCCTTTGCTCAATGCCGACAGCAAAAGCCCCTGGAGAGAGTTCAGGCTGTGAGTGAGGGGCGCTCGGAACCCAGCCTGGGGTTCCAAGGCGCAAGGTTGTAGGTCAAATACAGGCTGTTAGAAAACAGCCCAAAGAGCCTGCAGTAGAGCCGAGGCCGTAAACACAAGTCTATTAGACTCGTTCCTCCGAAGTCATAAAGTAAAATGCTGTAAGAAGATTGTTGCAGTTGCCACTTAATGCAGACAAAAGGCACCAGCTTGGCCAGTAAGAAAGCAAACTCTCCTTTAGCTACGTGCAGCGACTGCAGATGAAGGGAATCTCACTTCTGCATCACAGCTGAGTGCTTTTGTTGAGCTCTTATTAAAAATAAGTATTTTCAAAGTGAGGAGCTGAAGTAGATGGAGCAGCGTTTGGACTCCGGGGCTGCACAGCAGCGTATTTTAGCGCCAGGACAAGAGTCATGGTTTGTGACTGCGTGAAAAACTTCTTGATAGATAAATCTCTCTGTAAGCGTTCCTTCTGCATAAAGTCCCCAGAGACAGACGTTGCTATTCTAAGTGATATTTATTGTGTTTTCAGAGCACCTCAACCTAAGATTATTACTTTGGAGAAAGGCTCTGATGGACTGGGATTTAGTATTGTAGGGGGGTATGGAAGTCCCCATGGAGACCTGCCCATTTATGTCAAGACTATATTTGCCAAGGTATCTTTTTTGTTTGTTCGTTTTCTCCCTTTTCCCGTAATATCTTTAAAAATAAACCTAAGATTTGGCTTGGATTATATATTATGTAGTAGAAAGCAAAATGTACTGTCTAAGTACATTGATGTGAGTAAGTGGACCCAGAACTCTCAGCCGGCTTCTCCGTTTATATTTCATATTACTGATGGCTGAAACAAGATACTTTATCTCAGCAAAACTGCTCTGTGTACTTGGGAAACTTGTTTTTTATGTATTAAAATATTTATAAGGCAGTTTTCCATCTGTAAATCTCAGAGAGCCTTCCAGGAGGTCTGGAGGCATCACTTTTCCCACTGTACGGGAGAGGAGGCGGTTGCAGAGATGCAGTGTCTTTGTGGCGGAGCTTCAGCTGCCAAACCAGCAACGAGCTCCTGTGTCCCCTCAGCGAGAAAATCATCCCCTGATGGTCCCCTCAGCGAGAAAAAACACCGAAAGGCGAAAAGGCCATACCCTGTGGCTTGATAATGAATTGGCTTATGCATCAGTTCTGGCTTTACTTATTGTCCCTTGCTTCCAGCTTCTCTCTCACACCTCTCCCCGAGTGCTCCTCTCCCACTCGCTGCCTCATCCCGTCTCTGACCCCAACCTGGAGTCTCAGGGGAGGACCTGGGGGTCCCAGCGGTGACTCCGGCCACTGGGGCTGAGGAGGAAACATAGCACAGCCCCGTCTCAAGGCAAACAGCCCCAGGATGGCCACTGGTGCAGAGGGAGAAGTGCTCCTTTGCTAGAAATGTGCTCAGGGCGGGCCAGCAAGATACCTCAGGCATGGACACATGAAGGGAGATCTAGAAATGGGGGGGAGAAAAGGAAAACAATGGGAATTAGGGATACTTTCCATAAAGTAACTTCAAAGTCAGTCACACGGTTGCTTCTGGCAGGGTAGATAACATAATTAAGAAAACTTCATCTTAAGGTGGAGTAGAAGTCATGTCCCCTCTGCTTCTGCAATTCTGGGGCTCAAACCACAAATATCTGGTTTTTTTTACAATTTTCAGTAATTAACATGGGAAGATATCGTGTCTTTAAACTGATGCTTGGATTTACAAGTTTCTAGATGTGGGCACAGCTGAAAAGCCCTAAATTGAAGCTAGAATACACTGGTGGGGCCATGGAGCAGAAGTGGACACCGTGAGCTGACCTCTGGGCAGGGCAGGGCTCAGGATTGAGACAAAAGAGCTGGACTGGGGCCTCTGGAGGAGAACAGCCATTTCTGAAGCTCTGTGGGAGCTTCTCAGGACCTTCCATGGAGCCCAGCTCCACCTGGGGCTTGGGGCTCTTCTGCATGAGCTCTGCGTCCCTCTCCCTCCCCACATTTTAACCTGTTTCCCGGCGCTGGGTGTGGGGTACAATTAAATGCTGCTTTAACAAGCCTCTGCGTAATCAGAAAAGCCAGAACCAGTCTTTACACTGACGTTTTTTCAGGGACAAGCCAATTCTTCTCTTCCCAGGGGTTCCCCGAGCCCTGCAGCGTTGGGGAAGCAGGGTGAGCGATGGCCAAGGGTTTGAAGCACCCGGGGAGAAGTCACCACTGCCATTTCCCACGTTCCCCACCCAGTTACGGTGGGATTCCCCCATGCTGCATCCCTCCTCATTCCATCCCATCGGCATTGTGGGGGTGGTGAGAGCCTGGCCCAGGTTGCCCAGAGAAGCTGTGGCTGCCCCATCCCTGGAGGGGTTCAAGGCCAGGTTGGAGGGGGCTTGGAGCAACCTGGTCTGGTGGGAGGTGTCCCTGCCCAGGGCAGGAGATGGGACTGGATGGTCTTTAAGGTCCCTTCCAAACCGAACTGTTCCACGATTCTATGATTCCGAGGGGCGGGAGGGCTCCCTGCCGCCAGCCGCTAACGAAGCGCTTTGCCGTTTGCAGGGAGCAGCTGCGGACGACGGCCGACTGAAGCGCGGCGACCAGATTTTAGCCGTGAACGGGGAAGCGTTGGAAGGCGTCACTCACGAGCAAGCTGTAGCCATTCTGAAGCGCCAGAAAGGAACTGTCACATTAATGGTGTTATCATGAAACCTTCATTGCGCTTGCGGAGATAAATGCAATTATTTTAGAACATCGGTAGAGCTATAATAACACTATCCAGCCCTGAGCAGGATGTAAAGCAAACCCTGGCAAAAATGACTCGGTGTTCACCCCGTTGCCAGGAAGGGTAGTGCCCGTCTCGAGCTTCATTTAGCCTTCCACATTCATCAGCCGTTCTCCCCGCCCTCCCCTCCTCCTGGTGGCTTTTTGAGGTTTCTCTGGACACGTTTAATTAAGAAACTTCAAAGAACAACATCCATTTTTACTTTATTTATACATCGGTTTATCCCCACTACTCCGAACCCCCGTTACAACTGCTGAACCTGGAATCAGTTCGCACACAAAAGAGAATTTAGATCATCAACCGATCTCATCTGATGAGCAGAAATAAATGCCGAGTGACTTGTCATCTCACTCATGATTTACTTATGCTAATTGTCCTTTCAAGTATGCCAGAAAACATTAGCAATGTAATTAAATTACCACTGTTCCAAATGATGAAATATCAAATTCTCCTCTGGGAAATTATTTGTGCTCGGCACAGTAAGTCTGATAGTCAAATGTGAACTTCTCATGTTTATCTCTTTGGGTAGGTCTATGGAAGTTAGTCAGAGGTAATTACTGTGATGTGTCAATTTGCAGCCTTTAGCATGAAAAATAAACTAGGGGAGAGGGAAATTTATCTTTTTGGGCTTTTAAAATGTTTGAGCCTTTTCAGATATTTAGGCAGCATGAACAGCAACGACGTATCTCGTTCTGTTCTAATTATATTTTTAAAGAAGAAGAAATGCGCCGATATCTGCCAGGCGTGTCGCACACAAAGGCGGTTGTTGTCGTGCCAAGTTGCAGCGTAATTGTCCATCCTGAAACTTTAATGAAGACAAAAGTTTGCCTCGGCAATGCGATCCCGTAATTCCAGTAATGACGGCGAGCGGCCCCTCTGCACGTTGCCTTTGAGGCGAGATGAAGTTAATCCAAACCAGCCAAAAAAACCCTTTTGCGTTTCCAAGAGTCACCCCGGGATCGGATCGTGCGGGAAGAGGCTTTCACGGATCACAGAGGATGCTTCTCTCCCGGGGCTGCTGGAGTTCAATTTTGGATAATAGCAAATAATACCGGGTAGGGGTGAGATGATCGCTGCAGAAGACTTCTCGAGGCAGTTTAAGATGATGTCCCCCCGGGGCTGGCTACCGTGGGCTTCCAGGACGGAGCGTGGGCTTCCTCAGCCCCCTCTGACGAGGCAAACAGCCCGGTCAAAGCAACCGACTATTTTGGGGGTTTAAGCAAAGCCAGGAGAGAGCCTGCTGAAGCCCATCCCAGGCGAGAACGTGCTGAAGCTCCGCCAGGAGCCTTCCCAAGGCCTGTCCCGCTCTGCCTGGTGGAGGTGGGATGCGGGAACATTCAGCAGCTAAAAATTAGCAACTTGGTTACGTGTCGCAGCCATTCCTGCAGTGATTACACGGCTGTAGCCTGGGTGATTTAGCAAATGAATTTGGCAGGCAGATTAATGGCAGTGCAGGCCATTGTGGTTTCATCTTCCCATCCGGAGGAGCAATAGGGTTTTAGAGGAAGCGGCCCAGTCTGATCTGGACTATTTGGTATAATTTATAATGATGATGTACCTGGGAGAAATGAAAGGGGGGTGGGTGTCGGAATTGGCTGCTCATTTTATGTGAAAAATGCCTGGAATGAAATGGAAAGAAGATTCAAAATCTGCGATGTGATAACCGAGTAGCACAGGGTCGGTGATAAAATCACTGCATTCCGTGTGGTTTAGGGTGGGTATTCCCCCATTTTCCTTAAAAAAACAGGTACTGACTCGAGATGAACGGCGCTGAGACAAGCCAGCTGTGAGTAGCTCTCATTGAATCGGTTTTCTTTATTTCGTTGGAAAGTTTTCTTTAAATTTAGATAATCACAAAGTGCATTTAGCCTGCTGGAACGGTTAGCGGGTGTTCCCATCGTAGTGCCTGGGAGAGACTTCACCTTTTCAGTGGGTTCCCGCTGTAGGATTTGACTTGCCAAGTGAAGCGTTAGAGGAACCTTGATTGTAGACGCACAGAGATACGGCCAGATGTAGCAAATCGGAGAGTTTTTAACAAACTGCCTTTGGTTGCAGAAGTACCCGAGGTATGAGGAAATTAAGGGCAGGGAGGTGAAACGCAAAGAGGTACCCTCAAAAATATTATATGGAATTTATCAACAAAATGTAACGATTCCTCTGATTTCGGTTTTATAACCGTTGCGTTCCTACTTTAAGATGTCGCCACGTTTAATCTCTGAAGTTTCACACGGCTGTTTATCAGCCTGTTGTGCACATACTGTTCATATACATAAATGAATAGAATTTATGGGCTGAGATATTTTGCACTTCTCATCGCTCAGAATGAGAGAGAACATTTTCTGCTTCTTGTAATTTGCACTTTGTCTGTTGAATATATTACAGCCAAAAATTACACTGCAACTAATTGATAGACCAGTGACCATGCGGGGAAGCGTGTGCTGTGTGTACAGGACCAAGTCAGATAATTAAATTTGCATTACGCTTGTCTGGGTCGAGGTGTTCTGGTTTGTTTAAAACTTTATTTCTTGTGTAAGGGAAAAAAAGCAATTAAACCTCCTGATTGTATGTTTACGTATATCGGTAAAATGAGACATTTTATGACTTCAAAGATTCTAAATAAAGCTCGATTACAAAAGTAGTTTTGCGGTTATTTATTTTTTAAGTCTCCGTTGCAATGTACTGTGTGAGGTGTCTGTTTGCTCTTCCAAGGAGGGCTCGTGATGGTCCTGCTCGGGCAGCAGGAGCGGCGGTCGCTGCAGGAGTGGTAGAAGGCTGTGGTGACATTTGGCTGTGGTGACAGCCGGCAGAGGTTCTGTGCCCAGGTAGTGGGGCTGCTCCCAAGCGAGATGGCCACAGGGAGCCCTCCCGTCCACATCTGCCTCCCTCAGGAAGGTGCCCATCCGGATGGCTCGAGCCTGGTAAGTAGATCTCAATCAGGGGGACACCGACAGAAACAGCTCAGTGAGAAACCAAGCATCTGGTGCACAAACAGAAAAACTGAGGGAGAGAAAAAAGGGGATGAAGACGAAGGCACTGAGTGACCAGTATTGTACCAGGAGTAATCAACATCAGCACGAAGCCTGCTTGCAGGAGGAGCATCCATGCTGTAGGCATCTCACAACCCTTTGGAGGTGCCACTCATCACCGTTTTGACTCATATGCACCAGTGGGAAGGGTTCTCCTGCCTTGGTTTGAGGACTCAGCTGTCAGAACCTGTTCTTTTTGAAGGGCCATGTGGTGTTTGCAGTCCCTCCATCAGCTTCCTCACCTGGAGAGACCTGGAATAACCTTCAGTTTGTGGTGACACCATCAAGGACATCCTTGACGTCCCCAGGGCTGTCTGCAAAGAAAAGGACCAGTCAACGCCAACGTTTTCACTTCTTCCAGAGGCTGGGATTGAGGTACTGTTAAGTTCTTGTGTCCTCCCCACCACGTGGGCTCGCCGGGGGACAACATCTGTCCAGGCACCATCCCCGCTGCTGAGCACTGAGCTTCAGGAGCGCCCGGACGGTGGTGGGGCAGCGAGGTGGACCTTGGCGATGGAGGGTGGGATGGTGTGGAGAGCAGGTCAGCCCGGAGGGATGCGGGGACTCTTGTCACCGTGTGCTACTGCATCGGGAATCGCCGTAGTGCCTCTAAATTCCCTGTAATTAATCAAACGGCGATTACCACCCTGGAAGTATGACATGGCGAGAGCTTGTTGAGGTAATATGATTATGCCGAGATGGAGCAGTTAATGTACCTTCACCTGAAAGAACTGGAATGAATTAATTTAACGTTACACATGTATAAAACATTAGTTTTTACAGTTGTGCTGAGCATTGATATATAATTCCATTACCATCTCTCTCCACGGTTTCACACTCCTACATCCGTAATGTCACTGTATTTACATTCTGCTTAAACGCCGTCACGGCCGTTGTTTTCCCTTTCAGCAGCGATGGACGTTTTGGTCTCTAACACGCACACTCCTGGGATAACCCGGACCTTTTCGGGTGGCAACAACTCAGACATCCATGTCCTGCAGCATCCCCAACGGAAGAGGAACGAGGAGGGCTTTGATGTTGCCTCCAGCCTTGTCCCGGCGGGTTCCGAGATCTCCGCTGCTGTGGGATTGAGGCAGAATTTATTCCCGATTCCCCCACGAAACGGAAAATCGGCAGTGGCAGCATGGAAAGCTCTTCGTTGCCGATGGCGCAGCCCCTGCTGCGGGTGCTCTCCTTCCAACTGCTCGGGTAAAATTAAAAATCGCATCCTAATGGAAGCGATTGTACCAATTAAACCCCCGTTCACACCAGATCTTCTACTGTGCTCCCCTCCAGGATGCCCGGGGCAGGGTCCGGACCTGCTGAGCTCCGATTTTCCTTCCCACCACATCCCAGGAAATGGGTTTTCTCTCCAGAAATGACACGACGCTGCGGTCGCTTTTACCAACCCGCCAGCGAGCGGCCACCAGGAGAAGGTAAACCAGACCAGAAGAGGTCCTCGAAGGGCTCATTTGTCCTGAAGAAAATGCACTTTTGGGGGAGGGTTACTCCTTTGCATTTTGAATGAGAACAGTCTCTTCTCCGGTAAAGCCCTTTCTTGGCTTTTTTTTTTTTTTTTGAATTTTCTTCTTTTTTAACACTTTGGTGTGCAGGTGTGACGGGACATCTGTTGAAAGGAAATGTAAGTGTGGAAGGTGGGTTTCTCCTGGGGCTCCGGGAGCGTGTTTGCTGCAGGTTCTGGTTTATTTGTGTGCAGCGGAAGAGGCTGCAAATAATTTCCCCTAAACGGCAATACGCTGCCCTGATTTGAGCACCGGAGATGGTGTTTTGCAGAACGGCCCTGCCAAAAATCACTTCTCAGCAGGGACATGGTGTGCTCCAAGCTGTGTTTGGGCTGGAAGAAGCCCCTGTTATGGGTGACCTTCTCGTTGGCGTTGCCAGAGGTCCCTGCCCCGGTTTCTCTGCAGGATTTCTGCTTGAGGGGGCCTAAGGAGAGAGGGGGAGGGACTCCTTATCAGGGAACGTAGCGATAGGATGAGGGGTAATGGCTTTAAACTGAAAGAGGGGAGATGGAGATGAGATGTGGGGAAGAACTTCTTTGCTGTGAGGGTGGTGAGAGCCTGGCCCAGGTTGCCCAGAGAAGCTGTGGCTGCCCCATCCCTGGAGGGGTTCAAGGCCAGGTTGGATGGGGCTTGGAGCAGCCTGGTCTGGTGGGAGGTGTCCCTGCCCAGGGCAGGGGGTGGCACTGGGTGGGCTTTAAGGTCCCTTCCAACTCAAACCATTCTGTGATTCTGTGACTGGGGGAAGCAGCTAAAACTGGACAAATTATTATTATGTGGGCAAACATTTTATAATATTGCTGTTGTTTAAATCGGGGAGTGGGGTAGCAAACGGGGACGGTTGCTGTCTACGTTGGTGTTGCCCTGTGCAGGGTAAAGCGTGAGCAGTTCCTGGCCGTGGGGTGTTTAATCCACCCCCCCCCCGTCCCAGATTTTCCCTGCACAGGTCGCACGTGCCGGGGGTATGTGGTCCTGGCTCTTCGGGTGATGCCTGGGTCTCGGTGGCACGTTGGCAGCTGGTCCTCATCTCCTCCACGGCTGGAGCCCACCCTGCCAGGGTTCTGAAATCCACTCTCACCTCGCAGACCTGGGGCTTTTTCTTCATTTCTCACATTCCTCTCATCTTTCCCAAGATGGGACTATAAACTCTTACAGGGAAATATCTGCCCTCGGAAACATCATAGTCCCTGTGAGTATTTTCAGATATTAAGAAATCACTTTGTACTTTTGTTACCCTTCTTCTCATCCCGCCCAGCAGCGTATCCGGGAGGCAGCGCGTTCCCAAGCTCCTTGCGCAGGGCTGCCATCGGCTGACGGATGTCACCAGCGCTGGACCAGGGGATGTCACCAGCCCTGGACCAGGGCGGGGACCTGGAGCGTCCTCACCGAGCAGCCACAGCCACCAGCCGGGGAAAGCCAGGCAGGCTCCAGCCCCAGCGGCTGCGCTGACTCCGGGCGCTGCGCTCCCACGGCTTTTTCTGCTGAAATGGCACTAGATGGAGCAATTGACAAAATATTGTATTTCTGCTGCCTTCAGCCCGGGCCTGGTGGCCCTGTCGGAGGGGCTGTCCCAAGGGATGCTCCGAGGATGTTCCATCTTCTCAGCCCAGACTGGGAAAGCTAAATTCCCAAAGCGCTGAGCTGGCTTTTTCCCCTGCAAAGAGGTGGGTGCTGTGAAAAGGAGACACCTGGGTACTACGAGAGAGAGAGATTTCTAGGAAATGAAATCCCAGCCCTGTGATAACTCTCCTCTGTCCCTGGTGAAGGAGGGGCTGAGCGGTGCCTCCGCACCGTGCCGTGGGGACGGGATGGGGTGCCGGGGGGGTGAACTCAGCCCAGCGGACCCCAAAGCAGAGATGCTGTGGTTGCTCATGTGGCAGCTCATTCCCCTGCAGCAAGTAACTCTGCCTTTGCCACTGAGACGTTTGTCTCTTCTAAGAATATTGGATTCTGCTGATAGTCACTGAGCTGGCACCATTCAAGCCGCTGATGGGGCGGTTTCGGGGTGATAAACCGAGAGGTGCTGATTTTCTCCGCCACCCGCCTGGGCGAGACCGGGGAGAGGAAAGGGAAAGGAGAATTTACTGTGTTTCACACCCTGTGCTCTCACTCGGACCTGAGGAAGCTGCTGGTCGTCGTTTCTGCCTCTCCCCTGGTGCTAAACCTCAAGGGGCTCGTCCCAGCACCCAGTTGTCACCCCGTGCAGATGTCAAAGGATCCGAGCCAAGGCACGTCCCCAGCGCCTGGGAACGGTCGGATGTTTAATTAACCGCGGAGGCTGCGTTCAGCAGTTGCATGGGGCTCTGCGTGCACATGGGGCTGGAGATGCTCTGCTCCCTCCTGGTGCTTTCAACGCGGCCACAGCCCTGTTTTGGGGGCCGATGGATGTTTCTTGCCCTGCTCTCCCCGTTCCCGTCCCCCCCGGAGGGAGCAGGGTCCCCCCCTGTGCCGTGAGGATATTTACAGCACAAGCAATGAGTTAGCCTTGAACAAAAGCCAAGTGACACTTTTGAAGTAGCCTGGACAACACTAGTGAATTACTGCAATTATTCCATCCCCTTTTCTGCACTATACGATGTTCTCAGGCCGATGCCGTGGAACCGTCTGCAGCCCCTGTACCTCGTTTTGCCGTTATTTTCCCCGTGGGGGGGGCCCCCCCTCACACGAGACCCGTGCTGGTTTTACCACCCCCTCCCCAGCCGTGGCACCGAGCACAAGGCAGCCTTTTGTCCGGGGCTGCCGGATCACAGGGACCGCGCTT
Organism: Numenius arquata; assembly: GCF_964106895.1. NCBI lineage: Eukaryota > Metazoa > Chordata > Aves > Charadriiformes > Scolopacidae > Numenius > Numenius arquata. Next base: position 59,186,075 of record NC_133583.1, read on the forward strand.
TTCGCCACGGACCCGGCGCTTTCATTCCTCGCATTTCTTACAGCTGATGTCAGGACGGCGCGGGGGCGGCCGCGGGGGCCCTCCTGCTCCAGGGTGGGGGGCACAGCTTGGCCACATCTCCATGTGTTCCCCCCCCCCCCGCTAAAATTTCTGGGTATTGCCTTCCAGCCCTGGTGCCCCCGGGGAGGCATCACTCCCGAGAGGTGGGAGGAACGACTTGGGATCATCTGGTTTTCGGCAGGGGTGGGGGGGAAGCCGCCGGCTGTTTCCTTTGTGTGTCGTCTCTGGCGTGGGCATCGACACCAAACCAGGCGCAGAAGGTGCTGGCCGGGGCCAGAGGGTCTCACGTGGCTCTGGCCGGGTCCAGGGCACAGCTCGGGGCAAAGCAGGGGCCGAGTGTTCATCTGGTTGCTTCGAAATCAGTTTTTGTCATGGAGCTGGAGCCTGCCAGGTGCGGATGAGGTCTCCAGGCATGGGGCATGGATCATGGATCATAGACTGGTTTAGGTTGGAAGGGACCTTTAGAGGTTGTCTAGTCCAACCCCCTGCCATGGGCAGGGACATCTTCAACTCAATCAGGTTGCTCAGAGCCCCGTCCAACCTGACTTGGGGTGTTTCCAGGCATCCAGTGTCCCCTTCTCCTCAGGATGGACCTTGGATGGAGTTGGCTGTTGTTCCTCTGGCATCTCCCCTTTGGCACTGCCATCCCCCCTTTCCCATCCCCGTCCTGCCACTGAAGCACTCCGTGTCCAGCATAGTGCTCGGGCAATCCCCGCATCCCGGGGGACATCCGACAGGCTCACGTGGGTCAGGGGACAATACCTGTGTGGCAGAGGGCTTTCTCTGGAGGCTATTAGTAAATTAGGGAGAAAAAACAGAGAATCGCTGGAAATTCATCCCTTTTTCAGCCCCAGTATGAACGTTGAGGGCCACGCAGAGCGACGTGGTTCCCCATGACCATGGAGATGCTTCGGATGAGACCATCGGAGTCCCTGCTCCCCTCCTTGCAGCAAAAGAAGGGGACACGCTAGAAATGGCCATAAGGAGAGTGGAAAAATCACGTTCAGCTGAGTTTCTCGTCATCCTTTCCCTTCATAGCTACTCAGCTCCTAGATGGGGAGCCCATGATGATCATTAGATTAATTTCTTTCCTTGCTGTGACTTAATTGGCTCCACTTGCATTGTGCAGCGCTCGCACTGGGGATGTATTTTTGCTTGCCTATATTTAGCTTGATCTCTACCATGATATCGAAATATATAAGTTACAGCTGGCTCTTGGCACCGAGATCCCACAGGAGATTTTTCTGTCGGTTCTGTGCCACCCGGTGCTTGGACAGCCTCATGCTGGGCACTGGGAGATGCCGAGGGCAGCCTCGAACCCTCTGCGGTCCCTCGGGGTCCACATGAGCGGAGGAGCTGCTCCGGGGGCCGGGGGGAGTCACCCCGTGGGAGCTGCTCCTCCCTGGGGAGGTGGTTTGAGGGGAAAAGAGGAAATAGGAGACAGAGGAATGAAAATAAACATTCTGCGGATGTAGTTAACCAGCCTGGGCTGCAGGGACGGGAACGCTGGGGAAAGGGGGATGCGGAGGGAGGCGGAGGGAAGGCAGCAAAGTCTGTGCTTCCTCGCTGCAGGGCTGCAGCCCCCAAAATAACGTGCCCTGTCCCCAAATCGCACAACGGTGAGCTCAATACCCCCCGGGATCCCGCAGGCAGGGGGAGGCGGGCGCTTCCCAAAGCCACCCTGATCCTCACCAGACAATCTCCCACATTTATTATGTTGAAGCCAGAAAGTTCACCTCCCTCTGGGGAGCAGCGAGAGGCAGAGTGAAATTCCTCTCCGCAAGCGCGGCTCCAGAGCTGCCGGGGAAAAAAAACCTCAGTGAAAAATTGTCACAAAATGGTCTGGTTTTGTTTGCAGCTGGGGCCTGGAGGCCACGCAATGGGTGCTCAGGCTGGCTCCGGGTGCCAGATGCCCAGTGCTCAGCACCCAGGAATGCGAATTGGGGCAATTCCTGCAAAAAAACCCCACCTCATCCTGTCCGTGGGGTGATCCGGGGCCCCAGGACCTCCTGGGGGGCGTCACTGATCTGAAGAAACACCTCAAAAATGGCTGATTTAATGATGTGTACATACGTGCAGTCACCACGGGCTCTCCTTCCCTGCCTGTCTGTCTGTCTGTCTGTCTGTCTGCCGGAGCATCCCTGCTGCCTGGCGCCAGGAGAACAGGCACGGGAGCAAACGCCGGTCAAGGTTTCACTCGAGTTTATTTATACAGGAAGGAGGTAACTCCATTTTGGGACAGAGTTAAAAAAAAACCAAAAAGGCAGCTAGACATTTGAGCCGGTGAGGGCTTCCCAATAAACACACGAAGAAAGGAAAGAAACCGGAGCAGACAGCAGATTTCCATGGAAAACAGAAGGCAGGGGCTGCCCTCCTCTCCTTGCAACGAGGACAGGGGCTCTCGGCGAGGGCTTTGCCGCGTATTGCAAACACGAAGGAAGGAAGGGGAAAAGGCAGGTCAGGAGAGACTTCATCATGATGTGAATTGACCCACAAACAACCAAAGTATTCCAGGGTTAACTTCTGCTTAGTAACAAACAAAGAAAAGCAATTAGCTGACTAGGGAGACTTGCTTTTAGTGATGGCAAGTAGCTCTGGGTTTACGATGTGGTACCACGCACCAGCTCAACTGGTGACGGCATCCAGGTCCATGAAAGCCTCCAGAGATGCAGCAGAGCCTCATGAAATGGCATTTCTTGGTACATTGCGACTTAATAACAGTGTAAAGATGTATAGAAAAGCAGGGCATGAGCCCTTCCTCCCTCTTTGTCAGCAGCAGAGGAATTTATGAGAAAAAAAAACTCCGCCCTGTGTACGACTTGAGACGATGCTGGACCAACCCTGTGGGTGCCCCATGGTGGGGGAGGCCCTGGCACCGGCCAACTCCAGCAGCTCAATCACAGCACGGCTTTACACGGGAGTAGTTTGGGCACCTGAAAGTTGAGCACGAGGGGGAGGGGAGAGCAGGTACTTGCCCAAAAGGCATCTGTCAGCAAAGTTGCTCCACGAAACTCTCAGACAACATTAACCCAACCTGGGATGGGAATCTGTTGTGATCTCCTGGTGCCGTGCTCGGGAGAACCTGGTCCTCGCTGCCGTGCCTGAGCATCGTATGTGCGGATGCACGGTGCATGTCAATGGGCTGCGCTTCCCCGTTAGCTCAAACTTAATTAGAAAAAATAAGAGCCATATGGCAATTCCGAATAGAGGCAAAACAATGTCTGTGTGTTTGGGTCTGGTATACTCAAATATTTTCCTACAGCATTAATTTTTAATTCTTACATCAGACCCACATAAGCAAACATAAATAAGATTTTATACTTCAGATAATCCATCCAGCTTGTGTTTGTTGTTACATTTACTGAATAGTCACTGCCTGCTGCTACGTACAGAAGAGCTAATAATAAATATTAGGACACAAACTTACAAGTTAAATGAGCTACAGTTAAGTAGTCGATTAAAAGGACAACCGTAATCTAAGGTTACAAAAGAGTAAGTATTGCTTTTCTAATGTGCTTTTCTCCTTCGTTTCAGTCGCTCACCTGCCAAATCCGTAGGAGGATGAGTGCATAGGAGAGCTCGGAGTCATTTGTGGCAATGTGCATAGATTAGGGGGGTGTAAGCAGGCTTAATGAGGAGAATGGGGAATGTGTGCAGATAACTGACAGGGTTCATCCCCCAGTACGTACGGAAACCCACAATATTGGCCCCGGCCGCCGAGTGGGTGGTTACAAGAAGGAGCTGTTTGTTTCCCGCTCCCCATCTGGTTCCTCCTCCCCACTGGGTCACGCCGAGAGGGATGGGCTCTGCTCGGCGTGGGCTCGCAGGAGTGCAGCGATGTCCCCGTGGGCCAGTGACAGAGCCGAGTTACCGCCCTGCAGGGAGAGAGGAGGCGAAGATGTTATCCCCCAAATCCCTGCATCTCGCCCCGGCCACCCCCGTAATACATGCAGCTCCATCCCCAACTGCCTCCACCTCTTGGCCCCACCACCACCAAGGGAGGCTGTTGCCAATCTGCCCACTGGCAATGAGTTCTCCTCCGCTCTCCAGCGAGTGGTTGCCCAGAGCTGCTTCGCACCCAGATATTTACCCGAAAACCTCCTTCCCTGCAGTTCATTCCTCGTTAAAATGAGTCACCATCTTGCAAACCTCCTCAGGGTCTTTTGAGGCTTAACCTCAACTGCACAAAATGCATCCTGGCCCTGCCTTCCCTTGGTCCCGGCCATGTGGGACTAAGACAAGTTGTAGTTTAATTAGAAAACAGTTACATAACTATAAAAGCTGCCACCGTGGCCTGTTGCCATGAACCTGCATGGGAGGAGATTCCAACCAGCCGGCCATGCTGCTCCCATCCCATCCCATCCCATGCATCCCCCTCCAGACAGGCGTCTGTTCTCAGGGGAGAGTTAGTTGCTGCCAGCTTCCTGGAGCTGAAGCCCTGCTGATTCCAGATGTCCAGGATTTTATCTATTTTTATAGGTTTACACCGGGCTGGGCTCTTCCCCCAGCATTCCTGCCCAGACGACGGCTGGGATGCAGGATGCTGCCACAGCCACCCCATCCACTGCACAGCAAGCACCAAAACCAGGGGTGCTCTCCTAAAAGCGATCCCCTGATTAGAAAGTGGACCAAAACTGTACTTCTTCACTTAAAAACCACCACTCGGGGGATTGCTGCCTGTAAAGCATGACCCTGCATGAGCTTTCCTTGCCTGGAGGCTGTGTACGTGACCGAGCCCGGTGTCGGAGCCTCACCTTGTCCGTCAGCGCGACCTGGCAGCCGGGCTGGGCCAAGAGGAGCCTGACGATGTCGGCGTTGCCGAGCCGGCAGGCCACCATCAGGGCCGTCGTCCCCTCCTCGTCCTGCAGGTTGACGTCGGCCTGGCAGGAGAGGAGGGCTCGCACCATGTCGTCCCGCTCGTGGCTCACCCCCAGCATCAGGGCAGTCTGGCCTCCCTGTAACAGCAGAGGGAAAGGCTGAACATCCCTCGCCCACTGCCTCCCACAACCCTGCTCCTTCAGAATCTTAGATATAATAATAATAATAATGAATGTTATTATTGTGTAAATATAGTAAGATTGCATATTATTATTGCATAGTACATATATCATAATAATTCCTATCAATATTGCATATTATTGCATATTATTATTAAATCACTCTAGGGCTCCTCAGCAGGTGTTTCAAGAGTTATCTGCTCTCTTGCACCATGGCTCCGTGGAGGGTCTCTGTAGAAGCATGGCCAAACTGCCAGGCTCTCAGCTGCCCCCAAAGGTCCCCCTGCCTCCCCTGGGCAGTTTAACTTAGGTCTAGACTAACTTTTACAGCTGTTTGGAAGAAGAGCTGGATGAAGGCACTGCCACCTCTGAGACCAAAATGTGTGATTGATGAACAACTGCTTGCCAGCAAACCTGGGGATCCCAAACCCCGGGGTCCACCCCGCACCGCTCCTCCCTGGTATCACTTCTTCAGACCTTGACTTTTTAGCTCACACAAATTTATTTTTGTGAAATTTTCAGCCTTCATTTTGTCTCTTCATTTGATCCAGCTCCTGTGTCCCTTCTCAGGGAGCTGGTGGGTGCCTAGACTAAGGTTGCTTTTGTAACTCTTGGGAAACAGCAACTCCAACCCAAGGTCTACCACCGAGTCTCAGCCTGGCGCTGCACGTGCAGTGTAGGAACCCAGATTATAACCCCACCCCACCCCGAGGCCCCTGTGGGGACGTGATGATGCCACAGCCTGCATAAGCTGTAAATAGGACGCCAGGAGCTCAGTAGGAGTCACTTTGCAGACACCTTTGCCAAATTTATACCCGCTGCCAGCCGGCTGCCCTCTGCCACGCTGGGTTCTCCAAGAGCAAGCAGAACTATGGGGACCCACCTGGGCAGCTCGCAGGTTGACATCCCCCTCCTTCAGCAGCTTCATCACCACCTCCATGTCCTCGCTCGTCTCGGCAGCCGCCAGCGGGGTGAGCATCACGGCCGTGTAGCCAGCACGGTTCTGCAGGTCCAGGCGGCACACACCTGGTGAGCGATGCATGGTCCCAAGGAAGGATTCAGCCCCACGATGAACGAGACAGAGAGAGACGAGCAAACGGGAGGAAAAGAGGGAATTATAAAACACGCAGCCTCATCTTCCCAGAAACAGGAGTTTCCATAATTACACGGGATTGAGATTTATCTGTGCTAAATACCTAGTCTTGTCAGCACAGCATTAGAGACTATTTGGTGCTACGCATTGCTACAGTTAATTACAACTGCTGAAGTCAACTCAATTAACTTTGAAGACCGTAACAAAAAAAAAAAAAAAAAAGGGAGGATAGCTAACGCCTTGGGCATTATAATAACGAGCCGTGTCTGATGGGCTGGGGCTCGGGTCCTTGCCCTGGGGACCCGGCCACCTCGGGCACTCAGTGGCAGGAGGGGACAAACCGCCGTGGTTCCCCGCGAGTCTGCAGCAACAATCGGGTTATAGATGTGTATGATAATCTGCCATTTCCCCAACATTCAACAGATTGTCTGGCCCATGAGAAAAGGCCAAAGTGCCTTTATTCTTGCTGAGCATGTGGGCATTTTTCCCCTGTACAAGCTCCGCTGAGAGTTTTTTCTTTCTTTGCAACATGAGCTGAAAGTTCAATAGTTTAGAATGGAGTTTTTCTGCAGCGCTGAGGGGTTTGTTGTGCTCTCAGGGGTCTGAGCCTCCAGCTCTGAGCCATGATGTAGCATTCGCTGCTAAAGGAAGCTGAGGGAGCCACCTCATCCCACCTAGACCAGGGCCATGAGAGACACCCTTTGACACAGGGACCCTAAGCCCTCTCCAAAGCCAGATTGCAAAGTCCTCAAGATATGTCAGGGCCCTGAGGGCACTAACGAGCCTTAATGCCCCTGAGGAGCCTCAGCTGGGACCCTTGTCCACACCCAGGGCTGAGCTATGGGCAAGGACGCTGGTCTTCAGATCAACCACATCTTCTGCGTAGACCTTGGCCCCATGCTTGTCCCTTGGAGGGACCTTGGGCCTACACTTGTCTCTTGGATGGACCTTGGCCCCATGCTTGTCTACTGGATGGCTCCCTTGCATGTAGGTTGTAGTTGGTCCCCAGCCCCACCTCTGTCCCATCTCCTTTTATTCCTGACTGAACTCCCTGGGAGGACCCTGGAGTTCATTCACTGTTTGCCAGGTCTGGACTGTTGATGAACCCCCATTACCTGGCTCTACACATCGTGATCATTCCCTGTGGGACTGTGCCCCATGGGTGAGAGTGACATAAAGTAACTTCCACACCCATATCCATGGCTAGCAGAGTGGCTGTTCCTACCTGTGTCTAGCAGGAGCTTCGCAATCGGAAAGTTGGAGTGGGAAACGCTGTAGTGAAGAGCTGTGTTGCCGTTTCTGTCGGCCAGGTTCACCACCATTTCCAGGAGCTGGGGCTGGATGGCCCCCAGCGCCTTGAGATACACTGCGACCACCTCCGGGCTGGAAGACTTGTGGCTCGACACCCGGAACCACTCCTGGCAGACGGTGCTCAGGACTTGCCGCTGAAAACACCAAGGTCTCACCGTTACTCCTGGGTTAGTCATCCTGCAAACCAGTTACCGTCCCAGCTCCTTGCCCTGCGTCACTTCATCCTGCGCTCTGGCATCACGCACCCAGTATTTAGCTTGTGGGTTTGGGATTACTGCTACAACTTATGGGGGAAAGGAATTTCCTGTGGTAATTTGGATGAGTAAGCAGAGAAAGCCTTCATCTTCCTTTTTTTTATTTCCCTTTTCCTTTCTTTTTGGCTATTCTAAAACTGACTCAGAGGACATCTTGTCCCCCTCATGTCCACGGGCGCCGCCTGCAACGCACCCTCAGGATAATCTTATCCATTAAACATAACAGAGAGGGAGAACCGCGTCTGAAATGGGGTTGAAAATACTGAAAATTATCTGTACCAGATACTTGTCACTTGTGGTGCCGATTTCTGAGAGGTGCTTGCTCAGTAGCTGGCAGTCGGCAAGGAAATCTTCAGAGGGTGTGCATCTAAAGGGAAAATACTTTTGTAAATCCATCACGGGACAGAACTTGCAGGAAGTATTGAAGCAGGAAGGAGAACATGCGGTTAAGGTCAGAATACATTCAGCACTTAAGTGCTAAACTTTATGGACACAAGTTGTCTCATTGATTTGACACAGATTTTAGGTACAAAGTTAAGCACTTAAACAAGTCTTTAAGTCCACATTCCCAGATCTGTATGGTCAACTTCAGCTTTTACAAGAATTCTTAAAGTGGGGGAAAAAAAAAAAATATCTTATTCCTGAAACTGCAAAGAACTTTACTTAGAAACTTTACTTGAGAGGGGAGAAATGAGCTAATTCTCACCAAATATGACTCACTCCATCTTTTCCACAGTCAGATGTAGGGCCTGAATCAATCCTCATTAGATTCTGTAGTATCTCAAAAAATACCTAGCTCTTTAAAGCCTTTTCCTATGTCTACAGAGGTCAGCAGCTGCCTTTCCACCCAGCAGAAGCACCGAAACCCAGCCCTGGGGGAGCCACTGAGCAGCACCATGTGTCCCGTGGCTTCAGAAACAAGATGGAAAGCACGATCTGGTTCTCTGGTTACCTGTCAGCCTTGTGCTGAGGGCAAGGAGCTGCTTCTGCCGATGACTCCCGCAGGTCATCATCCTCACATCTCTCCTGCGAGGAGGTCCCTGATGAAGCCCCCTCGCATTCACCTCCAGCTTTCGCCTGTGTGAGCTCCAAATCATCGTCTCTTCTCTCCATCTCGCTCTCCGCGTCCCCATCCGATGGGCTGTCCTCACAACTTGTGTCTTCGCTTGAAGTTGTTTCGTAGCTATTTGAGGACACCACATGTTATTCACTCCTTCCCCATTCGCAGCCGCGGGGCCTGACCAAGACTCATTGAAGACACCCGCTGACTCCAATGGGCCTTGGATGAAGCCCGGAGGGATACACGAGTTAAAAGGTTAGAGCCACAGCCAAACTTGGGGTTAGTCTTTTTTTTTTTTTGGCTTCTTAAGCCAGCACGAGCGTGATAGAAGCAGTTAATTAGCAGCAGGCAAGGTTACTTCAGGGACTACTCGGTTGGTTTGGAGGGATGTCCATCACACAAGCCCCAGCATGGCCAGGCAAGGGCTGTGAACCCCCTCCCTGCTGGGAGCTGCCAGCAGGTGGATGGGGAGCCAGGAGAAACATGGACCCTGTGGCAAGGTGGGACAGGCGGCGTGTCAGCAACCTTGAGGACCACTAGACAAAAACTGTCTTTGCAGCTCCAGCACATGAACACGAGGCCACCATTCGAGCAGCCCTGCTAGAGAAACCTCTCTTCTGGTTGTCCAGAAGTATCAGTAACAGTAACATCTTCCATGAAACAGAACATTTCACTCTGAGCGACCCCCAAACTTTTCTCAAACTAGTCAAGATTCCTCTACTTGCTACAAGTGGTACCCATTTCAGTGACTGTTGGTAGAAGAAGCTCTACACAACAAGACTGAGTAACACCTGATGAACCCAACAGCAGTAGCCATGGAGCTGGGAAGTCAGAGAAGCGTACATCAGCAGAAACCAGCATCCAAACTTGCACACATGGCTGTTTGCCCAGTGAAAGGACAGTGAAATGCCTTCTGCCCTCTTCACGCCAGCACACATACTCCTCGGCAGAAGATGTGCCAGTGCTGCTCTTCGAGATGCATCTACAGCTTACATGGTGGTATCTAGTGACCTCAAAGGCCCAAGAGTGCTAGAGTGGACACAACGGGAACTGGTGTTGGAGCACAACCTAAAATACAGGTCTCCTTCACCCCGAGGTAATTCCTTATTGACTGAAATTGTCTTTTCTCGGTCCCTGAAACAACTTTTGTTGGCTGTCACTGGAGCATGGAGGCAGGTTAGTGGCAGCGTGCTCACCCAGGCAATGCTGACCTCCTCCAAAACCCATCACAGTCAGTGGGACTCTTCCCATGGACCCAGCTGGGTTTTGGATGAAGCCCCAAAAGATGGGTGTGCAGAGAGTGTGAGTCCCCAGGGTGTCCCTCGCCGCGCTGAAAACACCAACCTCTTTTCTACAGGGTTACTTACGGGTTATCAGTGCTGGATTAAAGAAGGGAGAAAAGAGGCTCCATTTCAAACGGCCTTTTAATCAAGAGGTTTGGAGGGGAAAAGGGGGGGGGGGGGGAAAGAATGACTTCTTCAGCGATACAGAGGACATCACAGGTTAAAAGGCGGTTTTTATCTTCTGAACGGATGCTTACCCACCATTTACCCCAACAAACTGAAGATTCTTTTTGGTCCCATTGCCTCCTGCATGGAAACCATAACCTTTCTTTTTCATGATAGATTTAAGACTTGTGGTTGGAGAGGTTTCTAGCAAAATACAAAATAACAGATTAATTAAGCAGATGTGCCATAATTACCAATGATTATTCCCAACCTCCAGCAACAAACTACAAACCATAACCGTAAGCATCTTTGTTCATCCTAGGAGATGTTTTTTATGTCTTGCAAAACTACTGATGCACCTGGTCACGATCTGAACCTCCGTTGCCACCTTGAAAATACAAGTCTCAAACATCGCCAAGTGACTGGGAATATAAAGGAAGTGACTGGGAATTATATACTTGTCCTATGAATATAAGTAAGTTTCACTTTTGTAGTAATTTTTTTTATTTTTTTTTCAATACTAATGTATTGGAAATCTCCTATATAAATCTCCTATAATACTACATGGATGAGTCTTTCCATCAGAGTTTGAATAGTCTCACACGTATTGCTTATAAGTAATAGGTCACTTATCTATTTGCAAGCCCCCCCCCCAAGAATGAACAGGCAGCCTTTGGGTTTGGAACGCCCCGTGAGTGGGGACAGGCCTCTTCCCAGCCCAGTTGCTCAGTTTGCTTGAATTGGCTTTGGTTCTGGTGAACTTCATGCTGATTTACCCCAGATAAGCATGAGTCCTATATCCTTGCAAATTGAGATGTCCAATCCAATTAAGAAAAATTGTTATTTGACAGAATAGCCACAAGTACGGCCACTTTTGGAAGCTGATCCTGCATATAGCTGAGGCCCAGCTTTATCAGCTCCTACATGGTTTTGTTCGCTTTTTTAATTTAAGATCATACAGCTTATGATGTGCAGAGATTTGCCTTTCTCATACATGTTTAGGAGGGGCTATTTCTGATCTGACTGATACTAATTATACCACTGAGCTCCACTGCATCATCCCTGCTCACCACTTGAATAAATGGGAAGAGATTTGGCCCGGACACGTTGACACCTATGCCAATATTATTTACCCAACTGTTGATAGTGTGTGTTCGAATTCTCCTTATCCGTGGGCCCTTGCGTAGAGTAGGCAGACAGCAACGAGTTTAAGGAATTAACTAATTGGTTCTGGATGGAGCTGAGCTTGGAGGCTGGCTGTTTAATAGCGCTCGCTAACTCGGGGTAGCCATGCTCCAAACACAGCCACTGCTCCTGCAAAAGCTCCTGGATTTTTTTTACGTATTGGCCGATGGGGTCAACAGCAGGGAGATCCTCGTGGTCAGGGGGACCTTCCTCTTCCAGCCCATCTCGAGGTTTAACTTCGCCAAAGCCCGCCTTGTTTCCTCCTGTGTTTGAGCCAACTCTTGTTCCTTGAGAGCCTTCTGCAGTTCCCGCGTGAGCAGCAAGACTCTGGGTATCATAATTATTCCTGTGGTTCTGATTGTCATCGCTGAGGTGCTCGTCAATCTTCAGCTGGGTGAAGCATGGTGCATGAAGGCCAGCCTCAGTGTCAGCTTCACCAAAATGTCCAGGTCCCTCTCCACCGACACCACCACAAGCGTCTTCCAGTTTCTGATCCCTCTGAGCACCCAGCTCCATCGCCTGTGTGTTCATGTTGTCTGCTCTGCGGACGTTGCATCCTATGGATTTGGTGGAGAGGGGGATATTTACATTGATGCCTTTATCATGGGCTTGCTTGGCCCCGGTTATCTGTGAGAGGTCAGTGTTCACCGCAGCATCGTAGCACTGCAAAGCCCCGCTGCTCTGCCTGGAGTGGGGCTTGGCATCTCCGGTGTTTTCCCGGCACAACTTCTCTTCCAGCTGAGCTTTGGAGCTGGCCAGTAACTTAATGCTTTTCTCCTTCTCCTTGATCTCGTGATCCTGCCGCTCCAGCACTGCCCTGATCTGCTCAAGTTCCTCCTTCTTCTTGCTCAGTTGCTCCTCCAGAGCAGCAACCTGCTGCTTCAGTGCAGAGACTGCGCTGGGCTCTGCAGCATCACCAGGCTGAGGACCACAGCCCTCCTTGTCCTCTCCAGCCCGGACATTCCCCATCTCAGCTTCTTTCAGCACTTTTAGAGCGACTTTTCTCACACTTAACTCCCCTTCCCCAGGGTTTGTGCTCTCCTCCGCAAGCTGGAGGGTGCCCGGTGATGCTGGTTCACCCTCAGCCAAGGCAGAGCGACCGCTGGTGTCGGGGGCATCACCCTCCTCGCCTCCACTCTCCATCACCACCTGCAGCTGCGGTGTGACGGGATGCTGGCTCTGCCATGGGGGCTGCATCTGCACCAGCCCCGGGCTACCTCCACTGGGATGCTCCTTCTGCTCCAAGGAGACATCCTGCTCCGAGCTCATTTGCCGGGGCAGATTTAACACGATGCCATCAGAGTCGGGGTGAAACGTGCTTTCGGAGCGGCTCTGCTCGTGGCAGGGCTGGGGAGGGGGCCGGAGGGGCGAGGGCACCTGTCCGTCCCCTGCTGGGGTCTGGCCAGGTGGCAGGGCGGCTGGCATGCTGGAGGCTCGCAGTAGCTGTGGTCGCCCCCAGAGCTCGTCCTCCTGCCGCCCCAGCTCCGCCTGCCGCCGTGTCTCTGCCAAAAGGGCTTTTCTTCGGTAACTCGGCTCATCGGCCACGGGGAGGGTCAGCTCGTTGGGCAGGAGGGGACGGGGGATCTCCTCCGCACCCAGGGATGCCTTTCGCTGGGGGAAGGAGCAAGTCGCCGTCCAGCTCTTGCTGGGGGTGGACAGGCATCCACGGGAGCCATTCTCGGGCAGGCTGAAGTTTCGGGGCAGGGTGCTGAATTTCGGCTGCTTGGCTTTCCGGTGGATGTGAACCCTTCTGATGGTGTGGCCTTTCTCAATGTCGTCCACGTACTTCAGGAAGTCCAGGTCCAAGTGAAAGCCATACGGCGTCTCCACGGAGTAGGGGAGGCTGCGGGGCTGCTCCCTCTCCCCGTCGGGTTTAGGTGGCTGGTCGTTTGCTGAAACAACCCAAAGGAAAGAGACGATTGAGTTTTGAAGACAACAAAAAAAAAAATTAACAAAAATTATGTTCAGAGCAGGGGAAAAACATTACTGCTTTTTTCATCTCAGTTTCAGGCAGGTGGGGGCTGCAGTTTGTCATTGTGGAGGCTCGTGGTGAAGCTGCGCAGAGATGCAGCAACACGTGCAAAGGTCCGATCCAGTTTTCCGGAGGTGAATCAGGTAATTGTTGCACTGGGGAAGCCGAAAATTTGCTGAAATTGTGGCTCTAATTGGCAATTAAGCAAACAGCAGGTTTTGCAGTCAGAGCTACGTGTCTGTGTAAGTATAAAAGGCTGCCTGATATATAATAAATCCAGCTCAGAAAACAAAGGTGGAACCAATCTGTGACAATTACATTTTTCAAGGCTCTTTGTTTGGTTTTAACTTTTCGGTGGCCACGCACGGCAAGCAGGAATATCATTGCACTGTTTCATCTGCAAACACCAGGTCACAAATTATTCCTTGAAAATGATAAATACTGCACCGGGCAGAGGCCGGACCCAGACAGCGCCAGCCGGGGCTGCTTTACACAGCCGCAGCCATGCGAAACACGTGCCTCCCAAGGTGACCGGCTGCACGGCACCGAGCACGGCTTTTAATTGAGGAAAATCGCCACGAAATGCGTGACAGTGTGTTTGCCCCCCCCCAGCCATCGCAGGCAAACCGCACGGCTCCAGGTTTAATACAACTCCCCGCAGCCCGAGGCTCCTGGTTTTATACAACTTCATACGGTCAGATCCAGGCTGCAAAATTTCACAGCCCCCAAATTTCAGCCTTGAGGCTGAAAAACAGTTAAACCCCTGCATCATTGCTTGTTTTCCTTTATGCAGCAAGCCCTTGAAATAAATCACTGTGGTTTGGGCTGCTTTGCACCTCTGAGCAAATGAGCCATGCTCTATGAGGAGGAGGAGGAGCAGCTTGGTTAGGAGAAGCCAGGTCTCACGACTGCTCCCTCTCTCTCCATCCTGGTGCAGCACCTGCGTGGGGACCGGCAGAATTTGGCACAGCTTTCGGTGCTGCTGGTCACAGAGCAGCACCGAGATGCAGCCGCCTTTCTGGTGGGAAGCAGCATGTGAAAGTCAGAGGAATTGCAGAGAGAAAACATCACATAGGGAAACACGGCACAAGGGGAAAGCCTGGCCGGTGGGAGCGGAGGAGATCTGTCCTGCCTACACACCGCAGAGGATGGGAGGACAAATAGGGGCTGAAGTGAGAGCCAGGACCATGTTTTTGCTGCAGTTTAGGAAGTCTGCATAATACATGAATGATGCTTTTTTCATCTCCTGGCTCTAGCGCGTATCTACAGAAAACAGGTTATTTGCAGTATTTCTGGTGAGGAAATTACTCCAGGTTGGGTTTTTTTTTCAAGAAACAAATGAGCAAACAAATATCCCATAGTCTCCATACCATCTGTCTTCTCCATGGCGTGTTCTAATTGGGCCGTCAGTTAACCATCCTCTGACAAGCTAGGGCAGATGAGTCACTTCACCCTTGAAAAAAAGAAACAGATACTTTTAATTCAAAAAAAAAGCTCAATCATGCAAACTTAACTTCTCCTAAAGCCTTACACCTCTTCAGAGGCCACCCCCCTCTTATTCCCCATATTCTGCAGCCCGACTGCGTCTGCTAAGCATTTTCAAGCTGCTTAAATCAATAGCTCCTTTTCCAGTGGCAGCAACCCGTGCTTCACAGGCACATCCCAGGTAGTTGGTTCTTATAAAACATCCCCTGCATTACAGATGGTTTTGACTGCAAAAGAAAGAGGAGAGACGTTTAGGATAATTTCTACTGGGCTTGAGATAGATGGCACAGGGACTCTTCATCGACTCCTGTAAGCTGGATATATCCAATATAACATCTCTGAAAACAGCAAGAGATATAAACCATACACACAAATGAGTGGTTTGTCGCCTTTTTAAAAAAAAAAAATCCATAACAACCAAAGATTCAAAATTTATGTTAAACCTTGTTCAAAGGAAACCCATTAGTTCAGAGCTCATCCACACCATTATAAAGACCCTTCACCAAATTGCACTAAAATACCGACAAATTGCTTTCATATCAGGGAAGATCTTCAGGTGGAGATCTCCCACAGCCTATACCGTGACCTTCACATCCAGCCTGGTCGGTACTGCCCTCCAGCTCTTTCCCATTATGTGGACACAGGTGAGACCCTCCTGGAGCATGAGAGGAGATTAAGGCTGGGAACAACCTAGAAAAGTCCTTGGTGAAGGTTC
The DNA here is from genome assembly GCF_964106895.1 of Numenius arquata. Classification (NCBI taxonomy): domain Eukaryota; kingdom Metazoa; phylum Chordata; class Aves; order Charadriiformes; family Scolopacidae; genus Numenius; species Numenius arquata. Next base: position 59,201,655 of record NC_133583.1, read on the forward strand.
TCTCCTCCATGCCCTTTAGAAAGACACAGGGAGGAGGCTGGCAAGGGTGAAGGAGGTTGAGGCAGTTGGACATCACTGTAGAAGGCCTCCTGATCTGCATAAGAAGGACAACATTGCTCAGAGTGAGAAGGTCTGTCTTTTCATTCCTGCTAAAAAGTGGGAGGTTCTTGGAGAGTAGGTTGCTTGTTTAGATTCTCCTTCAAGTATCTAATTTGGTTCCTGGCCAGAGATGGTCCCACAGCAGCTTATCTGGCAAGACAACTGGATATCCAGTAAAGATTAGGATATATAGAATATAGAGGTGCTGCTGTTACTCTCTTCTAGAAGCACTGACACAACGTGGTTTAACTACAACAAAGATGAGTGGGAAAACGAAGTCAAATCCTGCTGCGCTGTTATCATAGGACAGATACTTTGAAAGATCAAAACCTTTTAAAGAAACAATTAGTTCCATCAGTCAGGTAGACACGTTTAATGTCCATGTATAGCCCTGATGGAGAGTTGGGACGGTCCCAACCCAAGGAGAACATCAAAACTCTCAAAAGCTCCTCCAGTGTTGGTACCTCCTTGATGCTCACATGGCCAGATGGCAACACTGATGCCCGCCCAATGCCAGGCGAGCTTCTGAAACACCTTGACCAGTGGCCTCCTGACACACTCTCCAATTAACTGCTCTTCTTCTATAAAGGGCAATTCCTTCCGTCTCCTCCTGCCAATAAACAGCATGTGCCAAAACGAACACTAAACTCTTTCTCAAATGTTTTCTTTTAAATTTTCCAATAACAGTCAATTACTGATGCCAGCTACAGTCTGACCAGCCACGCTTCACGCTTCTAGGTCATATATTTAGAACGGGGGGGAAAGCCAGTGAATAGGATGCTTTTTAATATCTAGATAATTACATCTATTTGGTTTGTTTATGAGCTGGCTGGGTCCCAACTCTGCAGCCCAAATTGATAATACCACTTCTCTCATTTGACCAATCTACTTCAAAATTGCCTCATAAAAGGATGCTGAATGTACCCTACCAGCTTGCTGATGTTCTCCCGTCCCCCCAGCCCCGGGGCAGCTCAGGTGCGGGGCGGATGGCTTTGAGCCAAAACAACAGCTCCTTGGCCCTCACATGTGCTGTCCCATGCCTGTCCCTAATAAAAATGAGATAAAAAAGGGAATTCATCTCCCAGAAGCAGCATACTCGTACGCCCAGGTTCTGGCCCACAGTTCTGGGCAGGGCACTACTTTTAGGTGGGTCTCCATCCCGTTAATACCTGTTATGCTGACCCTCTGTCAGGTTCTATATTTGCTGAGTTTTCCTCTCTTGAATAAAATTGAAGAATACTCATTTTCCTCTCCAGGCAGGCAACATCGCCACATGCACAGCATTGCTGATTTTTACCTTGAATGAAATTACATTGCTTACAAGGCAGGAATAAATATGTTCAGAAATGGAAATCAAGAAGGCAAATATGTGAGAAGGCAACAGCACAGAGCGAAGTGGATTTATCCCCTGGGGCAGCCCATTTGCAGGGACAGTGTACTGTCTTTTTAACTAGCCCTGTCTCAAACACTGGCTCTTTACAGTGACATTTTAACCCCTCTTTTACTCTGTCCCCCTCGCCAGGCAATGTAAGCGTCCTCCCACTCCCCCATCCACCCCAGCCAGCAGAAAGGAGAGCAGTATTACACCCCAGAAGGTTTAAAGAACAAATTAACTGAACCACAAAGACAAATATATATGAATGCCATTCTCTGACAGCATCTTGCTAGTAATTTTAAATTGGAAACATTTAACCCTGTGCCTATAAATAGGAAGATAATTCATCCCCGCTGAGCAGCACGTTAGCACAGTCTCATTAGCTGTAACACAACATTTTTTTTGCCTGTCGTGGTCTCCTGCACTGCAGCAATGACTTTAGCACTTTGTGGAGGAAGGAAAAACTATGGTTACAAAAGCATCTTGTCATGTTACCTTCCCGTGCTCCCACCTACAAGCCCATCCAGGAAAAGAAGCGCTTGCCTCCCTCAAAAGCATCTCTTCCCGTGCCGAGAGCCAGCAGCGAAGGGTTCGGAGCAGCAAACATCCCTTTCCCGGTTGTTAAAAAGTTGGTCAGCTGAGCAGTGACCTTGCTCAGAAAGCAAATACAAGTTTAAAACAAGAAGCACAAAAGCGGGATTAATTTTCTAATAAAGCAGCCCGTCACTCTCATATGACCTTTCCGAGGACAGTTCAAGCCTGCTGTATAAAAATGAGTTACTTTCCGTAGCACAGATAACTTTTCCGTAAAACACAAAATGCCAAGCGCTGCTTGGGCTGTCAGCGGGCTGCCTTCCTTATCAGGAAAGATTACTGAAAAGACAGTCAATTATTAACGATACGGTTCGAACTGTACCTGATGCTGCAGGCTGCAGCCAGAGCTCGCCCTCCGCATGCTGCACCTCCCAGGCTGAAGGCATTAGTTATTCTGCTGAGCGCCTCTCCCAAGGAAACGCAAGCGGCTGCCGTGATTAAAAGGCGGCATCTTTTAGTAGAAGCCGCAGAAGGTCTCAACGTCCGGAATTAATCCTGCCAAAGCCCCGTTCCCACGTGCGGAGCAGAAAGAGCCCCTCGCCCCTTTACCCTTCTCCCCAGAGCTCCGGCCCCTCATGTCGCTCCCATCCATCTGCCGTGTCCCCAGGAGATGCTGAGCAGGACGGGGGGGATGGCGAGGAGGCGGCTGTGCGTATCTCGCTGTGCCCCGGAGGCTGCGAGGAGGGACAGGCAGCCGCCGGGCTCTCGTGGGTGCCAGTGGGGCTCACCAAATAAACCTCTCCAGCCTTTTGCAGCAGGGTTACCACTGCAAACTTCAAATTCGAGGCATGGGGGCAGCTGGCAGAACAGACACAGCGTGCTTTTGTGTGGCTGGCTGGGTGATGGGCAGAGAGCCCATCCCAAGCCCCCGCGCGGGGTTTGCTGTCGGGCATCCCAGATCGCTGCACCCTCAGGCTGGCAACAGGGAAAAAAAACCCTCAGCCTCTGCACTAAACTCACAACAACTTCACATTTGCAAAAGCAGAGGGGTTCAGCCCCTGCCCGGCTCCCTGCAGCCCCGCAGCTGGGCTGTGAACCTCTTCCAGGGCCAGGAAAGAAACTCCTGGAAAGCAGAGGCATCCCACTGGGATGCCGGAGCTCTGCCGGGGGGCTTTAGCCAGGGACTGGCATCACGGAGCGGTGCCAGCACCTTTCCCATCGCTTAACAAGCAACCAAATTCTCATGGTAGCAGGAAAAAAACCACATTTCATTTCTCTCTGCCTGCAGAACAGAGCTGCTGGCACTCCTGCAGCTCACTGCGCGCCTGCAACTACTGAATGTAACTTTAACAGATGAAGTCTGAAGAAAAGCAGAAAAGTTTTGCCTTTGCAGGAAGCGAAATAGCCTGGACGTGTACAGAAACGGCAGCAGTTTGTCCTTGCTCGCGCTCCCCAAGGCACGGATGGGTTAACTTCTTACCCGAGGAACGAAAAATAACCCCCCCATTTCAGCAGCCGCTTAAATGCCGCCTTTCCCATTAAATACCGCCTTTCCCACTCGGCTCCAGCATCCCACACCACACAGGGCCCTGACTCGGTGTTGATGGCATTCTGCTTTCACAAGCAATTACTGAGCTCGGGGTTCAAAACAAACTTTAGAGCACATTGGCTTATTTTCTGTCAAGTTCTTCTGGTTTAGTTACCTTTGTGCATCTTTTCTGAGCGTATTCTGTTGCTTATGTTTTCTAGACAAGATAGCATGATGATAGAAAAAACATACATATTTCTATATGGCACTGATTTTAAAGTAAGCCTAAAGGAATTGTTTTGTTTTCCCACTGGAAAGACCCAGCAGGAAGTTTTTATCTGGAGCATTTCCTTATTGCAATTACATACATAGGACCTACAGCTTTTCCCAGATGTAATCCCCGTGGGCCTGAAGAAGGTCTTCAAGTCTGTGTCCCCCTAAATAAGCTTTTAATCGGGAACTATGAATGGATGGAGTCTAAACATGCAAATTAATTAATTATGGGTTGGTGCTTGGAGCTACGACTGTCTTATGATAGTTTTGCCCGATGGGGCCGGCGCAGGGTGGGAAATGGGGAAGGGTTTCACCTGGGCATGGCCTGAGACCGCCCCGCCAGCGCGAGGACTGAGGTCATGGCCTAAAATTGCTGCTGCTTTACGTTATACAGCAGCTGTCAGGGGGGATTTTGCTTTGCAGGCTGCTCCCACGGATGATAGGAAACAGACGGCCACAAAACGGCGCAAAAACCATCTTGTCGGTCCCTGCCACGGCCACCGCTGCATTCTTGGATGCTCATAGGGCTGATGGGCAAAGAGGCTGCTCTCCTTCCTCTCCCCAGGCAGAATCACAGCAGGAGGGCAGGTTTGGGCTTCACCCACTGCCTCCTGCTCCCCTCCACCCCACGGACCCACACGGACCCACAGATGGAGCTCTCCCCTGGTACCCAAAGGGTTACACCCAAACCTGCTCCATCCAGGCGGTCTGCTGGATTGCACAACAACCAGCCGAGCTATTATTGCAAGTGGACATACCAGGAATAAATATAGCCTCTCAGGGAATATTTGTTGTACAGATTTTTCAATTCTGTTTTTACTGCAAAGGAAGAAAAATAACCCATTTCCAGTCTGCTGGGGTCGTCCACACGGGTGGGATCTCTGCTGTGCGGCAGTGGGCTGGGATCGGCTGCCGGCTGGCACAGACACGGGAAGGAGTTTCATTCCAGCAGGAAAAAAACAGAAGTTTGAAAACTTTGTGGGACGAAATAAATAGAGAAGTAAATAAAAGCAGTTTAAAGTTCTAGCTTGCACTGCAAGAAGTTGTCATGAGGTTTTATCACAGAATCATAGAATCACAGGATGGTTTGTGTTAGAAGAGACCTTAAAGACCATCGAGTTCCAAACCCTTGCCATGGGCAGGGACACCTCCCACCAGACCAGGTTGCTCCAAGCCCCATCTAGCCTGGTCTTGAACCCCTCCAGGGATGGGGCAGCCACAGCTTCTCTGGGCAACCTGGGCCAGGCTCTCACCACCCTCACAGCAAAGAATTTCTTCCTAATATCTAATCTAAATCTCCCCTCTTTCAGTTTAAAACCGTTACCCCTCGTCCTATCGCTCCACTCCCTGATAAAGAGTCCCTCCCCATCTCTCCTGTAGCCCCCTTCAGGTACTGTAAGGCTGCTATAAGGTCTCCCCAGAGCCTTCTCTTCTCCAGGCTGAACAACCCCAACTCTCTCAGCCTGTCTCAGATGCCTGCTTAAAATTCACTCTTGGTCCCAGGGCCAGATGACTTTGCCACGTGGCTTACAGTGATGGGCAGCCTGCGGCGCCAGCCCCAGCATTTTATCACACCCCAGACTGAAGCTCCCTCAGCTTCTTGAGACATGAGCTGGGAGCTGGACGTGGTTTGTGTGTGCTCGAGAGAGACGAGTTCCCTCTGCAACCCATCAGCTCGTGGTTGCACCGATGGAGAGGTCCGGACTGGCCTCCCAGCCTCCGCCAGCTACCACCCGCTCTGCAAAATTATTTACACGAAGCAGTGGAGGGGCTGGAGCCAGGGGCTGCTTGCATGGAAAACATCCTGGAGGCGTGCAGAGCCTCTCTCGGTTTTGAGAGCGGCGGGCTCGTGAGAAATCTGAATAATTAACCCAGAGCCACTTAATAAAGAAGACGATTGCTTTCAGCGTAAGTGTGCAACTCTCGGCGGCTGGCGGTACTTAAACAGCCATTTCAGGCATCTTTTCATATGGCAGTAATAAAGTTGTGCGGATACTGATTTTATTAAAGCTGCTTATTGCTGTTTAATAAATGTCGTGAGCTTCCTGCCAGCATTTCCATTAGAGACGGGTCAGGACGAGACCTGGAGGTATCAGATATCCAAACTCTCGCCCTCTTTTATGGCTCACCGGGAGGGGAAAACGATCACATTCATTCCCTCCTCTGATAACCTCTTTTCCAACTGACCTTCAGCTCGTTCCAGCCAAGGTCTTATAAAAGCATTGATCGATTCTCTTGATTTTATCCTGGGCCTTGAAAACTGTGGTGTTTTCCCCAAAGTCTCCTCTCCCAGAGCCAGGAGATCAGAAAAACCACCTGAAGCTACGAATTGAAAGCGCTACACAGTCAGACAGCAGACAAAAATCTGAAGTGCCTCATCTGTGATCTCTAATGTTTATTCCTTTTGCCTTAATCCCAGAAACTTAAGGGAGGGGGAGGGGGCAATAAAGCCTTCCATTGGCTTCTGATCTCTTCCAAGCTGCTGTTTTCCATCTCCTTGACCTTGGGACAGGTCAAGCTTTCCTGCCATGATACTGAATAACTTCCATGTGGTCAAAGAAGCTGGTAGCAACTTTATGACAACAGGGTTGTCCTTGGCTTGGCCAGGGCTTGGTGCATCCTTGGGGCTCCTGTGCTCACCCCACTCAAGAGTCAGAGCTTTGGCCCAAGCTGGGATGGAAATGTCTCTGTTTCCTAAGGAAACCGGGATCCTTTGGTTATTTTTGGAAGCTGGGTGTGGAGGTGAACCATCAAACCAAAGGGCTGCTGCTTGATGGGAAAGGCTCTTCCACCTTGCTCTTGCTTGGCTGCTTGCTGAGACATGAGATAGGGCACCAGAGGGAAGGAAGGGTGCTGTGCCGTGTCCAATCCCCTTGGTGCTTGCTGAGAGACGAAACACCAGAGTTTCCGGAACTGGAAAAACCCACCTCAGTGGACAAACAGGGCTTCCTAAATCCACCAGCCTGAGAAATCTCCGAAAAGTGCATTTGTGTTTGAGAAAGCTGACTGGAGATTCGGGGTCTGTCCTGTCCAACCCAGGTAAAGGTCTTGTCATCAACACAGGTCCTCTCCTGCTGAAAGCGGTGGGTTTTAGGAAAGTCCTATTCTCTGGATGCATATTCTTCTCCTCTTCCCTGGGCAGTCCCCCATGGAGACACGGGGCCATTTTATATCAATTTCTGGCCTGAGCCAACAAGACTTGGATTGATCACACTCGCAACACTTTAAAAAACCTCTTCAAATAGGAATAATTATTTTTCATGCCACCTGAAGCCACTCTCCACGTTGACTGGGACTGCGGAGGGGATGGATGTGCCACCTTCCTCCTCTCCTGGTGGTTTCCACATGGGTGCCAGGAGCTGGGTTTAGGAAACAGGGGCTTTCCCTGGTTTTTTGCCCAAGCTCAGGCCACATGTTGCTGGTGTCTTTTCAGCTTTCTCGTTGGTGCTGAGACTCATGTTCAGCCCTGATGGACAGAGGAACTGGCTGCAATGATGAATTGAAGAAAATTACATTCGGAAGACGGGAGCCACTATGTGAGGGTGGCTTTTCACTGTATTTCACATTTCTCACTCCACCAAATTGTCCACTTTGATGGTTTATTATCATAATGATGACAATAATTGCTTTTTCCATGTGCTGTTTAAATCCTGGGATGCTCAGGACTTGAGGCTTCCTGAGGCACAGCGCCGGAAACATTAATTCCACTGAGGTCTAAAATAAATAAGGCTGAAGAAGGAGCTCTCTGCAGCCGGCTCCTCCCCACCACTCTCCCGTAACACCAACAGCATGTGAATGTGCATGGTTGGGGATCTCTGCCCTGATCCACGGGCTCCTTTGTGCCCTTGAGCCAGGGTCAGGGCTTTATTGACCGAACTCTGCACCTCGCTGCTCTTGAGCAAGGCAGAGTCACGTAGCCCGTCATACAGGGCGCCGAATGGAAAATACACTAACTTTCCGTATTTACTTTTTTCTCTAACAAATGGGGCCACGTTCATCCCTGCTGCTTCTCCCAAAGCTTCCTTGAAAAGACCATAGATTTGATGCGTAACACTCGGCAATAAAAATGCGACTTTCAGAATATTTGGCAGCTGTAAAACCGCAGAGGGAGGGACCTGCATCGGGCAAGGAGCTTGTGAATGAGCTTGTGTTCATCGAACGCCCGGTCATCTCGCAGAATCTCAAAACTGCTCCTGATGCGAAGGATGTTTTGAGACCAAACCTCTCCCTTCCGAAAGGCGCCCACGCCGAGGGGCGCAGAGGCTGTTTGACGGGAAGCAACGTCTCACTCCTGCTTGGCAGCAATTAAATACAGGGGGGCGTTATTTCAGTTAGCTGAAGACGAAGGGGGACTTTGTGACACCCAACTGGCTGGCTGCTGCGGGAATGGGGCAACCCCAGCACCACACGAGGGGGTGACTTCTGCACCCAGGAGACAAAATCTTCTCCACAATTAGACTTTCCAGAAAGAAGTCAAACGTGGCCCTGGTTTTCCTATTCACAAGCGGTTTGGAAACTGCACCGGGAGACTGACAGCACCCACAGCAGGAACAGGCTGCCCCCCATGTCACCATCCAGTTGCAAGTTTATTTTAACAAATCCATTAACTGATCCCTCCTCAACCACAGATTCCCCGGCCAGGTTCATCAGGCTGCCTGTCATTTCAGCACATATACTTATTTTTGAAATATTACAGTCAAAGTGACAAATAATCAATCATAAATCTGAGGTTATGGGCTCCATCCTCTGATTTACCATTTCAGGAATCATTTAAGAGACCAACTTTTTCCATTAAGTCCATCCCAAATCAAACATAAAACACCAGGAAAACTGCAAAACACGTACGAAGGCAAATGCTGATAATTTTTTACCCTTGTCTCTGCCCTTCGCTGTGGTCTCTACCTGCACATGCTGCGTTTTCAGGTGCTCACCACCTTCATTTGGGCCACACAACTAAAATATTTAATTTCTGGTTTCGCCTCTGGATAAAGGGAAACCCTTCCCGATGGTGTCGCATCTCATAGCTGTGAGGAAAATGAGATAACCCTGTACACTACAGTCCCGCTTCCATCTCCGGACGGTGAACATCAAACCCACAGCATCCAGACCACGCTTTTCTCCGTCCTGAACTTACTTGGACATGCATTTGAGATTATTTAACCCACTTTCTGCCACCACCGAGCTTCTCATGGACTATCCAGCCTCTTCTACACAGATCCCAGGCAATGGTGGGGCAGCTCCCTGTTCACACTCACTGATTTCTCCCGGAGCAGAGTCAGAGCCTCAGGCCTGTGAGAAATCACAAACCGAATGCCGGCAGCTGACGAAAGTGCTCACACAGGGCACGCCTGGTCCCGGCAGAGTTGGGGCTGCTCAGAAATGTCCTGGCAGCGGCTGCTGCCGAGGAAAGGCGATGCTGCCTGCGAAGGAGAGGCACTGCCCGTCCCTCCACTTGCTGCCAAACGCGCTGCTGGAGCAGCCCCTCTCCTGGCCCCGCTGGGGATGCAGAGACCCGGAGCTCAGCCTGGCCCCACTCTGCAGCCGGACCAGACGTGGGACACATGGATCCGGGAACCAGAGCATGAACCTCGCTAGAGACAGAAATGAGTTACGGCGCCAAGAGTTTCAGAAAGCCGGCAAGGAAACATGGAGAGGCTGGAGGCAGGCGCCGAAGACCGTGCTCAGCCGTGGAGGCTGGGCTAGAGCTCATCTGAACCACATCTTCACAGCTGGGGAGGGTTTCATGGTTGGGCTTTGAGGCTAAATGCAAATCTTGGCTGCTCTGGGACCCTGGTGCCTTCCATCACATGGCCCAGGGCCTGGGGGTCCTTCCCATGCCCTGGTGACATCCAGGGGTCCTGTCAGGACTCTCCTGCCCTCTCCCTGCTGCCCAGCCACACTCCGTGCCTCTGTGCCACATCCAAGGGTGCACTGGAAACGCTCCCATCCTGCGTGGTTCAGGGGGGCTGCTACCCCCCAGGCAGCACCCGGGAGGTGTGGCACCCCTGGGTACCCCCAGAGCGCCCTTTGGTGCGCTCCTCTCCGGAGCACACGCTGGAGAACCCCAGAGCACACTCTGGAGCACCCCTGAGCACTTTTAAAGCATCCCCAAGAGCATCCTGCACAGCGCCCCTGGAGCACCCTTTGAGGCACCCCCAGAGCACCCCCAAGCGTCCGCTGGCGCACTCCCCAAGTACCCTCCTGGCACTCGGAGCATCCCCGGCGCATCCCGCTAGCACCCCCCCGCAGCACCCTTCCGGGTCTGCCCCCGGGGAAGGTCGCGGTCCCCCGGTTCCCCCCGGCTGCCGGGACCCGCTGTCCCCGCCGCGGGCCGCTCCTCTCCCGGCCTCCCCCCCCCCTACCCAGCCCCGGCCGTACCTGGGAGCGGCGGAGCCCGGCGGGCGCGGCGCGGCGGTGCCGGCGGCCCCGCTGCCTCCGGCGGGCGGGGAGCGGGGGCGCGGGGCGGGACCGGGCGGGGCCGGGCCCGGGGCAGCGGGGATGGGCTGCGGGAGGGTTTAGCGGCCGCCAAAAGGAGCGGCTGCAGTGGGAGGCCAGAAATCCACTTTTTTTTCCCCCCCTTTTTTTTTTTTCTGGCGGGGGTGTGTGTTTTCTTTTCTTCTGCCTGCGCTGTCGTGCCCGGGTTCTGCTTTTTAATGCTCTGTTTATACTTTTCTAGCTCATCCTGTTTGCACAGATGCAGATCAAGAGGGGTGGGAAGGGGAAATCGGCGGGGACGGGCCGCGGCTGCAGAACTTGTGCTGTATTTGTGCCAGCTGTTCCCCAGCTCGGCCCTTCAATGCGGTCCCGTTTACATCGCTCCCTCGTACCTTCACGTGGCCGCGTGGAAAACGTAAAGAAAATGCAATTTTAGGTTTAGGTTTTGAGCCTCCTCCTGTGATTTTGTGCTCATCACCAAGCCGCTTGCAGCATGGCACTGTAATAGTTCTTTTCCAGGCTCTGGGGGCAGGCAGAAATCGGTAGTTTAGTATTTATTAGAAATCAGTAGTTTAGATCTGCAATAATATCTTCAGCTTTGGGCAAAGCTGTTGATTTCCTGTGGCTTGAGACAGAGGCGAACCCCGGCTCTGCTCCTGGCTGCTCTGGAACGTGGGACAGCGGTGGCTACGGCAATGCTGGGGTGGCCCCGTGGCTTCCATCAAGGCTGTGGACCCGGCATCCACCAGGATGAACGTGGCTCCCTCTTATTCCCCCGTCTTTCGGGAGGAGCCCAAATGGCTTTCAGCTCCTGGTGGGAAATGCTGTAAATCAGAGCAGGGTCGGTGCCCAGCTCGGTCTGCCCTCACCCCCATGCGAGGGGCTCAGGTGGTGAACAAGAGGAAGACATTTCCTGACAATTTTAACAATGGATCAAAGAATCAAGGGAAAAGCATGTCTCAGGGGAGCCTTCAGGCTTCACGCTATGAGGACAACCCCTACCCCTGCTGCCCAGGTTATTTTGTCAGGGCCCGAAAGAGAGGGACTGGGATACCAGAAAGATTTTTCTTCTGGCATCACTGGGTGGTGGTGGTGGGAGCTGACTCCCACGTTATTTTCTTCTTCTGTTCATGAACTACAAACCTACTTTGATGCAACAGTCGTGGCCTTTGAGGCACAGCCCCCCTCCTGCTGCTCCTGGGACGGTGCAGCTATGCCGTTACCTGTCCCTTAGGCTCGTCCCCAAAGCCATGACGATCCCTGAGCCTTAATGACAACGACGGGGCTTTTGCAACAGAAACTTTGGGCACCTACAGGAAGCTCTTGTGGTCACAGACATTCAGCTGAACTTGTGTTTTGTTCTGTTTTCCCCGGCATTAGATGAAAGCGCTAAGAAGAGTGCGTGGGGGGATAAGAAGTCAAGCGGTGGCAGTTCACAGCACTCACTTCTGCAAGTGTGCCCCGGAAAAGCAAGCAGCAACTACCAAAAAACCCCACTTTTCAGCAAACAATCATAATCGGTTCCCCTTTTCAGTCACTGAGGTTGTACTTGCTCGACAACTTGAAGACGAAGAATCTCTCTTCTATGAAATGTTAGGCGCTCCAAAATGTAACGTGTATATATCCATAAAACTTCTGTGACCCCCCCCCTCTTTAATCCAAGGGAATAACAGCGCTTTCAAACAAACGGGATAAATGAGGAATACTTTGCTGTGTGTATAAATGAAACACGATCAATTGTTTAAAAGCAGATTAGGTGAATTCGTGGAGGAGAGCTCCGAGGGGGCTATTGCACACGACGGCTGAAGGAGCTTCCGAGATGCGGCTTGCCCGGAGCCGGGAGGGGACGGCAGGAATGCAGCCACGGTGTAGTCGCACCCCTTCTCCCACCGCACCCGTCGACTCCACGCTCAGGCAGTGTCAGAGGCCGAATTCGCCGCTACGTGTTTTGGTCTTGCAAAGTTCAGCTATTCTAAGGCGAGGTTGTGAGTCATTTAAGCGCTTTCAGAATGTTTATTTGTCGAACCACAAGCACTTATATTTACTTCTGAAGCCAGACAACCCGCTCGGAGGGTTTCTTTCTGCCGCAGAAATTACTAGGTGAAATTCCACGGCAAGAGGTCAGCTCTGCTGCCCAAAACACTGCGAGTCAGATTCCCGCCCAAGGGCTGCCACCAGTTTGGAATTAAAGTGGTCTCATTTTCAAAGGTCAGTATAAGAGGGGAAAAGAACATGAAGAAGAATGTGGTTGCCTACAGTCTTTCCCCACCTGATTTAGCTTTTCTTATGTGTGATTTTTAAGATGGGGAACAGACCTTCCTAGCTGGCTGTAATTCCTCTGAGGGTGGATGGCGGTTTGGATGGGGACTCCCTGGGGAAGCAGGTTTCCCTCCGGTGGTGGGATGAATTCCTCCCGGAGATGCTGCCCTCGCTGGCTCTGCAGTGGAGTGTCTCCCTGCAGCAGACAGAGAGGAGCTGGGTGAGGCTCCCTCCTGGGAGAAAGACAAAGTTGATGTCGTGTCCAGAGCCTGTAGTGACGGGGCCAAGGGCTGATGTGATCGAGTCCTTATGGAAACGCAACACAAAATCACTATTGTTCTATACGATGTTACGCTTGTGCCAACATCCATTTTTGTAGACTGTCTGCAAACTGCTCCCCCTTCGCTGTGCTCGCAGGAGCTGCCTTGTATGGGCTACAAATGCTAAAATCCTGCCCCAACCACCCGCACGTGGCTGGCATGGCCATGGCTACCACCATCCCTTTTTGGTTGGTACCATGAATGAGGCAAAATGCTTCTGCAAGAAATATCTGGGTGCTACAGGAATACAAATATCAACCTAATGAAGTATCATAGAATCATAAAATGGTTTGGGTTGGAAGGGACCTTAAAGACCATTGAGTTCCAAACCCTTGCCATGGGCAGGGACACTTCCCACTAGAGCAGGTTGCTCAAAGCCCCATCCAGCCTGGCCTTGAACCCCTCCAGGGATGGGGCAGCCACAGCTTCTCTGGGCAACCTGTTCCAAGTAGCTAAATTTGGGAAGATTTGTGGACCATGCTGTGATTATCCCAATACTTAAAAACACCGGAGAGGTTCCCTAACCACGCATCCCCTTTCACACACCAAACCAAGCATTTGTGCTCCCCTACACGGCCCAGTCAGCTGGATGCAGGCAGAAAAAAATGTGGAGGGTAGACGTGACCTCTGTGTCCAGGAAGAGAAGATGCAGCCTCCAGGAATCAACCTCATGCTCAATCAAAAGGCGCCAGCCCTGTGCACCTCCAGTGATCCCCAAATAGATACGGAAATAGCTTCATTTTCTTATGACAGATGGATCAGTCTTGCAATGTTCCCATCAAACCATGTGAGCTCGCCTGTCAAATCAATTTGCTACAGTTGTGTTGCCTAAAAGAAACTCCTATGTCTTTGCAAGCATAAACAACAAATGCTATTGCTATAGCATTAGCCATGGCTGGAATTCAGACACTCATTTATAGACCCCAAATCTAAAAAGCAAAATTCTTATTTCAGTTAAACATGTATCTTGTAAAGTACAATTCTAATTTTTCCATAGATCTATTTTCATTGCTGTATTTTCTATTCCTGTTTTCTGTCAGTCATCCCAGTCTCCAATTACTGCTTATCTATTAGGGTGTGATTGCATTTCATCTGTCTCTGCGCTACAAAGAGGGTAGAAGAAATATACTACACAGGACATGGATTTAGCTACCACCGGGCTTGTGCAGGAACGACAAAGGGTATGCCTGCAGGGCAGCTTGGTGGGAGATGAGTAAACTGCCCTGCATGGACCTCCATGGCCATGTACCAACAGGTCACACACGCAAGAGGGTTAGTCAGAGCGGACGAGTGCTCTGTCTGGCACAGCTCTGCAACACACAGGGGGCACATATATATCCCTACGTGCCGTGTGTGTTGCCGACTGGCTGCTCTTTACACTGACCCACCATGCTGCGAGTTTCTCTGCTTTAATAGCGGTTTACTGCCTGGTAGCTCAAGGGACAATTTATCTATAATACTCCCAATGAGCTGCACCTGGAGAAGACCATTTCCCAGACTCCTGTGGTTCCATCCTCCAGGCTGAAGGGTGAAATGTGACCGCTCGGCTTTGCAGGGACATGGACAAAGACGTTACTTGTTATAAAACTGCCAACCCTCTTTAAAAGCCAAGCAAAGGCATTTAATGTTGTGTCTTCTTGGAGCTGTGAACTCGGCAGACTGCAGCCTGCATGAGGAGGTATTCGTTTTCTTTGACACCATGTTCTTGTGGCCCACTTACAGCCCCTTCTTGTACTATGGGGCAGAAAGGAGGAACCGATCCATTCCTACACCCCTTAACATCATAAATGCTTTAATAAAGTTTTGATTTTACTGGAATGATTCATTCACTTCACTCACATTATGCCTTTGACAGTAACAAAGCACAGTGGTTAATTTTAATGTATATGAAGTCTTTGGGATGGGCAAGGAACCTGACCACTGTCACTGGATCCCATTCTTCAGCTGAGAGTTTCCATCAGGAAGTTCAGTGGTTTCGGAGGGAATGGCTCTGCGATGGGGACAAGACCCGGCACAGACCAAAGGCTTTGCCCAGAGGGCGATGAGACACTTAACCACAACAAGGGCTGGTCTGCCCTGTCCTGCAGGGACACGAAAGGCTCTGCAGTTCCCTTCTTGATGTGGCTACACTGGGGGTCATGGAGGCCTTCTATGTAATTCCTTAGAAACCTTGCAGAAATGGCTCTGCTATGAAGAACCGAAAAAAAAAAAATACCCTCACCTGAATCTTGAAGCTTTGTAATGGTGAGCTCATGTCTCTAAACGTGGACATATCCCTCCAGGTTTGAAGAATTATAAAATCTGTTCTAGGTGTGTCTGTCGACGGAGATGCTACCAGCAGATGGTGCAAGAATGTGCAGGTTGTGTTTCCTCCTGTCTCTGCTTCCAGAAGTGAGTTACAGCTCTGAGAGATGTTATTCCGACCTAAGAACAGAGATGGGGAGAGGTTTTATTTTTATTTTATTTTAATTATGGCTTGCAATATAGCACCTGGCTTCTCATTTGAATTCCAGCCCATAATGCAAAACTGCACTGCCTCTGCTACTGGTGAAAATGTGGATCTGTACATTATATTAAACTGAGCGGCAGGGGCTATGAGTTGCGAAAGAAAATATATACAGAAAGACAAAATATGAAGAAAACACCCATAACAATGCAATGAGACCACTTACACAACATCACTTTTTTCTGCACTACAGAATTTAGCTTTCGAAGAGATTTGAGGAGAAACGTTCTGTTTCAGACCTGCTCCCAGAACCATCTTGCCTTTGGCAGAATTTCAGTGTACAGAACCACAAGTTTATATTGTTATGAAATAAGCTGCTTTATCTCTACATTATGGGTGCAATTACTGTTATTTTCTTATGTATAATAGATGCGTGTGTAGCTCCAGAAGTTCATAGATCACAGCCAACTGTGTTTTCTCCTAAGTTAAGAGAGAGATAAATGAGAGCTAAGGCTGCAAACTGCCTGCAGTATCAGGATCTACACATCTCGATCTCCAAACCGATAAACTCTCCAGCACGGAGGAGCACATCATGGTCTGTGCACTGAGAAGCTCATGGTTTGTGGCTCAGACCTCCAAGCTGACGTTTGCTTTTTGGAAGCTGAAACGAAGAGGAGCTCATTGCAGGCTTCACCATGGAGTTTACAGAACCGTAGCAATTTCTAATTTATGGTTTCCTGCTTTTCCTGAAGTCTGCATCTTTAAGGATGCCTAATCTAAAGCTTTTTAGACAACAACCAGCCACACAAGTCAAGCTTTTGGGCTGGGTTTTACATGGGGAGAGACTGGAGCTGGAGTAACTCCCTGACTCTCTCCCGGGTTGCCCTTCTCCTCTGGGTTGCTCCATGAAGTTGCTCTGTGATCCATGTTAGCATGCTCCAGTGAAGAAGATCCCACCCCTGGTATGAGACAGTAGCTCTGCTGCTGCCTCACCCCCTTGGTCTGATGTCACATCGCACAAACTCATCCTCGTGAGTTGCCAGAAACCAGGCAAAGCCCGGGAGAGGTACCGCTCTCAAAGGGACTGTGTTTCTACAGTGGTCAAACTGTTCCCACATGCACCGACGTAACAGTATCCAAGTTAAATAATGGGTTATAAAATGATTTGAGATCCTCTGAAAGAGATGAAGCTCGTCAAGTAGGAATCGTTTCGGGTTTGTGAAGGTCCCAGGCTGTTTGCTGTGGGAAGAGCCAGATTCCCTTTCCAGTGTAGTAAAGCCAGTCAGACAATTTGTTCCTGCCTTTCTGGTTACGAAAGGGGGCAGAGCTTGCACAAACTGTGGATCACCAAAAAATAAAAGCCCTAAATATTAATCTCTATTGCTTCTACCTGAACCCAGTCCTGTCTTGACATTTTATAGTCGGTATTCTCATTTTTGTGAATGGTTTCTCACCTTTCCTGACATAGGGCGTTTGACGGAGAATCGTATTCCTCAAGAACCAAGTAGGTTTTGCTAATGTGAACCTCAGGGAGCCCAGCGTAGGGTACGGACCTTCCCCGGGGGATCCCTGTGACAGGGGTGGGAAGGCTGCTGAAAGAGCACGTTGTCTGCACGCAATTTGCACAACGTTCCCAAAATTCACAGAATAATTCTGACAATACAGGAACCCTGACAGATTTATAGGCCTATCGCCGATATGGCTGCAGGGTTTGGAACTTGCTATAATTTTTGTAATTCAGCAACAGCTAGAGGTTGTGGGGTTTTTTTCCTGCAGGGGATAGTGCTCTGTACTGGAGACTTCCTCCAAGAGTCCAGAAATCCCACCTCTAGGGAATCTGCTCTTTCCAGGCATTTCATATGGTTATTTTTGGCTATGTCTGTGGAGATTTCTAGTTTCCCAGTGCAGCTATTTTTATAACATATGCCTGTGAAGTCTATAGTATTAGACATAATTTAATCTTGCATATTTGAGTCTCATGACCGTACGTATGCAATTACTGCCTCTTGCACCTGCTCCCTCTTTGGCCTGTATTTGAAACACTCCTTTACTGTAAGAAGCCGAAGCCTAGGAGGCTTCTAGACAACAGTTCCTTTATTGAGCGTGCTAAGCCGCCATAAATATTTAATTAGGTGTTGCACTATTTTTGGAGAGATACAGAAAAAAAATAATCCCCATTTCCTTACATTTAAACAGAACATTTTCCTGCTGGAAAAATTTCCCTGCATTAACTAGTGACAGGGAGACGTATTTTAAGAGGGTGCATAAAAATCTGAGAGGGTGAGAGGCTGGTAAAGAAGAGATTTCACTAAGCTGAGGGTTCTCTGCTGTAGTTCTCTAGGTGGGAAGGGATGGCTGGGTTTGAGCTGGAGCCGCGCGGGTGCCTTTCAGGCAGCACGGCACGGTGTTGGGCTGGTGGGTGCAATGAGGTGAGCTTCTGCTTCTCCTGTATTCAATGTTTAAAAATAAATCATGCTTTCACTGGTATTTTTTAATGCTGAGTCACGAAGCAGCTAACCAAGCTGTCCTGGGAATGGTGACATTGCCTGAAGAGCTTTGTGTGCCATAAACCATCAGATACAATGATTACCCAGGCTGTAATTACAGGTGATGTATGAATGTGTATCTGTGTAAGAAAATAAAGGCAAGGGTGTGATCGCACTGCCAAATTTAAAAAAAACAATTGGTTGATGGAATTGCAGGTAAGATTTCACCCCACCCATTAACAAAACAGGTCTCCTAGGAAGGTTTTGTTAAAATTAGCTAATTATAAGGCCTCATTTCATGCTCCAAACATTACCTCATGTCATTTGACTTGAAATCACCCCCAGGAATGCACAATAGATACCAACAATGAATCCTGACTTCTACTGTAGTTCTTGCACTTCAAAGGTAGTTCAAGTCTTGCTGCCACCTGTACTAGAAAATCAGTCTGGTTACTTGGTGTGGGCAGCCCATCTCTGCCTTGTCCTCAATTTCTTGTCCTGTGGCTTCCTACCCACCCAACCTCATCTCCTTGACCTCACCTCTCTTCATCTTGCTGATTTCTACTCAAGAACCACCTGAAAATTCTCCTGTCCTTTTCAATGGTTAAAAACAAATTAGGACAAGATTAAAGGACCAAATTCTAAAATGCTGTAACTGCACTGACCTCAAAATCACCATTTGATGGCACAGAACTAAAATCGAGTACACTAAAATCAACAGCAACCAATGCTTTAAAAAATATAAAATTTAGTTTAAAAAATATCACGCTCTGTATATTGCGAGCAGTTTTCCATACAGATGACAGAGGGCAAACACAAAGATCACTCAACCAGAATGTCTTTTATAATTATATTGACTTTCTCTTTAGAAGCCAGAAAGAACTAACTTACAAGTAAAGATAAAAAAAAATGAAGTATGTGTGGTTTGGTCAAAATAATGATGATGGAGAATTAGGAAGCAATTTGTGAGTATGTTAAGGGAGAGAAATTATTTAGAGCAGAATAAGGGTTCTATGTAATCAGATTAAATTACCAGTAGAAAAAGTAAAACACATCCAGGAAGAAGACCTGACACTGAGATCTACTGGGCTGCACAATGGACTCATCACAGGATGACGCAGAAGCCTCTTTGAAGGGGAGCATTTGGAAACAGACCCCACGCTGTGGGAAAAAGGACAGGTAAAGTTAGTTCTAAACGTGAGCTGATTAAGCATTCTGAGAGGCACTTTACTGATGTATTGGTTGTGTGGCAGATGCATTTGTTGATTAAAATAATCATTATACCTATTAAAACTGAGTTGACTACTTCATTAGCCAAATAAAATGTAATACACAGAACAAAGCCCCATAACTACCATGCGAAAAGCCGTGTACACTTCCGGTCTCTACAAAAATACCCTCTGCTAACATCTCCCTTCCCTCTCTCACTCAGTTACTGTGCCTGAAAGTTAAACCATGAGCCTGTAAATGCTCACAAGCCTAACTTCTAACCCAAAGCTAGGCCTTCTGAAGTCCCCGATGGTGTTCCTAGGCACAGGTATACCTGACGCTTACCCAACACTTGTACATGTGGAATTAGATCCTCAAAATCCTTGGACATAAATAGTCAACTTTTATTGAAATGCAATACCAATAAGGGATAAACAGCCTTAGTCATGCTATTTGACTTGAGATCTGTTAGGACACACTGCCATATCAAACACAAGCCTACCTGGAGTGACCGGACTCCTGCCCTTGGAGTTTATTCCAGTCTGTTATTGATTCAAGGTCCAAAGACTTAGAGCTTTCATCCTGCTCATTACACCACTCTGTTGCTACCACGGTCTGGATTGCCCAGCACCTTCCAGCTCCTGGTGAAGCGACTCCTCAGCTGGCCACTCAAACGGGTGGTGTAAAGCAGATTTAATGAAACACATTATTAAGCAACCGAGCGCTTACATGACTTCTGAGCACCACCCATCTGGCTAAGGCTTCCTTACACACTCTTGTTGTCTCACACAAAAGAACCTCTGTAGTCCTGAGTGTCTTATTAACTGCAGTGAACTTAAGGCAATGCTCGCTAAGTGGAGCTAAATGTCACACTGCAGAACTCAGGTCAGGAAATCCAGCGGCTTTCAATGGGAGCTCAGTATCCGGCCAACTTCAGAGCTTTGTAAATCTCACTAGCCAAGTAAATAAATTTTTAGGTCAATATATACCTTGAGAAGCTGAACCTTGGCTCCCTGGGTGATGGGCCCCATCTGTGTGCAGATATTCAAGGATATTTTACTCTGTAAGAGAAAGCAAAATATGTGTAGCAAGCATGTACATGACTGCCAGAGTATATATAATTCCTGCCATAATACAAATGTATTTTTAGGGATATTGATCTACAGTAATAATTCATGTACTAATCTAAAAAACATCCAAAAAGATTGCAAAGAACTTTTTCCAAATCAAATTGCTTTAAAAAAAGCTATTTAGATTAAGCACTAGGTTTCCGATTTTGTTTTAGCACTAACATATTTTACTTAGCAAAGTTATTCATTGCTGTACAGGAAATTAAAAAAAAAAAAAGCATATGAGTCATGAGGGAACTGCCTAAAGGGAGTAAAATACACACGGATGTGGATAGGACACTATCAGTACTAACACCTTGTGAAAAATGGTGTGGATCTGTGGCAACTGTGTGTGATTTGGTGGCTGTCTACTTTGCTTTAGTCTGTAGCTGGCAGCACACTTGGGGAAGGCAGCAGCAGTTTGTCCTTCAGCTCTATACTAAGAGCGCCCAATTTTGGGGTAACTCCATCCAAGGTGAAGGGATGCTAAAGGCTAGGTAAAGTCAGTCAGGAAGCTAATCCTGTAAAATATCTTACTAAATAACTTAGAAAGCTTTTACAAAAGTTTTCTGGTGGAGTCATGGATGTAATTGCAATAAACAACAGTGTTTTGGCTTAGCAGGCTTTTCTTTTAATGTAACTGTTAACATCAGTGCCTAAAAATTAGGCCTGCCACATAGAGTTCCCTAGTTCTCGAGATAAAAGATCAAACTTTAAAAGATTTCCGACCTTTTGGTTTAATATCAAATTCCATAGCGTCATAATATATAGACTTAATGTAGCCAATCCATGTTTCATAAGAAATACTTACTACAGCAATGCCTCCATCATGTTTCTCCCATCTCACACTGTCCTAGTCCTGCCAGAGGAGAGCTGTGAAAAATGTAAGACCTTATATGGAGTAAATAAGGAGCAATTTTTAGAGCCAGATGAATTTGTGAAATATGGAAGCCATCATATATTTAAAGACAAGACCTCATAATTTACAGCAAGTGAAGCCACAAATTATTGAGGCCTTTCATCATAAACAGAACAATTCTGTGTTCCACAGATGTTTGCTTTGTTGCAAGACTGACATTAGATTTAATAAAAAGAATGAAATATTTAAAAAAAAAATGGAAGTGCACTTCTTTTCAGGTTAAGCATAGAGAACATCTACCGATGGGGTCACAGGGGCCTGAAACTTATTTTGATACATTTCCAGAAGTAACAAGATGTACTTTACAAGCTCTCATTAGTTTGACTGTCACAAGATTTTTTTCTTTAGAACAAAAACATATCTTAAGCCTGGCAAAAAGAAAAAAGTCTTAGCTTTTCCAAGAAAGGGGCCTTTGTAAACGGTGTGATGAATCTGTAGCTACCGCATACATGTAGCAGACAATAAACATATTTACTCCCAACCATTGTGAGACTGAGTCACTCAGACAAGGTTTCTGCTGACCTTCGGGTACAGCCCCTTCAGCAAATCTTCTCTGTAGGGGGCAGTTTAGAAGAGCAGTAGGGAGTAATCTATAATATTTTCCCACAAAATGGCATTTGTGAATGCACTGATCCCTATACCAGGATTTTTTTTTGTCTTAACAGCCTCAATGAAAACTATGATTTATTGCATTCTTCATAGCTGCGCCGGTAAAGCCTTTTAGCTCAGATCTCACAGGAGTTATGAGTATAATCCTTGTTTTACGAGTGGAAAAAAAAAAAAACCAAACAAAAAACCAGCGTGTAATACAGCTACTTTATGTATTTACAGAACGGGGCTGAATCCTGAATCCTATGGCCCGCACTGCTTTTCCATGTAACGCCGTGTCGGTTGGGCAAGGGCGGCGCGGGAGCTGCCTGCCCGCCGCCTCCGAGGCGGAGGGAAGCCCTGAAGGCCGCAATGGCAGACCTTCCCCCGCTCCCCTCCGAGCCTGGCCGAACCACGTCCCTTCCGCAGCGACGCACGGGCGCCAAAACCAAGCGGGCTTTCGAGGGACAGCCAGAAACGCGCTCGTACCCCCCGCCCGCGAACGGGCGAGGCGGAGACCGGCGAGGGCCGCGGGGCGAGACAAGGGGCTGCGGCCTGAGGGAGGGCGGCGGCGGCTTGAGGGGCGGCGGCGGCCTGAAGGGCGGTGGCGGCCCCGCCTCCGCCTCCGCAGCGCACACCAGCCCTGTTCGCCGCTCATTTTTCGCTGTGTCGGGCGGCCGAGGCCCCCCGGCCCGGGGCGGCGCTAGGGACCGGGCGGGGGCAGGCAGGGGCGGGCGGGGCCGAGCCCCCGCCCCGGCCGTTACCTCAGACCTGCTCCAACGGCGCCGCCATGCGCCGCGCGCCTCTGGCTGTGATTGGCGGAGGCGGGGAGGGGCGGGGCTAGAGCGGGACCAATCCACCACCGCCGGAGGGGGGTGTCCCCGCGGAATGGTTCGGCCCAGCCGCCTCCCCTCCCCCGGCGAGCCAGAGCCCTTTGGCCGGGCCGTTACCAGCGCCCGCGCGCGCCCAGGCAGGACCCCGCGGGCTGCCCGTCGCGTTGCCTGACGGCGGCGGCGGCGGAAACGCGGGGCCAGCGGCGCCGGGGGGCGCCGCGCGGAGGTGTCGCTCGGTCGCCGCAAGCTGGTGGGAGACAGACCGGCGGCGGCCACCATGGCTCTTGGGTCCCGGCGGGCGCCGGCGGCGCCTTCCGCTCCGGCGTTTGAGCCGGGCGGCCGCCAGCGCCGGGGCGCGAGGAGGGGTGAGGGCGCGGGTCCTGGCGGCGCGGAAAACGCGCCAAGTTTCCCGTGGTGGGGAGAGCGGCGCCGGGGCGCCCCGCGGTCTCCATGGCAACCGGCGGGTGGCGGCGGCGGCCCGTGGCCCCCCAGCATGTAGCGGTGAGGAGAAGCGGCCCCGCCGCCGCCGCCATTCGCTCCCGGGGACCCGGGGCCCGCTCACGGGGGGCCGGGCCGGGCCGGGCCCGGCGCGCCGTCCCCGCCGGGCGGGCCCGTGAGGGAGGCAGCGGGCCGGGCGGGGGGCGGCTGTCAGGGTGGGTGGGTGGGGGGCGGTGGGGCCGCGCTAGGTCCCAGCTCCCGTCGCTGCTTCCCGCTCTAAATGGCGACCGGTGTCTCTTGTGTGCGTGTGTGTGGCAGGTGTGAACCCCCAGCGCTGCTCCCCGGCCGGGCCGGCCGCCTCTCCCGCTCGCCAGCCCGCCAGAAAAGATGCCCGGCGTCCTGCCGAGTGACAGCACCGGGCCTGCGAGAGGGAGCCCCTCCAAGAAGAACAGGCTTTCCCTGAAGCTCTTTCAAAAAAAGGAAGCGAAAAGAGCGCTGGATTTTACCGAGTCCCAGGAAAATGAACAAAAGAGTTCCGAGTTCCGAGGCTCTGAGATGTGCGTAAGAGTTTTGCTCCGAATAAGTTGTTCGTGGCTCTCTTGTGAAAGCAGCTCGGCGAGGCGGCTTGGTGTAATGGATAAACAGCGCTGCGCCAGCCCCTCCTTGCAGTTGTATCTTCTTCCATGAGTATGCACCACAACATCTGCTAAATAAACCCTTGAGCCAAGTTAATCAACCCGAACTGTTAATTGTAATGAATTTCTAGACCTACTTTTAAGAAAACGAGTTTGCTGCGCTCTGGATGTTCAGCTGGCATAAACTTTAATAACTTGAAGAAGTTACCTTACTTGAAATTAATATAAGGGAGTTACTTGGATGCTGACTTATTTAAAGTATATTAAAATGTAAGGTTTTGCAAAATGAGTTTAAAAAAACAGTTGTGTTGGAGACTTAAATATTTGGTTGTGTTCTCTCAGTGTGGTGCATTATCACTGTATGTAATATGCCAGATTAATTGGTTCCTTTTTTTTCTGTGCTGTTTTTATCCTTTTGGTTTGCTTCTAGAAATTAAGTGCTGTGAATCTGGAGCAGGGGGCAGTAATAGAAAGTATTTGCGAGACACTATTTTCCTAGCGCTGCCTTAGGAATGAACAAAGAACATACAAAAGTACTTCAAAGAGAACTTTTTTGGTTCCTTAAGTCAGTCTCCTGATACTTTTTGAACTAACAGCAGATTTGTCTGCTGCTTGTAAGCCTGTCCGGCTTTGTGTAGGTTGCTGAAGAGCAGTGGTACAGTCGAGCAGTCTGTGTTTGTTTGAGCGCCCAGAGTAGCCACATGCACACTCTCTGCAACACTTTGATGTGATTTTGATCTGTATATATTAGTCATTAATTCTGTAAGCTACCTCTGAGATGGTAGATGGTCAGGACAGAGATGCGTACCAGAAGGAGTCATTTTCAAAAACTGTCCCTTACAGACTGTTTTCTCTATTTAACAGTGACCAGGTTGTTCCTGCGGCGCAGCCTCCTGCGCTCATTAGCTGTGAGAAGAAAGACAACATGTTGCCTTTTGTGGGCTTGAACAATCTGGGTAACACCTGTTACCTTAACAGCGTTCTTCAGGTAAGGGCATGTCCAGGGGGCTTCAAAAAGATGATTTTCTTCTTGGTTAAGCCCAAGTGGACGAGATTCATAGTTTGATGTGATATAGATGGCTGGATGTAGTGTGAAGGGAATCAAGTTACAGCAGGGGGAAAAAAAAGATGATGCTGCAGGAAATATGTGCTCCGTAGGTTGCTTTGATTGGGCAATTTTTCAGTTTACATGCTGTGGGCACCTCCCTGCTATGAGTAATTGTGCATCGTCACCTGCTGTGTGGCAGCCTTGGGAGATGCAAAGCTGGTTTGGTCGTAAATGTGGATACGTACGATGAGTAACTTCTTACTTTACCAATTATTCTCTTGTTTTAAACTGTTGCTTTCAGGTATTATATTTTTGTCCTGGTTTTAAAACTGGAGTAAAACATTTATATAATATCATTTCAAAGAAGAAAGAATCTTTGAAGGATGAAGGAGAGCAAAAAGCAGAAAAGGTAACATATCTGATGACACGTTCCTGTACTTGTAACTGTGTGAGTGGGGCTGCGTGCCAGGAGTGCAATGAAAATTTCGCTGTGACCTCTTCTGTTTTTAAAAGTTTTGCAGTATTGTTTTCTACAGTCCTATTTCAGGTAAAGATGCGTTTGAGTTGTTTTGAACTTGTGCTCAAAATTGAGCGTTCAGAGTGTCTGTGAACTTGTAAGCACAAATCTTAAGTGTAACAGAAGAAAGTTGAGAACATCTCTCCCTGTGCTTCTGACATTAAGATAATTGTGATTCACTACTTTGAATTTTGGAGTTTGGGCAAAGATGGTTTGGGTTTTAAAAAAAAAAAACAACTAGTTTGGCTTTTGTATTTGTTTTCTACTGGCAAAAGAGCAATATATTGTCTGGAACTCACCTGCTTCCCATAGCAGGCAAAAAAAATCTGTCAAATGTCGTCTTAACTTCTTGTTACAGACAAAACTGCAAGTATTTTTCTTCTTTTTATGTTGTTATTGCAGGGAAGTTGTAAAGAAGATCCACTGGCAAGTTACGAACTAATCTGCAGTTTGCACTCATTGATTCTTTCAGTTGAGCAGCTTCAAGCCAGCTTTCTCCTAAATCCAGAAAAATACACAGATGAACTTGCCACTCAGCCCCGAAGGCTACTAAATACCCTTAGGTACAAACTACCTTAAACACATTGTCAGAACTTTCACCTGAGGTTTTGATGTCACTGCACAGTCCAGCACAGCATTAGGGACTTTCGGGAGGCAGCTGGTCTTAAATTTGGGGCATGGTGATAGGAAGTTGGTTTTTTGTGTTTATTGTTAGCCCTGTGATCTCGTAAATTTGAAATTACCTTTTGATTTTGTAACAATACAATTTAAATCCAGCTGTGGATTTAAAACAGTACTTAGCCTTAAATGTGTAAGCATTCTCACTGACCTCTGCTTTTATATCTAAACTCCTGAATTCCAATCTCAGATCATTTAGCCAGTTAGCAAAGAATAACTAGTTCTCATTGCCTTGCTCATTTACTTTTTACTTTTGCTAGAGAGCTCAACCCTATGTACGAAGGCTACTTGCAGCACGATGCCCAGGAGGTTCTGCAGTGTATCCTGGGGAACATTCAAGAAACGTGTCAGCTACTGAAGAAGGAAGAATTGAACAAACTGCCCGTGGAAGAGCCTGCAGCTAAACCAGAAGAAAAACTGAATGAAAACACTGAGAGCAATGGAACTGGCAACGCCGCCGAGGAGGAGGATAACGTACCGAGTGGCCAGGTTGGACAGATGGCTGAAGACAAGCTCCTCAAAGGAAACGGGAAAAGAAAAAGCGATGCCGAGGGTGGCAACGCAAAGAAAAAATCCAAAGTATCCAAAGAGCAAATTGCAGCAGAAGAAAATCAAAGACAAACCAGGTCAAAGAGGAAAGCGACAGGAGAAAAGCTAGAAAATCAAGCCGATGCCATTGCCAAGTGTTCTGGCGAAAACGAGAGTGCAAAGCCAACACAGAAAAAGTCACGGCTTAGATTAAACTGGTTAAAATCTTCGTGCAAACAACCTAGTATTCTGTCTAAATTTTATAGTCTAGGAAAGTTAACTACAAACTTGGGATCCAAAGACCCGGGGAAAGAATATGATGACTGTGAGCTTGAAGAGTCCTCTGTGAAGTGTGAAAATGGTAACAATATTAAAGAAGACTGTTGTGAACCAGAATCTCCTGCCGAAAGCCATAATGAAAAAGGAACTGAAAAAGAACCAAAAAAGGAAGGTTGGTGAACGAGTGTATGGCCTTAAAATTAGTATGATTAAGAAATTACTATGCGTGGGAAGTCAGCCTTCAGACTGGATAGCTCGCAGAGCCCTTTAAATACAAAATTACATTTTCAGGAATTGAAAAAGACTTTTCTGAAAGAGAATTTATTTTTATACATGTTTGTAACTTTTAATAACTTGACCTGTTTAGCTTAGATCGTAAGAGGTATTTCTCTAACATTATGTAATCATTGTCCAATATAAAAAAAAAAAAAAGTCAGAATATTACCAGGTTTATATTATCACCAGTCTTTGTCATCTATAGAAAGCGCAAGTGGATTCCAGATGTAAAGGAATATTACTGTCAGGAGCAGACAGAATCAAACCCCCTTGGTTGTGAACTTGTGTCCTAAGCCTTTACAAACACCACCTTCTCCTCCTCCCTCTTATTCTTTAGTACTTCTATATTTCCAGCCTTCCCAGGAACGAGGAAAGACACTGGCAAGTATTACATGTGCTAATTGGCTGGCAGGGATGGATTTTGTTCGTGTCGATGAAACAAGGTAACTGCTGAGGGAAAGGCCTTGGTACGAATTCAGTACTTGCTAATTTGGAACTTACTTTCTGATCCACCCACCAATTTTTATAAAGATTTGACAGAATGTAGAATCGTTTTTGAGATACATCTTTCTTGAGCAGACTTGACTAAAATTGGCCAACAAGTTCAGAAAGTATTGGAGGAGAGGACTGAGAACACAGACCAGGCAAAACCACAAGTGTGATGTTCCTCGAGGAAGCTGATGCTCCATACAAAGAAGAAAAACAAATTTTCCACATGTGACACCGTCACACTTCAAGTATAAAATAAGAACCTAATCTTAGAACGTAAAATTTTGAGGGCCAAGAGAAAGACGCTCCCTGTTTAATTACAAATAGATGACATTGTGAAAATTGCATGTGATAATCCCTAAAAGGCCATGTCTGTAACACAATGATTTTTCCAAGAAGGATAGGCAGGTTCTGACGTGTCTTTTGAATAAAATGCACTTTGATAAATGATGTGGCATGTACTTTCTCTAGGTACAGAACTGGCTGTTTTTGAGCTAGTGGAGAAACTGTTCCAGGGCCAATTAGTTCTGAGAACGAGATGCTTGGAGTGCGAGTGCTTTACTGAAAGAAGAGAAGATTTTCAGGACATCAGCGTTCCCGTGCAAGAAGATGAACTTTCTAAAACGGAAGAGAGTTCGGAAAGTAAGTAATTCTCGACAAGGGTTGGGATGCGTGGATCTGCCTCAGCCGGCCATTGAGGAAGGACTGTGCCGTAGTTATTGAGGAACACGGCTCCTGTTTGTGCTGGTTAAAGTTAGAGGCTGTTCCGTTATCTCGTGTCCTGATTAACTTTAGACTTTGGAAACACAACGCTGATAATGTAGACGGATCCGGATAGTATTAAAACTGTTTCAGGTCTTAACACGTAACACAGACCTTCACTTACGTACGTGTTTTCCTGCTTATAAATAGATATTTTCTTTGATTTGGGTCTTCCTTTTCTTCCTGGTTAATAAATTATTCTGCCTTTTCTTCATTTCATAAGAAATATCTGCATTTTTTCTCAAAAATACAAGAGATTAGAAACCAGATTTTTTTTTTTGTTAATTTACTGTAATTTTTTCAGTATTTTGTACTGTTGTTACATTAATAGTGTTTATTTTGTATTTGTAAACATTAGTCCTCTGGTATCTTTCACAAATTATAGCGATCTATATGTAGTTCTTAGCTATTTTGAAAAAAATAAGCATAGCAATAATACATTTTGAAATTCAGAATTTTAAAGAATTTTAAAATTTTATTTCCCATGAGCCTAATTTGCAGCAGCTTTTACTATTTTTGCCCTTCCTGTTTTGCTGGAGGACCCCAGAGTAACATGTGTGTGGTGATTTTCGTACCTAAAACGCTGCCGACAGCGTAGGGAGATCTTGTCCTCAGCGGGGCGAAGCTCTCGGGGGAGGCAAAAATGTAAAAAGCAAAAGGGAACTTTCTGGTTATTTTGGAAATTTGCCTTAATGAGTGAAATTCTGGTCTCAAATAAATGCACCCAATTTCCAGCCATGGCAGCAGAATTAGTACGTGGGATCTGAAGACGAGCTTTGGGAAAACCCATAGATTTCAAGTAGTAATATCCATGAAGTGGTGTTTTCATCGCTTCCTGAAATGATTCAATGGTTTGACCACTTTTTCTACTTCATACATATTGAGTGTTCTTTACAGTGTTTTTGAACATGTCTTAACGTATTTTGTTGTTACTCTGTTGGAATGCATTGGAAGTGTAAATAATCTGTAACGATTCTCTCTTACAGTTTCTCCAGAGCCAAAAACAGAAATGAAGACTCTTAAATGGGCGATTTCCCAGTTTGCGTCAGTGGAAAGGATTGTGGGAGAGGACAAATATTTCTGCGAAAACTGCCATCATTACACAGAAGCAGAACGCAGCCTTTTATTCGATAAAATGCCTGAAGTTATAACAATTCATTTGAAGTGCTTTGCTGCTAGTGGCTTAGAGTGAGTATGCGGATTGACTGTATTACGAAACAGCGTGCTCTTGGAAGGGAAAACTTGTCAGAAGAGATGAAAATGGTTTGGGTTTGGTTTTCTTTTTTTTTTTCTGTAACTTTTCCAAAAGCAAAAGCAGATTTCTAGATTGAAATTAACTTCAATCAGTGGGACATAGCCCCTAATTTCATAAAGGGTTTCTACTGTTAAAGTAGCGGCAGAAATTCTCTCCAGGAGGATATACTTCCATGAGACTTCTTAACAAAAATTGTTCTGTGTATATTCCTACAGCAGCCTGATACCCTCATGGTTCTTAAAACTTCGTATACTTTTAATATCTCCTGTCTGTCAGAGTTTAGAGGCAGGTTTAAGTATTTTAGCAGAACAACTAACGAGAACAAAACTGAATTTTATGGTCACAGCTAATAGTACTTTGGTCTCTAACTGAATGAGAGTTAAAATTTGGGGAAAAAAAATCAGGAGATAAACATTTTAAAGATCTAACACACAGTTCAGAAATCCTTTAAAATACAGTAATACCAGTGTCATTGATATTCAACTGCTGAGCAATCAGATTGACGTTTGAGGTGGGAATCCTTATTTTTTGACAGAGATTATTCTTGTGAGAGTTTTCCTTACCTTTTTTTATACTTAGGAATTTAGGGTTTTCCTTTGGGAAGGGAGGGGGGGAAAAACCCAATCAATAAACCCCCCTGACCCTACAGCACTGTACACGAATGAAACAAGGCCATGACACTTTATGCACACAGCGTTTTGCAGTAAACTATTGCTCCACTGAGATTCAAATAATGAAAAATGACAGGAGGCTTCATCAGGAAAAACTTTTGAACTATAAAATACTACCCCAGATCCTTCAGAAAATTGTTACCATTAATTGAGAGTGACTGTACAATTTTAGTAACATTTCCATATTTGAGCTGTATTTCCAACTCTTCCTGGGATTCACTAAAACTTAACTTTTGCTTTCTGCATTAACTCTGCCAGATGCACCAAAAGAAGATCCACTTGTGTTGCTTTCAGCATCAGTTATTTAGGCACAAATTAGTTTGGCCTTTTATCCTTCCAGTTCGCTGTGGTGTGTTATTTCCCCGTTGGTTGCCCTTAGACCTTCAGAGCCACTTTGCCAGCAGGAAGTCTAATGCCTGAAGTCTTCCATGGAATTTAACTTATAATATTTGTGTCACTGATATATTTTAAAACTTGAAGTGTAGAGGACCTCTGGCGCTTTACAGATACAGAATGTTAGCTGGCCGATGATCTGTCAGAGGATGCTCTATAAGAAAGTGCTGATAACTGTGGTCAGTATAAATCAGATTTGTAAAATAACTACTGTCAAGGATTACACTAGGATACTTTTACAGGTGGTTTGCTAAGATTTTTAAAACTAGAATCCTCGCTCTGCCTGTTCCTATAATTTGTTTTTAGGACTATCCAGGTTTCTGATGAAGTAGAAGAGAGACAGTAAGTTTCCGTAATGTCTGCTAATGTCTCTTCATACGAGTCCAGCTTCTTAACGTAGAAAATTGTCTTTTCATTCTTCTACATAATATTTGACTGTCACAACAAGGCAGAGAAAGAGTTGCACATTTTTTTAACAATTGTTGAGCAGCCCTTGATGTGAGATAGTACCCAGGTATGATTATAGGCTGTTCAGAAAATACAACCCGAGATGTCCACCTGAAAGGAACCTTGAATATTATCTTCAGTTTGCTCCTATATTTGTTGCTTTTTTTGTTTCTATGAGGACGTACTTGCAGCCTGCAGGTTAACCAGCCTTCTCCTAAATCACTTACCTCCTCTTCTGTCCTGGCAACCTTCAGGTCCTTGCTCCAAACTGCTCAGACCTATATCCGGGGCAGACTGAATCCAGTCTCTTCTGCTGTTCCTCTTGTGTTCTCTGAATCACATCATGCATTTTCTGCCAAGTGCCAGCAGCCAGAGGTTCAGGAAGTAAGAGTGGAAAAATCAGATGTAGAACTGGAGTCAGTGACGAAGCTGAAACTGCTTAGAAGATTGTTTCCAAGGGGTTTTTTTGGCATGGATGTTTTATCTTGGACAAAACCATGTTGTTTCTACACGTCTTGGTTTGGAGTAATAAAGCGCAGCTGCAGATTAAATGGGGAAGAGCCAAGGCTGGTAAAGCAAAGCCCTGGCTTATCCCAGGGTATCCACTCACTCCTGTGGTGGCTCTTGAACAGTGAGCTTTGATGGAGCTTCCCCCAATTGACTTACGTAAACTTGTAATATTTAGTGAAAAAAACCCAACAAAAACCTACTCTCCTCATAGATGAGATGGCAATGATTTGCCCTAGAATTAATTACAGACCGTTTTGCTGGTTTTAAACTTAAGATTTTAAAACTGACAATCTTCATACAACTTCTCACAGCTCCAATAAAAATTTTGAAAACTTGTCTCTCAGTTGTGCTCTACTGAGTTTCCCGACGACTGAGTTTTAAATAAATGAAGAGAAATGAAGCAGAGGGGAAGAGTAAAGTAAATATCTGCAGTTGTTAGAGATCTGCTTCAACTTTTCTAGATGCTGGCTTGGGAAGTGGTTTGGGTGGGTTGGTTGGTTGGTTTGTTTTTTAAATAAAGCAGCCAGTGTGAAAATCTGCTTGCCTGGGGATGAGTAATTCTCTTTGGCAATTGTGCACGTGGGGAAAAAAATGCTAGGCCATGTGTGCTGGGAAGCTGTTAAGAAGAAATGTGTAACTGGTAACATCTAATTAAGCATTTCCACAATATAAATTTAACAAGTGACATTGGTGAGAAAATGAGATTTGTGTTTGTGTTTGTTTTTTTTTTGTCTTGTGAAATGGTATCAGGTAAGAGCAGATGATTTAGTTCTTATTTTTTTTTTTTAAAAGGCTTACTTTAGGTTTTGCTCAGTGCTTATGCAGTTGGAAATCTTTATTTGGAGTATTTCGTATCCTTACGTGTTAAAAGCATTGCAGTAAAATAGCTGACGTGTTTAAGGGTCTATAATAACTGGAGGTATTAATTCAGCGCAGTGGGTAAAGTGCCGCTAATTTCTGGCCTGGAAAGATGTGGTTGCAGAAATGGAGTTGTCTGTTGTGTGAACTGCGGTGCGTCAGTCAGAGGAGGCAGAGCACTCGGCATGCGATTTTTCTGTCTTCAGATTCTTATCATTAAGAAGAACAAAAAGCTAATAGGAAAAGATTTCCTCTCTTATTTCCTCCTCTCCAAGTCTTTCTGATGCTGGATCTCATTCAGAAGAAAGGTAGAGCCTGTTTTTTTACTGTTTTATGTTAATTTGCTTGTCAGAGTGTGCCTGAGTGGAACTGGATTTCTGATCTAGAGTATCAGCAAGCAGTTTCTCTCTCTCTTGACTCTCTTCTGAATATCTCTATTTTTGGCTACTAATAATAGGGGTTTTTCAGAAGATTTAAGTTTTATTATTTCGGATTATATGCTCTTTTGTGTTTCTTTTGGTGTAGTCAAATGTTGATGGTAAGCCTAGGTGTAAAATGAGGTTTCAGTTCATCAGACTGGAGTGACTGAGGACAGCTGCGTGTGTATAAATGTATCTGTGTTAATAAGGGTTTAGGGCTCTGAAGATCAGTGCAATGTTTAGAAGCAGAATCAAAACTAAACCCAGTAAAACAAAAGTAATACTCTGTTACTGCAATTATGCTTGTATTGCTATGTCATAGCTACAGTTTCCTTGGATTAAAGATAGTTATTCTTACTCATGATAGAATGCAAGTTAATTAATAGTAGTTACCTCTTTGGAACCTAAGTTTTACAGGGTTTGTCTAAATCCCCCTGTATCTTTCTCTGCAGCACCCAAACAGTTGAGCAATACTGAATCATCACTGAAATCTATTAAGACATCATAACATATCGTTAAATAAAGGGGTTAGTTAATTAAATTGGGCTGATGCAATATGTAAATTGTGTAAGATCAGAACCAGTCAAGGAGCCTTAATACACAATAATATAAAAGTCCCAACACTTACTTTCTTTACAAACCTTTTAGAAGATCCTTATTGTAATGAAAGGACTTAAACTTTTCTCATTGTACATTTGTGCACTATGAACAAAATGCTAAATATTTATGGAATACCAGATGCTGTTCCAAAGTAAATCAACTAGATTGTTTAAAAAACTGTATAACGTTGAACAATTAATGAAGAACCCTTAGTAATAAAGAAGTATTAGTAACTCATTCATCCTTAGATAACTGTTGTGTACCACTGGCAGTATCCTATGGTGCGCTCGGATCACCTGAAAATTATTTACTCGGGTTTTCTGAGTGACATTAAAGCTACTTGAAAGTAAAATATTCCTTTATTTAATAGATGACTCCTTCAAAGGCTTGGGGGGGGAAAAAACCAAACCAACCCTGCTTTACTTCAACCTTCGATGTTGAAGAGTTTGTTTTTCCAACCTGGAAAAAAGTGCCTGGGAAGAAGTGGAAGTATTTGTGCATAGAAGCATGAGTGATAACTAAGCAATTAGGATAATCCCTTTTTATCATCACTATTTAAAACTTAACTTTAGAATTTCTTAAATAGTTAAAATACATAGTTAGTAGGCTGTCAGATTTAACATTACGCTTACTTGTAAAATTGTCCTTACTGGACAGGGCTGCCGTGGGACAGACGCTCATGATAATAAGCAAGTAGAAGAGTGAGCAGCTTCTCGCACTCAGGTCACCCGTGTCTTTTTCAGAGAAGGAAACGAATATAGACCCAATATACGGGCCACTTAGAGCAGGATTTGTTGTGAGCTGTCGCGGCAAGAGGTCTAACTCTTATCTTTCTTCCAAAGGTTTGATTGCTATGGTGGACTGTCCAAGATAAACACTCCCTTACTGACGCCGCTCAAGCTGTCACTAGAGGAATGGAGCACGAAGCCGACCAACGACACCTACGGCTTGTTTGCGGTGGTGATGCACAGCGGCATCACCATTAGCAGCGGACACTACACAGCTTCCGTCAAAATCACAGACCTTAACAGCCTGGAGATAGACAAGGGAAACTTCATCACCGACCAAATGTACGAGATGATTAAACCAGAACCGCTGAACAAGGAGGAGGCAAGAACTGTCGCTGAAGACTACGACGATGGTGAAGTCTCTTTCCGAGTCAACGGAGGAACCGCGCAGCCGGGGAAAGTTTTGAACAAAAAGAACATGGAAGCTGTGGGACTCCTTGGGGGGCAGAAGAGCAAGCCTGACTGTGACCTCTACAACAACAAACCAGCCAACCCCGAGAAGATTCTTAACGTAGTTGCGGAAAGCAGAGCCCCCGAGGCCGGCAGCAGTAACGGGAGCGGGGAGTGTGGCACCCAGCACGGCCAGCAGAATGGGGTGGCTTCCGGCGGACTGGAGAACAAAGCTCTCTACGTACTGCAGAGCCTGAAGGAGTACGAAGGCAAGTGGTTGCTTTTCGATGATTCTGAAGTGAAGGTGACGGAAGAAAAGGACTTTCTGAATTCCCTTTCTCCAACATCCTCATCTACGTCAACTCCTTACCTACTGTTTTATAAGAAAATTGTAGAGTGATACTGTACTTTGACTGTAAATACTAGGGATTTGCATCAAATTGGTCTGATTTGCATCAAAACTACCTGGAAGAAGCGGCTGTTTGTTTCTTGAAGCTACTGGATCATAATGTTTCTGGTATTTTTTGTTTGGTGTAAGTGGCTCAACTTGAATTAATAAACCATGACATAGAACTTAACTCACATAATAACTTTTATGCTGGAGAATAGTGATATTACCTTTTAGAAATACCAATTTGTATAGTTCCTAAAGGATGCCTACAGCACACGGTAGTGGTTTTAACACAATTCTAGGTCTCAGACATGCCTATTGTATTATTAGCTTTTTTTTTTTTAATAAAAGTTATTTGTATTCATATTCTGGAGTAAATGTATATTAACTAGCAAATTTCATCAGAAGTTGTGTATTTTTGTAACTTGGGAAGTAATACTCCATATTTAGTTTTTTGGGTAATCGACATGGTTTATTGATGATATTTTCCTTCTCCAGTTCTAAACTGCTCGGTGCAACTTCGAAGCACAAGAAAAGGGTCTTGTAACCTCGTTTAGTGTATTGGAAGGAACTGAACTTCATAGAAATGTTTGAATGGTCGAATTTGCATCTTGTTGCATAGGTGTTAAATGGGCAAAGTGTAAATAGGTGTGATTAATACTTCAAAACTGGGGGGGAGGGGGAAGCGTGTAGTGTAATTAAAATAATTTTTTTACTTTGAAGAGTAAAGCCCTCTAATATGCATATCTGTTTGGGTGGATTTGGAACTTGGTGGTGATCTTCTAACAGTTAATTTGTACTTGGAGCTCACTGAAATGTGGGAAAACGAAAGCATTTGGCTTGATGCTTTGTTAAGAATGTATATATGAAATAAAAAACAATTATGATACGCAGCTGAGATGACTAGATCAAACTTGTGTGTTCGCAGAGGGACAAGCGGAAAGTGAAAGTAGTTGGGCACTGTTACAAAAAGACTGGGAAAGTTTCTGTCTCAGAGAAATGGAAGATTAAAAGGGCTTTAAAAAATAACATTCTGTGGTTTTTAACTGTTTCTTGTACAGCGCATCCTAATTTGAAGAGACTTGATGACCAGAGGTAAGGGGAAAGGGAAACTAAGATAATTGTTAACAACAAGTGGAATGTTTGGCACTAACTACTAGAGATTAAAATCCCAAATTAGCTGTTAGATGCGAAAATATTACGGTGAATCCTATAAACTGCAGATGATTTAAAAAAATATGACAGAAAATAGGATGAGTGTCGCTTCTGTCATAGGATGGATGGAATGACATGAAGTGCTGCTGCAGAGACAGGCAAGGAAAGGTGTGAGCGTGCCCTAGTTTCTTGGATATATTTAAAACTTCTTCAAATATTTACAGGAAAAGCCCTAGAAACCTCTCCCTAGTTTATTCTACAATACTTCGGGTTTTTACAATCTTTTATTATAATGCAGTATAAACACTGAGGTAACTCATTAAAAATACCTTTTGTGTGTTTTCTATGTTATGGTGGACCTCTGGTTTTTCTACAGGCCTTGATTTGGCTGTATATCCTCGATGCTGATGTATTACTAAAATAAATTTCAGCCTGAAAAGCACGTACTGTCAATAGAAACCAGCGTGAGAAAGGCTGGTCTAAATTTAGAGCTGCTTATAAACTCAGGCTGAATTGATGTCTCTAGTAATTATCTTGCACAGGGAAAAAAAATCTGCAATTACCAATTCACTAAGACCCTTCCCTTTCCCAAAGCCCGCTCACCATAATAAATGATTTCATGTCTAACCACGAGATATATACATTAAAAAAGTCGCCAAAAAAATAACTAATCTTACCTTGCAAGGGTAGCCAAATCATGTTACAGAATGCTATTTTTTTTTTACTGCCTGCAGTATGGGGTTTGCTGACTTTCAGCCTGCAAATGAAAGTTTATTTTTCCACCCTTGACCCAAGACTTATCTTTTTCAGTCAACTGCAGGAACAGGAAATGGTCCAAGGAAAGAAAATACCATTATATTCAACAAAACGTGTAATGGAAGGAAGACCCAGGTGTCTTCCATCGTACTGCACAGCCTGAGAGAAACATTCTTTGTCGGCAGCTGAACAGAAAACGTTACGGCAGAGGAGGGGGTTTTCATTCAGGACATTGCAGCCCGTTGCAGAGAGATGTATGGGGTGGGTTTTTTTGAGACTTAATGAAGTTAATGCCACCCTTCCTGAACTAGTCGCTCGCCAGAGTAACTGCTGACCTGTGTTGCACGTGGCCTGTAGGTTGCCACAATGGCAAACAAAAGGTGGCTGCCCAGCCTGAGCTTTCCACCGCACCCCACTGGAGACCTACACAACCATCGAGCTACAGCTGCTGATAAACCAGCCAGATTTACGCTGACACGGGGCCATCCAGTAAAATCAAAGGCTATTTATACAAGGATTAAAATAGATGCTTTCCGAGCCGAAGCAACAATACACAGGGAGTACTGCAAATTAAGGTTTCATTCTTTCATGGCTCTTGGGATTTATTTCCCCCTTTTTGCTTTGTAAATATTTTGTGTGCCTCTCCATAATAAATCTCTTGCAAAGCTACCCCCTCCTTCCTTAATATTTTCCATTATCAGAGCCCCAGCTCCCATACAGCTTCCAAAGCCTCGGCAGCATCCTTGGACTTTGCAACAGGCCTTTGAAAGGTCTTGGAGGGGAAAAAAAAAAAAAAGGGCTTAGGTTAGAGGAGTAGTTTTTCTTCATGCAGGAAATTCCTTGCAGGCTTTCCTGGGTTATAACACAGAACGAGTTCAGTTTTACTTGTGTTCAAGGGAAAACGGTCAGAGACCAGCACATGGAGAAGGGCACCGCACTTGCGCTACCAAAACCCACCACTGCTATGAAGGTGTTGGAACAAAAGAGCGTGGGAAAAGGGGTGAAAATTGGCATTACTGCTCTCCCTTCTTCAACAAACCCTGCGGCCACAGCCAGCGTGCCCTGCGGTGCCATCCTACTGGGTCCCATTCTGTGGGTGCCATCCGTGGTGGCTCCCAGACACGGTGCCTTCCCAGCCCTGCTCAGCAGTGAGGGTACCATCACCCTCCTATGAGCCCGCTGACGGGCAGCCACTAATACCTTGAAATAAATATCGAGAATAAAAAAGACCCTCCCCACCCTAAGCCGTGGGCACCTGCTGCAGCTGCAGGTGCTAAAACAGGAGGGGGGAGGAACGGAGTAAGCCCAAAAAACCACCCCCCTGCACTTCCTAACATACAGGAATGCGTATGTTAGAAGTGAAGGTAAAAACTATTTAGGGTTCAAAATTTAAAATGCTCAACAGTTGGCAGTGGTGATGTACAGTTGTTTGCTACCTTAAAAGCTCATGTATAAAACCAACTTTTTCTCTTATATTAAAAAGTAAATTTATCAAATTTGGTTTTGTATATATACATATGTGTATATATGCACATGTATGCACAGTTAGGTATTTTTAAAGAGAGATTAAGCTTGTGTTTAAACACATACTACCTCTTCCAAGGTACCTTGTTCAATACAGAGAGGAAAACTCTAAAGGACTAGATTTAGGAGTTCTGGTCTCAGCTCCAATTCTGACGTTTCCTTGAAGTGCTGCATTAGCCACCAAAATAACCGCTGTAAAACAGATGTTTTTCTTTACATAAATACCAATGCAAAGAAAGCTTTTTATGTAAGCTTTTAACTTAAACTGTGATATCATTTTATGTTCCTTTTCCCCATGAAATTAAGTTTTTAAATTGAAAAAGGTGGGCTTCCCAGCTGGTGGCAATTACCAGGTACACACAGCAGTCACGCTCAAGCATGAAGGTAAAGCTGTCACAAGATGTGCCTTGATTCTTCTGGTAGCTACAGATGGAATTAGTTTTCTTTGCAGCAATTCGTATTCAGAGTTACAAAGGAAAAAAGGAGAGGGACAGTAAAAAAATCACCACTTGGTTAAGAAGCGTTACTGTTAGACTTACCTTACTCTGAACCTTTTCCCCAAGGATGGCGAGCTCTGAAGTCCAATGCACAGGGAATTAAAGTGTAAACATTCACATATTTAATAGTACCATCAAAATAACCATCATCACTACATTAAAAACTTCAAAAATGCATTTGCGTATGGTCCTAATATAAATTAAATATATGAACTAAAAGTAAATAAATTTAACATTAGGTAATGCTATAAATAAAGGTAAATGCGTTTAGTGTACCTTTGAGTCATAAAAATGCCTTAAAAAACAGGTAAGTTTACAGCTTATCACCAATACTCTGGATACCACTGTCATGATTTTTTTTTTTTTTTTCAAACATTGATAAGTCTACATTTGACAATTCAGAATGATTTTTGGCCACTGAACACTTTGATGGAGGAAGAGGTGTGTGGGATGTCCAGGATGAAGTCCAAGTTTTATTTCACAATAAAACTTCTTTGATTCCCAGCGCTGATAACAAGGCTCTTTCTTTTCAAAACCTTAATTTTTAAGTGCTTTTTTTTATTTTGGTTTTTAACTCGTTTAGATATCCATTTTGCGAAGGCTCATCCTGCTGAAGGAGTCTCTGAGGGAGAGAAAATACAATGATGAGCTCATATTTTCCATGATGAAATAAGAAGCCTCGACAGATGAATGATTCTGTACTTGATTTCCAGTATTTTCTACAGCTGGCTACTAGGAAAAACTAAGTCCACTGACGTTAACTCATTGCTTTTCAAACGAAGTGGGTTTGGGTCTCTATCTGGGATCATTCGACCGCCCAAGGTTTACTGATGTGAAAGCTGACAGAAAGTTTAATTCATGTGTACGTGGGAGAAGCGGCACAAACCACCCGCACTCCTGAAATCTTAAGTATTTTAAATAAATACCTAAGTGGAATTTGCCTGGAATGCCTGTTATAGACTCCCTGCACAGGCTGAATTTCACAAGATTAGAAAATAATTATCATGGACAAAAGTGCTTGTGAGGTTCTCAGCTGGGTGGGGAGGGAAGCACTGGTGCTCCCACCTTCCCCAGCCAGTGAAATGGGACTCCTGCAGAAAACAGCTACTCACGGTATGGGTCCCAGGGAGAGATTAAAACCTCATGAACCCGAGTAATGAGGCAAGGCCCCCTCTCTGCAGTATTCAGCAGACAGAAAAATACAAATTCAGCTACAGAAACATTGCTAAGCACTGCCATGTGAGCTGGGAACACTCATTTCCTTCATCCACCACCAAGTCATGCTCTTTTTATAATATAATTTTGCCAAATTTCTCTTTTCACTTTTTTTTTTTACGTTCCCCATTGCTCTTTACCTCTGAACAACACTTACGTGAGGAGAGGTTCAAAACCAGGGCTCTATTCTCCTAAACCAACAGCATGGACATGAGCTGAAGTTCACATTCACACAAATGTCCTAAAGGGCCTTTCCTTAGAAGCACCATCACCGTCCTGCTCAGTGCTAACAACGCACCTTCCAGAAAAACCCCCCACTGGTGTGAGCCCAGGATGCCGGGGCAGCCTCCCTGGATTGTGTTAGGGGTTGTCAAGCCAAAGATTACGTGGAGAGAACCTGCTGGGAAACACCTTCTGCCCCCTATTCTGGGAGCCAGAGCCCTGTTAGAAATTTTATGCACCCAAAGTCCCCCCGGTGCCAGCAGATGACAGTGCTACTGGCTCTGAAGCACGGGCTCAGTGCTTCACGCTTTCCCAGTGGGGCTTTTATGTTCAGCCTCACTGGAGACGAATAAAGAAGACGACACCAACTGGTTTCCCACCCTGCCTACCCCTGGAGCTCCTCACCCCAGTTTCACTGGGAGCAAACAAGTGGCAAAGCCCTGTCACACTGAGGGTGGGTTCGAATCTAAAAAGAATGGGATGTAGGATGAAAAAAAAGTAATTGTCATAGATCAGGAACAAAAGGGACGCTGCAAACAGCACCCACCGTAAGTGCTGGGAAGGGGATGTGCTCTGAAGTCAGGACAGATGGGGAAAAGGATGGACTCAGCCAAAAGCACCGTAATTGAAACCAAAAAGATGCCAAAGGTTCACCAGGAAGATCAAACACCCCAGTTTCACACCCTCCTTATCTCTGGTGAAAGAGTAAAATCAAATATCCACCTGTGGCAAGTGACCGGCAGCACCGCCTTATACAACTGTGGGATCTTTCTGTTGATCAGAGGCTGCAGAGCTTCCTTTAACCGGTGATAATTCCTTTCAAGTTCTCGCTGATACTCCTTTTGGTCTGGACCGATCAGGCTCTTGTTCTTGCGCAGAGCATCTTCGCATCTAG
Organism: Numenius arquata; assembly: GCF_964106895.1. Taxonomy (NCBI): domain Eukaryota; kingdom Metazoa; phylum Chordata; class Aves; order Charadriiformes; family Scolopacidae; genus Numenius; species Numenius arquata. Next base: position 59,242,704 of record NC_133583.1, read on the forward strand.
AAAACAAAGGCCTGTGAAACTTGGGCACATAAAAAAGGACCTGCTCGCTAGAGACTTGTTAATCTAATAGTACCCAAAAAAATCATTCTGTTCCTCTGGGATGACACATAATATCCTCCTCTACCTTGTCTTTTGGGTAATAAACACTCAGCTAAACTGTTTGGTGTCCATGGGAGGAGGTGTCCCATTTCCAATTTCCATTTCACTTCCAGAGTGACAACTCCTTTTTTTTTTTTAATTTTAATTTACTCTCCAGTTACGTTTATTATCTCTGAAGAGAAATGAAAAGCTGATCTCCACATAATCACTTCCAGTCCAAAAGGATTTAAAGACAGATAGACCTACTGCTCTCCCCAGGAAAGACTAATAAATAGCAGACTATTGAGATGTTCATCAGGAACTCTTCTACTTGGAAAGGTGTAATTTTAACAAAGGGTATGAAAAGAACTGTATCATCAATGCCACTTACTACATATGGGAAAATTACATCACTACTGGTTCTATTCACATGGAACATTTTTTTATTTTTTTTTAAATTATTTTTAATTCCTTGGTGCTCGCAAACAATGCTGGACTGCGACTGCAGCTTGCATTACTCAAGAAGAAAGCAGAGCAGCCAGCACTTTTCTTGAGAGAATTCTGCCAGCACACTTCCCCTCCCTTTGGAGAGATTCACTTCAAAAGGAAATGAAATCTCCTGGCCCATTCAACCGTTTCTCCTGACCCTGCCAAGCTGTGAGTCCATCTGTGCCAGCGTGGCTAGCTGTGTTCTCTGGAACAGGAACACTTGTTCCCAACTGAACCATGACCACCAAATCATTCCTGGTAAACAGAAAAGCCAAACAACTTCAGCCATCGGATCTGACTTCAGTCATGGACCTGCAGCGCCAGAGGAACAGGGAACCAACGGGGCAACTGAAGAAAACAGCGACACACGGGAACTGGACAGATGGAGTTACACCATGAACATTCCCCTCTCCCGATACCCGCTGTGTCACTGCACGTGTCCCTGTCTGCTGTGGGAGTGACAAACCCATCTGTCAGGCAGTTTGAAGACAATACTCCATACCTTTTCGTGAAGTCTTTGAAACAGAGCCGCAGTTTGTTATGGTGTCTGAAGAGCTTTGGATCATTGGGTATTTCACACAAGAAAACTTGTGCAACTTCTAATGGTCCCTTTAAGAGCAGAAGAGAAAAAAGTAAGTTTCTTGGAACCATCTGTCAGATCCGACTGCTGGAGAAACTTCTTGCAGACAGAAACATGCGTAAAATGCAACATTTCCTTACAGAATGCATCTTGAAGAATTGCAGCTGGTAAATCTGGCATAAATCACCAAACATCATGACAACTGAATCTCTTTCAGTTGTTTTTGTTGTTTTTTTTTAAATAAAACTGGTTTTGGGAAACAGCGTGAGAAAATGCACAGATTCTACATTTGTTTTCTCTTACAAAGACTCCTGACAGAGTCTGCTCAACTCACAACTAAGACAAAGTTTAAAAAACGCAAACGGAACCAAGGAATAGTTTTGCCAGTACTGCAAACTCAACCCAGAACTTGAAATTCCAGCTGATTTTTTTCCCAGCCTCTAGGTATTAGAAGAGCTTTACTCGTATTCCCTCAGTTTTTCCTCAGTTTTTCTCCATTCACTAGTTTTGCTTTCCATTTTGTTCAAAAACCACAGCAGGACTCAATCCTACTTCCACCCACCAGAGCCTGGCTAAGCAAAGGGAAAGTAATTAATTTTTATTAAAAATAAGACAGAGTGGGCAGGAACAACTACGAATGCCAGGAAGAAGCAGGTAATCGGGGGAGGAGGGCTGTCTCTTCTCAGCCACTTTCCAGATCTAACCGCATTTTAAGGACTCTTACTCTAATGGCAAAGTCACTGAGAACAGAAGTGTAGGCCCACCAGTGACCTTAAGCACATCCCACAGACCGAACAGGGATAAAAAATCTAAAGTAATTTAGAAACAAAGCCCAACGCTGAGCATCCACTGCACTGAGTGACAGGCACCACCCCAGTCTCTCAAAGTTGGTCAGCGATCCTCACCTGATTTACTGTGGTACCTACTGATCCTTGCAGCACCATCTGCAGCATCTTTGGGTCCGCAGGGTCTTGGTGGGTTGCAAAAGCTAATTCCTGTGTTTTCTTCTGCATGTCCTCTATGGCAACTTCAATGGGCGTCAAAATGATCTAAGCAGGTAGCCAGAATAGAGAACCCGTGTTATGGCCGAGACTGTCAACCAGGCATATATTTTCAGAAGCACCAAGGTCACTTCGGGGTGGCATACTGAAGCGGTGGAGGATGCCAATAGGACTGACACGCTGGGCAGAAGCACTTTAGAAACGCATCCTAAAGAATTTGATGTTCTTTAGGAACATCAAGAAAAAGTTTGATTTTTAAATGTGTTTCTACATCTAGGTACTCAAGAGCTTTCCAAGATTGCTTCTGAGGAGGCAGACTCATGTCTCTTGGTGGTCACTGCAACCAACTACCCATGGTTCCAGCATGATGTCAGTGCCTAAATCCCCACAGGTTCCCTGCCTTACACGAAAATGCCTTTTTCATTGTGTCCCAGGCAGGTACCACATCAGTTCTGCCTACCTAGTTCCTACCTACCCTTGAAAATTTAACACAGCTTTGGGATAAACCTCTCTGTAAATCCTCAGGACCCCACTGGCCTGGGTCTGTTGAGGCCCCACAAATGAGCTGTGACACAAAACAATGGGACAGGTTGGACCGGGCTTTGGGCAACCTGGTCTAGTGGGACGTGTCCCTGCCCATGGCAGGGGTGTTGGAACTAGATGAGCTTTAAGGTCCCTTCCAACCTTCGGTGATTCTATGAGAAGTTGTTCAAGCAGAATGGAAGGGATCAGCCTGCATTACTACAAGCTCACCAAGGGCCCTTGCGTGTATCAGCTGCTGGGAGCTGGATACGCTGGTTAAAGAGGTGGCAGCTCTTCTGTCTGCTCTTGCTCTCTGCTGAATTTCTGCATCTTTAGCAGAAAGGGGAAAAGTAGACTAGTGATGGCCAGGAGGGTACATCTGTGGTAACGTGATGGTGTCTTCCACTGTACTGGGCACTGGTGAGGTCCCACCTCAAATGCTGAGTCCAGTTTTGGGCGCCTTACGACAAAAAAGACATTGAGGTGCTGTGCACTGCATGCTGTGCATGCAAAAAAGACACTGAGGTGCACGTCCAGAGAAGGGCAATGGAGCTGGTGAGGGGTCTGGAGCACAAGTCTTATGAGGAGCAGCTGAGGGAGCTGGGGGTGTTCAGCCTGGAGAAAAGGAGGCTGAGGGGAGACCTTCTCGCTCTCTACAGCTCCCTGAAAGGAGGGTGTAGCAAGGGAGGGTTGGTCTCTTCTCCCAGGTAACAGGCGATGGGACAAGAGGAAACAGCCTCAAGTTGCGCCAGGGGAGGTTCAGGATGGATATTAGGAAAATTTTTTTTACACTGAAAGGGTTATTAAGAGTTGGAAGAGGCTGCCCAGGGAAGTGGTGAAGTCGCCATCCCTGGAGGTATTTAACAGATGGGTAGACATGGTGCTGAGTGACGTGGTTTAGTGATTTAGATACGTTTTTTTGTCAGTGTTAGGTTGATGGTTGGACTCGATGATCTGAAAGGTCCCTTCCAACCTAGACAGTTCTGTGATTCTAAGGGACACGGCCATGCTATCAAACTACACTTACAATAGCACATTATGCACGAGTTTCGGCAACACGAACTTCCCTTAGTCTTGCATAAATTTCCCTTCAAACACGGGAAGCCCCTGAGAGCTCAGGCCTCACCTCCTCTTTGTGGATGACGTTTATCCTGGTTTTAATGTAAGGGAAAGCGTGGGACGTTGTCAGGATCGTTTTGCGCTTGAACTGCTCGTGCAGCTCCCCGTGAGCTCGGCCGTCCAGCGTGAAGGGCGTGCAGTACATGAAACGCCGCAGGTTGTAGTTCTTGTCGAAGTAAGTTATCCTGTCCTTCATCTCGTAGGTGTCAAAGTATGGCTCCACGTAGGTGATCTGAATGTAGGCCTGCAGGAAGGAACCCGGGGGTGCACGGTGAGGTGCAGTGCCAGAGGAGAAGAGCTGACTCCTACACCCTGCTTTTTAGCACTGCAATAGCCCAGTTTGCTTTCTTTCCTCTTGAAACCACCTCTGGAAGAACTAGGACTGGTTTTTTTGCCTTTACTCAGAAAAATCACACTGACATTGACAGGGACATGGGGTGCTGGTAGCTGCTCAGCAGTTTTTGGACTGGATAAAATACAGCAGACTGTCCCTCTCCTCTCATGCTCTTCAACACGAAGCGTTTCCTTCCTTTCCCTGCAGATAATGCCCTGCCCTAAGCCACAGTCCCATTTCCTTGGCACGATCCTGATGTTTCTGCTACGCTTGAAGGACATGGCACAAGAATGATAAAACGCTGCAGCTGCAAAAAAGTCAAGAGGCCAGTGAATGGCAAACTCCCTTCCTTCCTTGCACCCAGCGGAGACTAGAGAGAAAGGCAAATGCCTCCTGGGTTTCTGCTGTCCTTTCATCTCCTCCCTTCCCACCAACCGCTGCAAGGGCAGGGCCTGGGGCAGGGAACAAAATGGCTAATTCTGCATTCCTTTGCTGGGATGATTTTCCCCAACGCTCATTCCGAGCAGTCACAAGACGCTCTGCACGTGGATTTCATCGCCTACTTGGTGAGATTCAGGGCAAGATTTGTTCCATTGCATTTGTATAAATTCAGGACCAGTTCTACTTCTAAACCTGTACTCGTGCTCTTACCTTGTTAGGATCTAGTTTACATTTGTCCACAGGGTTGGAGTCCTTAATCACTTCAAGCACATCTTCACCAAACCGTTCTCCATAAAATCCCTACAATCAAGAGCAAACGCATTGAAAGAAAACATCAAATGCAGCCATGAGAGATGGGGGTTGGAGAGACAAAGGCATATTCAGGAGAGGTGAAGCTCCACATGCCTTCAACAGTAGCTGTGCCGGGGCTGAATGTGATATGCTGAACTTAGGAGGATTAAATCAGTCACATTCCAGGGGCAACGGAAAAAAAAAAAACAAGCCAAACGCCCTGGAAGGCAGGAGAACTCGGGAGCCTTCCGCAGCGTGCACACGCTGCGTGGTTCTGAACAAGGCATTTGAGCTCGTGTCTGTGTGAGAGCTCAGCTGAAAACCAGGGTCAACACGGGATCTGCCTGGAATGATCAGAGCACGGCTTTGCCGGGCTGGGTGAATGGCCGGATTCTCAACTCAGTTTCATGCACTTAAACCTCAAAACAACACTGCTGCTTTCAGAGCAACGTGACAGCAGCTGAATTGTGAGCAACAACGTGACATCAGACACATTCTAGTAAATAAAATTGGGCCAGGTCTGCCCTCTGGCCCTAGGAACAAGCAGCACGGCACGGCCCACAGCCATGCGGCTAAAAGCTCTTCCCTCTCCCACCGGGGACAGCCTCATCCCTCCACAGCGCTCACTGGGAACAGTCCCTGACCCTTGTTGTCCCCTAAACTGTGCTAAGACATTACCTAGACAGGCACAAAACCAGGCCAGACTAACCATTGGTACATGGTACAGATGATCACTGGGGGGTACCTGGAGCTGCACCCAAGCCCCAGTTAAGATTAATCAGAGTTGCCTTTGCTTGTTCATGGCTGAAACAAACTTCAGGCCTGTGATGTCCCACTTCAGGGGCTCTGAAATTCAGCCACCTGAAGAGGGTTCGATCTCTAGGAGAGAGGAACACGACGTGAAGGCAACAAAATGACAGCAAAATGCAATACTTTCTGAAAGTCAGATCCTGAAAGGCATCTCAACCTTTTTTTCAGGCCCAGCTCATCCCATTTACACCTGGGGGCTGAAGAGAGATGGAAACACAGTACGATATGCCACAAACTCTCAAATGATTGTAGCAGGTCTGCAGGTCTCATTGCAAGATCAGGGAAAACCCGTGGGACTCCTCTCCCCGCATTCCTCCCGCCTCCTGCAGAGGTGGCACCGGCAAGAGGACAGGAGACATCAGGGGTCACTGCGTGGGGCTCTGGAAGCTGTTTTGCCAAGCGACTGTTTCTGTCTAAGCTCAGCCTTGCATCAGGCTCCAAGAGGCTCGTTGGTTTTGCCCAACAATTTCCATTTCCGCCGCTTCCTGTAATTCGGCAACACGGCTCTTAAATAACTGACGCGAAACAGTTAAACTGTGACTCATGGACAGAATTTGAGCTCAGCCACAACCATCTCACCTCGAGCCGATGGGAAATTTCAGCTAACTTGGTTATCGCGGGCTCCTTGTAAACAAACTCTTGCTCATCCAGGTCTCCAAATTTAGTTCCGTAAAAACCAACTCGGAAGTAGGTGCCAAACATCCTCTTTCCGTCCTAGGTTTGGAGAAACAAGAGGTTAGTTCAGTATGGAGACACGCACACCCCCAAGCATGGCTGCAGGCAGGCTCCTGAATTTATGCAAAATAAAAAAGAAATTTAAAAACCAAGGAAAAAAAAAAACAGAAAGAAAGAAGGGAAAGAGAAACACACCTGGAACTCAGCATGAATGCATTTAGCAGCAATGAAATTATAAACTAACATGAAATTATATGGATCAGTTACGACCATTAGCCCAACCCTGCAATGACTTTGCCCACCCCAGGAGGGGTCTGGAGGTGTTGGATGTCTCCGAGGAAGAGTCAAAGGCAAGTCCCTTCATTTGGGTAATTATTTCAGGCTCTCCAAATCCTATACAGACACCCCTTAGCCCTTGGTCCGTGCCCTTTAGGCAGAGACATGGGGATTCCCAGCTCACACAGACACCCCTGAGAAGTCCCCACACCAGAGCCCCCCATCATCCACTCTCAAGTAATTGCAGGATTGGGCCGAAGTCAATGTCCAGTTCACTCTCACACACACACGCAAGTGCTTTTTAAATAGCATGTCAACTGGAAGGTGTTAACGTTCTCTTCTAGTCACTAACGTCTAGTACGGAGGAGGGCCAAAGTCACTCCTGGTGAAAGCAGATGCAATCCACTGTATCATGTACCTGCTTCCATTTGAGCCAGTGGTGAATTTGGCCCAGAAATGCAACAAAAGTAGAGAAACGAGAAAGATTTTTGCTGGAAAAGTAAGGAAGAAAATCTGATTAAGAGAGAGAGAGAGAAGAAAAACGCTTTAAAAATAAGTCACACCTTTGATTTTGTTAAAAAACTCACGCTGCATGCACAAACCAGAAATGCCTTTCAGCAAGAAACTCTAAAATGTTCACCTTTACTCTCGTGAGAAAGTGTGATGTATTATAGAACGCTCAATGTTTTCTGAATCTGGGCTAGTGTTGGGTTTCAAACCGCACTCAGAGATGTCCTGACTGCCGTGTATGATTTTTATTAACATTTTGCTATGGCAAAATTGATCTCTTGTGGTGATGGTGAACATGATCTATGGAAGGCAAACAGGATAAATAAGCCAAACTAAAATATATAAAAAAAAAACTCAGGGAAACTCCAGAGACTGGAAAAAGCACTGTCACAGCAAGCCACCACCTCCTCCTGGCCTGGAAGACACTCTGTGGTGTCGTGCTGGAGCTGCCCAGGCTCCTCTCGCCCCAGACACTGCCAGGAGGACACGGTGTGGCCTTTTTGGTGCCCGCCCCAAGAGCCTTCAGGAGGGCAAAGCCCCTCAATGCCCAGCTCTGAGGTGGAAGTGAAGCCTGAAGTGACGCCTGAAGTGACCAGAGCCAGCAGCAGCCTTGCTTAATCACACAGGACACATCTTGGCTTTACTATGGGACATCAACAACTACAAAATTCATCAGCTCCACTCTGGCAAGAGCGCGGACACATTTAAGAAAACAAGGAGTTGCACCGAGAGTTGCTCATATGCTTAATGTGGCGTGGGTGGCTCCTTGGACCCCTGCTCTAGCCCGTCTCCTCCAGAGAGGGGCTTTTTTCCAGCTCCACCTGCCTGCACAGACCACAGGGTTTCATCACACCATCCCCAGAAGCACCTCCCACGGTGCAACCCCCAGCTGCAAAGCTACTACTGTTTTACTGGAAGTAACATCTGGCAACATCTGGGAGCCCTTTCCCTGGATTCCCTGTCTTTCTCCATTGCCCATCCCTCTGGACCCATGTGAGCTGCCTACCGAACCCTTAATTTAATCAACACTACCTTTTGAAAGCCACAGTTTTGGACAATATTACCAAAGCTAAAATAACTCCTTGCCCAGCATTTCCAGCTTCCTTCCAGCTATTTTTTTCCAATTCAATCCAATCCCAATGTTTTAGGCAGAAGACTGTGATTCCAGGGCTCCTTTCTCAAAGCACTTCCCATGTCTGCCCAAGGGGAACTGCTGCATGAAACATCTCCCCAAACCTTACACAGGGCCTGGACATGCTCCACATGGAAGTTGGTGGGATCCTGCCCCAAGCCATGGGCACAAGGCAGGCCCCAGTGATGGAGGACAGGCTGCTGCCCTTCTAACTCATGGGTTTTTTCCTGCCTACCTGGTGAGTGACTTTCAGTCTACCAAGTGTTTGGAGAACCTGGTCCCCACAAGGTATCTGCCACGCGGACATCTGACCAGACACATACTTGTTACAGACACAAGTACAGTGTACATTTATGTTGTTAAAATAACAGCAAGCAAGGAAGAAAATGCTGTCTGTTGATCAGCATTAATTAATAAGGAGTTCTGGTGGCATTTACTAAACACATAAAATAAGAGTAATGGGCTTTGAGAAGTGGGAAGTCCCAGGAGTGGTAGCAGCTGGGAAGCCCGGTGAGATTCGGTGGCCCCATGTCAAAGCAGCTCCCAACTGATATCCTTGTTTCATCGCCATGAAGACCAGCTACACTGGCTTTTCCTGATAAATCCAGTGGCAGAAACTGAGTTATCACAAAGATCCCAGGGAGAAAAGCCAGCAAGGAGGAGCACTGCTTGGCCCCTCGTGCGACAGAAGCATCTCCCCCATGAAGCCCTGGATCCATCAGCCATGAAACAAGTGTGACTCACGTTGGGGGACCTGTACCTGGAAGCTCCTCCGGGAGAGCAAACACCTACGGGCCATTCCATACCTCACACATTCAGTAGCCACCAGCCCCCTGAGATTAAGGGAGTTCAATTTCTTGCCTGGTGTTAAGAACATGGGATGGCTCTGTACTTTTAATTGAAATTTAGCCAATACCAAAGTTTATCTAATCACAGTACTGAAAACAAGAAAAATAACTTAAAAAATACTCCATGGTCTTGTTTCTGAAAAGAGCTAAAAATGCAGATATGAGGGAGAAATTATTAAAAGCATTTTATCTCCTATTATTTTATGAAAAATAATAGGTCTTTGGGAGGAGAAGAGAATGAAGGTGAACACTGAATAGCCATTACAGAACTGGCAGAGCAGATAACAGCCATCATGATTTATGAAGGTTCATGATTTGTTATTATGCATGGTAAATACCTTTCAAAATTGCTGGGAATAAAGTTTTAGAGTTATCTCTTGCACGCACACAAAAAGCTTTGCCAACAATACTGGAAAAAATCAGCCGCAAGAGCGATCATCTGCTTTCTTCACCAACACGGCAGCAGCTGCCTGTAGGCAGAGTCCGCCCGGAGTATGTAGGAATAAGAGTAACTCCTTCATACACACTGTGCAGAATGCAAAATCCAACCATCTTTACCAAACTGAGCATTGTTATTTTCTTGCTAAATTTTAACCCCAGGTCCTTTGCAGTGTTGCCAACTATTACAAGTCTTCCAATGTTGATATTTTCAAAGTACCACCAGCTCCTGGAGTCCTGATGGCAACCTCGCCCTGCGCACTTCAAAAAGCATTTTTTAATTCTCATGGCATAGCATGAAAAGATTTTCTTTCTAACAACTTTCCCAACTGGAAAGTAAACTAAAAGAATTAATTCAACATTTATTCAATGAAGAAACACAAAAGCAGAAAAACCCACCACTTGGTATGTTATAGCAGGTCTCAGAAATGCATTGATGCCCGATTTAGGATGCTTCAGTGCTTGTAGTTGGCAATACTACTTTTCTTGTGACATGAGGGGGGGTCCCACTGTTGGCACAGCTCTTTGGTAAAATGAAATTGGGGGTTCTACAGTGTAAAACAAAACAAAACAAACAAAAAAAAAAACCAATAAGGGGGGGAAAAAAGGAGAAAGGGAGGGGGGAAAAAAATTCCACAAGGAGGAACTTACCACAACAGACAATAGTAAGAGTGGGGAGGAGGGTCAGCAACCAGGGCGATAGAGGAGAAAACAGAAAGTATTTAATTAGGGAAATTCCAAAAAACAAACAAGCAGCAAATTGGCAGCAAATAAACTTCAAAACAAAAAAGGGTGAGCATCAATTAAAGTATTTAAAATAAGGGAAAAAAAGGGCAAAACATGCAACAAATCTGAAAGCTACAAAGCACAAAGATCAGAAAAAGTGTGGCAATGAAGGAGCACGACGACAGACGAGAACAGAAACCATGGGTGTCTTTTACCATGCAGTAAAACATGACTGAGTGGTGTTAGAATCATAACCAATGACAGGATTTTCTTCAGGGGTCGATTTAGGGGCAGATGAATCAAAAGAGATGCTCACAGGCCTTCAGGTTTGCTGGCTATTGAACACAGCTCAGTTCCTCTCCTAGGACATTGCTCTGGATTTCTGTGCTGCCTCATCTGCTCCGGCTTTTCACGGGAACAAGCAAACGATTTACAGGGCCAGCTCTTAAGTGTCAGGGGTTCCCTTTTAAGCTACTGAATTTCATTTCTTGCCAGGCTGGAATTAAAACTGACACTCAGACATCATCAGCCCAAATTATTTGCGTCACACAACACCAAAGAACTTCGTTCTTGGCCCCACTTTGGGAAGTCGGGGCTTAAATGTTTCTCCTGTGGTGGAAACATGGGGTGAGATGGCCCATACTGAGTTGCCTGATTCACGGAAAAGCAGAGATTAACTGGACAGCTGAAGACTAACCAAATAATGTCACATCATATTCATAAAACATTTAAGACTTCTTCGTCTGAGCCTTCTTGATGCTCAGGTACCCACTGTGTCGACTGGAGTAGGGCCTGAGTTATCCGACTCGCTGTGCTGTGTCCCACTGTGGGTGAAGCCGACTGCTTTTGTCTCTTTTTAATCCAAATGTGTGGTTCTCCTGGTGTACGTTGCAGAAATGTGAGCAAACAGCCTCTCCAAAAATGAAAGCAGCAAAACTGACTCCAGTTAACCCAACCCAGGTATTTTACTGCCAGGTGAACAGCTACGTAACGAATTGATTGTTCTTAAACGAACAGAATGAAGCAGCCTATTCTCTGAGATAATGGTCTGCACATGTAGGAAACCAGGTTTGTGTTCCAGCACCTCTGAGCATTATTGCTTAAATCGACCCCTGTGGGTGGGGTGAAAATATGGTATGAAGGGATGATATTCTGTGTCAATGCTGATGAAAAGAAATATAAACGAATTATAAAAACAAACTAGTGATGATACAGTGGCTCATTCACCAAAGAACCTCATTAGTGGAACACATCAGCATCCATGCACTACCTACAGCTTCTTATGAAGAATTTCCTACTACAACCACAATCGGTTTATTGGTATGTCTTTGGTTAATGAATTGTTTTAACAGCAGACAGCAACAGAAATACCCACAACTAGCACATGTGGGCAAGCGTTGGCGTGAGTCATCTGAAAAATCTATTAGTGTTCTTTACTAACTAAAATGGAGTTACCTACCTCCCAGCCAGTACTCTGTGTAATAAAAAGTAAAAAGCTCATGTCACAGAAACCAAAAAAATAGTTTAAAAGGCCAAAACATGACCGTCAATGTAAGGTATCATAAACCTAAAATGATTTCAATGATTATAAGTCATCATGCATCCAAAGCGGCCTTCTCTGGCCTAGAAGGACACTCAGTGATTGTCCTCTGTCCGCACACTTAACCTCAGGAATCTGGCAATGCCAGGACATGGAGAAAACCACCAGACTCTCAGCTGGATCCTTTGAAATCGATGCACTAATCGACATCGACATCTACTGAGCAGCTGATGGCAGCATAAGGGTAACTACACCAAATCAAATCGCAGCATCAAATGCTCAGCACCTGAGCTGGTGGGTTTTGCACCATCTCAGTTTAGAAAGGTTCCTTCAATTATTTATCCACTATATGAACACACAAATAAACCCCCAACATTTCTGAACATTACCTACCAGGCTAAAGGAAAGATATTTCCCAGAAATACAGCATGCAAAACACAAGTTAAAATAGTATTTGAAAGGATAAACTGACAGATAATTGGAATTATTAACACTTGGATATTTCTAAAGTTACAACGAAACTTGGTATGTGATGTCTCTTGTGTTTCTCATGTTAAACGTCCAGAGAGAAAAAATCCTGTTAGCGATCCTTGCATTTACCATGGATCACCATTTGACGATTCTCGTGTAATCTGATTAAAACGTTTTTTCCTTAACAGGTAGTAGTTTTTATTTGGACTGAGCATTTGACGTTTCTTCACAGTTCCCATTGCAGCCGAAAATTCAAGTCATTACCTGGTGAACAATCTTGCTGAACGCTTCCTGGAGTTTACCATGAATAGTAGATAGCTTCTTGGCATCTCTATTAGCTTCATGAATAGGAATAAGGACTTTGTAAACCTCATTAACTGCTTCATACATGCCAGCCTACAAAAATAAGGTCCATCAGATTGCGCCATCAATTCAACAGCAAGAATGATACGTACTACCAGCATTTAAATTATAAAACTGCAAAATGAAAAGGCTGTGATGTAATCAGCACCTTTTCTTAGAATAGATCCATATGTGAATGGAATAAAATCCCTAGTCACCTTTGGAATCAAGAGCCTACCGGACATTGCTACATTACTACTAATAAATGAGATCGTTAACAGAATCAAAACTGGGATATTTTGGATGGATATATTCACAAAGGCACAACAAGCTAAATAGGATCCTAACCATATCTATGGGAATGAAATACGGAAGCTTAAGGGCACAGTACAGCTCATTCTAAACCTAAGTGACTCCTACATCCAACTTTTGGCACTCCATGAGATGAGCTCTCCTTAGGATGTCTCCAAGGGAGGGGATCCAGCCCCTCGTGGGCAGAGACACTGCATTGTCTGGCTTGGCCAGCCCGCTGCTGGGCTTTGAGGTCTTTGCTCCCAAGTTATTGCTGCTTGTATTTAAACCTGCTGAACGATGTTTCACATTGTGCTGTGGGACATAATTCACTTGCTTTCCCTGGTTCCCTTTGCACAGTTCACTCCAGAGGACAAACCGAGCTGCCTTGAACTACTAAAACTCCCCATGCTCGATGCAAATTAAGTGATTACAATAGAGTTATACATAGAGAAAACATTTTCCTTCATATTGCCCAATAGTATAAGATTGCTGAAGAAGATAGGGAAAGAAATTAAAGTCTTCTACCATGGAGAAAGATGCTGCAGCCTGTTCCAGCAATCCCACCAGACCAGCTTCTGTAAAATACTTCCCAGAACAGATACCTTCTTCATCTGGTGACACAACATCATCAGAAACTGCTGACTCTTCCAAAACATTGGAAGATATGTTCTAAGGAGATACAATGTAGATAAAATATTTTTACTCAATTTAAACAACATTCAGAACTCAAAATACTTTGAAAACCAGCCGATTTTCAATCGAATCCTAAAATTTTTAAAGAGGCATCTTTCACATGCATTTTGTTTAATTTCCTTCTGAACCAGCATGGTACTTCAGGATGTGCTTAAACAAACTGGACTGGACCACCTACACATTCAAAGCTACGTATGCGCTTGTTTGCTCTACTCAGGAGTGTTCTGCTTAACATTACTTGTCACAGGACCACTTTTATCAGCTGCACCCACTACAGAATGGTTAGATCTAAGCAAACAGAGCAAGCGCAGCATGAGCACGTGGGCACAGTAATACCAGGCACATGGAGATACTCAGTATCTCAGCAGCAGATGACAAAAACCCAAAATACATTAGGGAGGATAATTCCTACCTGAAACGTAACACACCCTACGGGGAGGTATTTTCGGTCTTCCAGCATGCTTAGATATTCAGCCACCAAGGCTGCAGAGTGGACCAGGCACTGGGCTGATTCGGCGTGATTGCTCCTCTCGGAGTGCTTCCCAGCCATGTTCTGCAGCCACGTCAGGCGCAGGTCAGGGGAATTCTGATAGCCCTTTGCAATCCTAATCAGAAAAAAACCCCCTCTCTGATTAATATTTAGTTACTTCTGCTTAAATAACAACCGCCCTCAGTGCTAGGCTATCTACAAATACATGAAATAAGAAGCTATCTAGGATGGAAAGTTACCCTAAATTACTTTATAGATTTCTGAGCCAGGTAGTGGTGGGGAAGCAACTGCAGTGACTCCCTGATGGCAGGATGCTTTTATAGGTGACTGATGAAGCTCTTGACCAAAGCTCATAATTACCCTGAAGACTGGTAGTTAAGCCAGAGGTGTGGGGCAATCTCAGCAAATCTGCCTGGTTGCTTATGACAGAATCTCTGCTGCCTTCTAAGAAGCCTTCAGGACCGTTTGTGCAGACACCACCACGTAATTTGGTAGCTGGGATCTTAACATGGCTATGGAATACCTTTCGCATATGGAGACCATCGTATATACCACCACCAAAAAGCTTTTGTGCGAGCAGGTCCTTAAGTTTTCCCTGATGCAAGCAGGGAGAGTGGTCTTTCCTCTGGTGGAGGACGAGATTGTCAGAGACTGCTGGGGAATGGGAACTGCTTGTATCCAAGATAAGCTACATAAACGCCAAACAAAACCTATCAACACCACATTCAAACACAACAGACAGGTCCACACTGGTCCATGAGCACCAAGACCTGAATCTGCTCTAAAACCAAGCTCTGTAAGGACTCAAATGTGCATCATCTGAGTCCAAAAGCAAACAGCAAGTAGCTGTGTCGGCTTCAGGGAAAATGCAAATCATGGCGAGCAGTGTCAAACAGGTGTAAGTTTAAAGTAATTGCTAATAAAAAACAAGTAATCAAAGTTCACAGCAATACAATACCTCGGGCTCTAAACACAGGAAGTGCAGTAGGTACAAAGCTTTGTTCAAACACCCTGTGGAGCACTGACATCTACCGTCCCCACAGCACAATGGTTATAAACTCTACCTGTACATCAGGTCAATCAGCATTTCCGGATCTTCCTGGTGCTCCTTCATTTTAACTGTGTCGGAGAGGATCATGTGGAGGTTGAACACTAAGTCCTGGACCTGTAAAAAATACACCACTGTAATGAACTGGCAATGGGATCTAGGCTACATGCCGCTATGTTTAGACCACAGTCACTCTGAACCTTTCTGTGTTTGAACCTTGGTGTCAGAATTAATCAGGAACCTCAGTTATATGCACTTAGGTGATGAAAAAATATGTACCTCCTTCTGAGAATATATGTAAATTCCAGCTATAGATGGAGGTTTAAGAAAAGACTGTTAATGAACTACACATGACTTTTACCTGATTTCTTTTACCTGATCAGGAAACGTCGTCTCCCTAAGCTCCAGATCTTCTTCAGCATACGTCAAAATAGTCTTCAGGGAACGTCGCAAAAATTCCTCATTGAAGTTCTGGGATGTCCCCACCAGGGATGAGAGCGACATGGTCACCTGCATTTTCACTCTGGCAAAGTTCTGCAACAGAGAAATTGTTATTATATATTTCAACAGCCTGGAGATACTGCAACACACTTCTGCAACATCACTGCTCTGATCATTTGAGCTCCCTCCTGACAGATACCTGATACCAAAAAGAAAACACACGTTTTGTGAAAAGGACTATCACAGAGCAGTGGTTACAGTAAACCTCTGGTGCTGCTGACTTCATAATCTGATGACAGCATTATTAAGTTCCAGGTGAAGGTTATCCTGCAAAAGTTTTAGTTTTCTCTCCTCCCTGCTCTCCTCTCAAGCAGAGTCAGCAGAGATGTCTGGAGGAGCACTCTGCGATGCACAGCTATGTATCTGCCTGCAAAGTACCAACTGGAAGAGTTAAGGCTGGGAATTTTCTTGACAATTTAAAGTGCGCGTGGCGAGTCAAGCTAAGGTGTAACTAGAGGTAAGGTCTGAATGCAAGCAAAATCCCAGCATTGCTGACTCACCTCCACTAACAGAGCCCATTCAGAAAGGACAGACATACCCGCTGTGCCACAGAAAGGGCTGTGTGGCTGCTTCTGCTCTCACCTAGAGGTGTGGGAATGGAAGGCAGAGGGAGGTTCCTCCAAACAGCCCCCCGAGTGCACATTGTCTAGTCTGAAGAGTATGCAAACCTTCCAAATTGAGAGGTTCGGAAACGCTTGCAGTGGATGTTCCAGGCAGGGCTCTGCTTCTCTCTACAAACTGACACCAGAGGCAGCTTCCCAGCCTTTCTCCCACAGGAACACACAGAGCTCCATCCAGAAGTCCCCAACCAGTTTATATGTAATAACCTAATGAATAAACTTATGAAGATGATCAAGCGACTGGAGAACCTCTGTGATGAGGAAAGGCTGAGAGACCTGGGGCTGCTCAGCCTGGAGAAGAGCAGACTGAGAGGGGATCTCATCAATGCTGAGCAGTATCTAAAGGGCAGGTGTCCAGAGAATGGGGCCAGGCCCTTCTCAGTAGTGCCTGGTGACAGAACAAGGGGCAACGGGCACAAACTAGAACATGGGAAATTCCATCTCAACACGAGGAAAAACTTCTTTACTGTGAGGGTGCCAGAGCCCTGGAATAGGCTGCCCAGAGAGCGTGTGGGGTCTCCTTCTCTGGAGATATTCCAAACCCAGCTGGACACATTCCTGTCCAGCCTGCTCCGGGTGACCCTGCTTTGGCAGGGGGTTGGACGAGACGACCTCCAGAGGCCCTTCCACCCCCTGCCATTCTGTGATTCTGTGACTCCGTGAAGTGCAGCCAGATACTCACATTCCCAATCTCAAAGTTTTGCCTCATCAGAAGGTAAAGGGAGGCACTCGCATGCGACCGTATGGTGCTGATGCTGCTGCTACAGTGTCTCAGGAGCCTCAGGCACAGATCCGCACACTGCTCAGTCTCCTCTTCAAACAGCAGCTCAGGGAACTGGAAAAAACAGTACATGAGAACATTAGTGCTGCAACTGACGGGAACAAGCACTCAGACAAAAAGGCCAGGGCGATCCTCAGCAATGAGCCCACCCTGGTGTTAGAGGAAGTCCAGTCCCCTCTGTTTTGGGGGGAATGATGCTAATTTCAATCAATCCACTTTTACAGTAAGGGAAAAGCAGGCTCCCTGGCAGCACTGCAAGGCAACCTACACCCACAACTTGCTCCTAGATGTACAGTCTTAGACCAATTTACATCAGTTCCAAAAACTCAGGCTTAAAACTTTGAGCTTTTCCCAGTATGCCCACAGAAACTGGGAAATTTTTTAAATTATGGGCCCAGTAAAACAAATCCATTTTAAGTGAATTTCATACAGCTTAAATTCCACCTGTCTTTGTACTGTCTAGGTGCCTCTGCCTGCTTACCACCGGCCAGCAGGAACCCACACCACACTCAGGCTGTACGAACTGTACCTTTGCGTGCCGCCGACAAACCCGAAGTGCATAAATAAGGGTAACTTATCATGAAAACAGTCAGGTTTTATCAACCCCCAGACCACACTTCCTGAAAATTGATATTGCACAAAATAATAAACGCTTAGAGAAGTGCAAGGGAGAAAATAGCCCCATCCTCCTGCCTGGGATATATAATAGCATCCGCGGAGAATTCACCTTTGAAACCAAAGCCCTCTGTGTGGCGAAGCAGTGTTGGAGATAAAGTGCACTTTGGTTGCAGGCCATGCTGTGCAGAAGCACTTTCAGCACTCCGCCGAGGATGCTCTCTTTGGACTCCGTCACAGAAACAGTCTGCAGTCAAAAGGAAACCAAGAGTTGCATGAGAAAAAATTAACCTCCTGTGTATGTCTGTGTGCGTGTGTAAGAGAGAATAACTCTGCAGAAAAACTCTTTGGCATGGAGAAATTACCCACTGAGCTGGGCCTGCAAAACTCCCACGTTACTGAATCAGCCCCCAGGTAATGAAAAACTGACCCACATGCTAAAGCCAGTGGGATGGATGGTACTGAAAGCAGGGGACAAAACTGCCATGCGCCCTTGCTCACTTGTGGGGAGTGAGGAAATATCTTGGCTGCACACACAGACCAAGGAGCCTGGAAGCTTTCCTGCACTGTGCAAATTAAGTACAGATACAGGAGGCTGACCTGGAACCCAACGACTTGAGGCAGGTTTGGGAAGAACTAGAGGAATCGGTTAGAATAGGACTTGGAAATTTTTACAGTTCATTTCTGAGTTTTTAAACAACCGCTTCTTATGCTACAAAAAGGGAATAGCTTTCAAAAAGCCTGAAGGAAGCTACTGCAGTGTGAAACCAGACTGTTACAGGCTGAGAATTAGGGGAGGTTATTACCACCCATCCCACTGCACCAAGAAAGCTGAACAGCTCTGACAGCTTTCAGGCAGTGGAGAGCAGCGGGAAGGTTTTGTTTAACAAATGCTGCCTGGCCAGGTGATCATAATGCTGTTACATCTCTATTTTCTTATCATCCTTACCTGTACAACTATCTCCAGCGTATCCAAAATAATCAGATTCGCTTCCGTTGCAAGATTTCCATCGATAAGTGCCTCGTGTTCTATCTCTGCCCTTGATCTAATCAGGGAAAAGAAAGCAATAAAATTACTTTCTGTTTAAGAAGTAGACCTACCTGTTTTCCAGTCAAAAATATTTTCACATTAGCAGAAAACCCCCGGTCACAATGCGTATATTTATTACTGGACAACACTACAAGGATATTTCAACGCATCCATTAAGAGGACAGGAAGACTTGGGTCTTTTTTCACATATACAAACTTACACAAGATTTACATTCATCATGCTAGGCGAGCTCACACTACTTTCTGACACCTCGTTACTCTCCCAGGAACACAGCAACAGTTTAGAATCAAAGTCCAACTCAAAACTGGTTTAGTAGCATCATTAGGCATGCAAACAGCACAACCAGGAACAGAAGGTATGGGTTTATGTTAAAGGCCATGGACACAAGGTGGTGCTACACGAGCTTGTAGATCTGTTCTGTTGATCCCAGCAGCCAGACTGGTCGTAGCACAGAGTGCATACTGTGAGGTGTTATCTTTGTCCATTCAAGCTACATGACATTACAGTTCTTGGAAAATATCTTCCTCTCCAAGAAAAAAAAAAAAAAAAAAAAGACACAATTTTGCTGGTATATGCCAGGCACTCACTCTCCTGGAAAGGCTCACAAAGTTCACGCACCCACTCACGCCGGTGGCCCCAGGAATTCAGCAGCAACCACCTAATTTCCATGGCACGAGCTGCACTTGGCAAAGATCCAGCGGTATATTTATATTTAAAGAGCCCAACTCTGGCCTGTCCCACCACAGGTGCCACCTCCGACAGGCTCACGCCAGGCCAAATCACAGCAGGAGTGTGACCCGCTGACAAAATCCCAGGAAAATACACACCAAAGGGGACGGCAGCTGACTGGGCTCTGAGACCTGTATTGCAGCAACCCTTCCCTGCCACACTCTGCTTCCTCTGGGAGCTGGATCACACACTCATTATCTACTCTTCAGGCTCCAGAATCTGAAGGCTTCGGGCCTGGTCCCATATAAAATCACAGAATCACAGAATTGTCATGGTTGGAAAGGACCTCTGAGATCATCGAGTCCAACCATACACACACAAAACCCCCCTACAATCTACAAATAACCCCTACAAATAATACCATCTGCATAAAATAATACCACCTGCATAAAATAATACCACCTGCAATTAGCTGTGCACAATTTTTGGTGTGAAAAGTCTCGCTTGTTAGGTTTCAAAGGTCCAGACTCTACCTACACATGCAGGAGACACTTGCAGTGCCACAGAAGTGGAGTGCGATGGACCTAGGCCACAGTAAGCAAGCATGGGTTAAAAAGCAGGTTTATAGAGTTATCTAAGCAGATTATTTTGTGGGGTGAGATACCATCCTTTGACCATCAAGGTATTCCACAGCATGTACGTGAGGTCCTCCTGGGAAGAGGAGAGGGCTCAGACCCACTGCCGGCAGTGAACTGATGAGTTCTTCAGGCCAAATTTTAATCTGGTGTAACTTTGTCCACAGCTCTGGAGTTGTGCCAAGGTGAAATTTGTACCTACATCACTTCACTAGTAGGTTGAAACACACTGGTCACTTGGCATTCCCAGTGCCTCAACAGCACTGGGGTTTTGGACAAAAAGTCACTATTTGACATAACAAGAGATTACGTTCTTGTGTCGGACAAAGCAAATGGAAGCTGTGAAGATGTACTTTCAACTTCAGGAAGTGTCAATGTCTTCAAGGGTAAAATCTGGCCTGCCCTCCACCACAGGCTCTGACGACCCCAATCTCCAGTTTCTTCAGAGCTTTGCTTGGGCTGAGATTGCTTTCCTAGGATTGGGGAACATTTATTTTGCTGGGAGGATGGAGACTGCAGGTTGCAATTTGAGGAAACAGAAAACGTGCACAGCCGAAGCTCAAACACAGCTCCTGAGCCCTCCGGATTAAACCACACCAAGAGAGGGCATTTCAAAAGAAATGGGTGTAATAAGCAAAAAGAGCTCATTCCAATCAGTTGCACACACACACTGAGAACTTCTGCCAAGCATCACAAACAATGCTGTGATGATTGAGTCTGCAGATGTACAAAATGGCAATTTAGAAGAACTGCACACCAATGCTACAGTACCTGGCTGGTTTGTGGCTTCTAAAAGCACAGCACATGTGGAAAAACAATCAAAGTGATGGATTAGGACAGGAAAGGAAAGCGAGCTTTGACAACTCCAGAATGCTCTTATGGAATAAAGGAAATATGACATGAGATATATATGCTATCTGTGAATACTGTTAATGGATCTTCTCTCTAAATTACAGCTTACTACAGGGTTTTAAGAAGGTAATGGATTGTATCAGTCTCTTCAAATCTCTTTGTAAAATCTAAGCAAGCAAGGGGCAGTGGCAAAGCAGAGTTAGATAGGGCAGTGTTGTGCTAAGAGCTATTCACACACTGCCAGCCCTGTTCCAGCTGAGGGCCCAAACCTGCTCGCACTAGAGCTAAGCGGACTGATGCCATTGACCTTCTACGGGGAGAGAGACCCTGCATTCTCACGGGCACTGTCACATTGTTAATGTAGAAGGATAAGGCAAGAGTTACTTGTCAAGCTTTTCTGTGTTTTGACGCCAGTGAGTCATATCCTTTCTCCATCTCAAATTCTCTTGACTTCCAAACGCGCTCCCAGAAGGACTTCTCTCTGCGGGACAACACGAAAACAATACCAGTCATCTAATGCTAATTTTTTCACATGGGTAGCAACTCTAGATTTGTTCACAAGTGAGAGGTGACAGCAAACTGTGACTTCTTAGAGCCCAAGGCTGTGGCACTCACCCAAGATGTTTAAATGGCCCCTAATTCTGTCACTGCTGAGTGGCGTGAGAGGCAACTTCACTTGCAGCAGCTTTGTATCCAAGAGAGCAATGAGCGATGCAGACCACTGTGTGTGCTGCCACATGCCAGCTCACCATAGAGCTAACGCAGAGAGGCAGCTCACATACTCAAATCAGGGAGGTAGCTATCAAAAACACCTTCCTTGGACTACAGAAGAAGCCTGGATGTGGCAATCCTCAGCAGTCCACACCTGGCACACAATAATGTTCTCAGGGTGGCACCGAGACCCCCCCTTCCTACTTCACAGTCTTCTATGTCTTTATTCTCACTGCTGGGAGGGCAGGGGAATTTCAAGTAATAAAGGCAATCAGGCCAGATTAAGAAAAAAAAATATGCAAAGGTCCCCATTTCTCTGAAGTGATTCATTAATCATGGTTCTAAAATATTTACTAGATGTAGCCCACAATGACTGGCTCACGTGTGCCAACATGCCTGTGGCAGAGTAGGAGACAAAACCACAGTTCTGATTCTTGTCCTAACCTCCTGAGCCATCCCTTCCTCCCAATCAACACAAACAGCAAAAAATCATCGGAAGGTGCTTGCTACCCCAACCACTGGCTACTTCAAGCCTCATTAAGTTAGCAGAAATATCCAGGCATTTTCAGAGCTATCAAAGCAAGTTCAGGTAGTTTGTTTTCCACTCTGATCCTTGCACACGACGTACTGGAAGGTGGTCCTGAAAGATGCTACACTGGAAGAAGTTCAGGCAAGAACACCCCATAAACGAGACGTGACCACATGTAAACAAAAGCAATCAAGTAACAAAGTGCCTGTAGATGGTAAGTTCCACCTACAGGCAGTTTATTTAGGGAAAGTGTAGAGATTTTACAGACCCAGTGGAGCATCCTGCAAACAGCTTTTTCTAGGGGCCCCTTTGTCTGAAAATCTTGATGGGTAGTACCCCACACCACAGATGGGTGCAAGTAATTGTTGGGGACAAGAGTAGCAGTTTTTGGGAAAAGGGGACATCCCAGAAGACTTCTTTACTTACCTAGCTGTCCTCTACTTCTCCGGACCATTTCCTGCCTTGCCCCTATGCTTCCCAAAATAGCTTCTTCAAGTTTGGCTCTCATGTCTTTCGACTTCTTGAATGTCAGACTGTTCATTCTTTCAAACACTTTCTTGCCCTGCAAGTTTCAAATGAGATCGTGAGGGAAGATTCTTTCATTCTGGGACATTTTCTAAGCATTAACAACTCAAAATATCTTTCCTCTCTAAAGACATGCAGCAAGAAAGGAATACAGGTTTTATTGCCAGCTAGATAATCTCCCCAGACTCCAGCATCGCTACAGAAAACTCTCTTCTTGTTGACAGTAAGCAAAATGGCCAAGGGCTGTCCCCTTTCCCTGCAGCAGTTCCCAGATGAGTGGCAAGCAGCACAAAGTGCTTCAGAGGTAAAACAAGGCACAGACACTTGCATGGCTGAAAAGTAAACATGGGAAAAGGCTAGAGGTCGCACAGAAACGTGCTTAGCCTTGGGATTTTGAATACAGGAAATACTTAGGAGAGAGCAGGAAATGCCTTTCTGCAGTCGTGTAAAGGATGGGAGTATAAAGTTCCAGCGCAAGCCCTAGAAGGAACTCTAGGCGTTTTAAACGATATAGCAGTACCTTGTATTCGAAGCAGGATACGCAAAGATAAAGCAAATCCAGCAGGCGATTGAGTTGCAACACTGACAGGTCTGTGAACCACTTCTGCAAGACACTTTCATCTGCGTTCTTGAGCACCCAGAGGAGACAGATCAGAAGGCTGCGGCTGGACTCTGTTGAGAAGGTGGAGTGCTGCCTGCCGCTCTAAAATAGACAGGTCAAGACATTTACCACACTGTATTTCACATCCAAACACTTCAATCATCACTACAATGAACTGCACCAGCTACCAACCCAGCCTAAATAATTACCAAATAGGAACAGAATGAGAATAGACATTTTTTACTAACAATCAGGAGATACACATTTCCCTTTCTCAACCCAACAGCTCAGTGGAGCCCACAGATAGTCAAGCCACAAGAGTGAAGCAGCAGTTCGAACTAAAATAATCACATTATATGACTTAGTTTATGTCCAGGCAGCAAATACCCACTTCCCTCAAGATGCCTTTAATGAATAATAACCTAGTGGAACTTATTATCTCATGTATGTATCAGTGTCTCACATAAAACCTAGCAAAATGGGGTCCTGATGCAGGAGTAAAGAAGGAAGAGGAGGGAGAAATGGAAGGACCTGCCTGTTACCAGAATCAGGATTCCCTCCCTGTGCAGAGAACAGGGAAAACGGCCCATTTATGTCTTCAGCTAGGTGGGACTTAGGTATGAGAAATTTTGCTTAGGCCTTAGAGGTCATAGTGACCACTAGGCTTCACAGAGGTTTAATCAGATTGTTTCAGAAATAGAGAATCTTTATCAGAAAAGAGAATTCTTCCCGTTTTCCAAGGTTTGTTGATTTCCATCCCAGCTTGGCATTTTCTTATACCCCGAGACAGGCCAAACATGCAAACCTGATTTGTTCCCCCTTGTCTTTCACCCTCTGCCTCCCTGTGTAACACCCAGCTGCAATCAGAGTCCCCACCACCTGGTCAGCCCCACAGGACCCGCATGCGTAAATATTTGCTTGTTGACACAGGCTGAGGGTCAAGGAATAGGGAGAGGTGGCTTTGTACCGATGAGGCAAGTAGAAAACTGCTGGGCCGGGTGAGCTGAGGGACCGATGTTCCTGCGATGGCCATGGCAACTGTCTGGCTGATCATGCTTCCACCCTCGCTTTCGTAATCATCAACAGCGACGCAGCTCGGCCTCCCTCGCTGGTTGTGACTCTCTGCCGAGAAACACGTGCATCTAGTCAGTCCCCACATTCAAAGTTCCTCTCCCCAGCCTCCCTCCGTAGGGCTAGTTTCATTGAACTGCCTGGGAAAGCAAACCGAAAATCATCACGCTCACGGGGTCCTGCAAGTAAACAGGGTTATTATTTGAGGTCACGCAAAGCAAAGACCACAACAAATTTCAGATGCAAGCGACGCAACCTCGGTATCTAGAACCCTTCTGAAAATAGACCTTTTGTCCCTTTGAATATTTGACTCCAAATCCTCACTCGCAGCTTTACTGTGTCATTAAACTGAAAGGATGTGGAAGACAACTCCAAATTCCAAACTATTCCAGGTCGGACTCCCTGCCCTGATTAGAAATAACCCACTTCTGCTGCTCTCCAGGATGCTTTGCAAAGCACCCCTGAAACGAACCTCTGACAGAGCACGTACACAGAGGAAGAAGAGGGACCCTGCTTATCCTTTGGAACGGTGATGAGAATTGTAGAGTACATGGGGTGACTTTTTAAGCAGGTCAGAGACATAGAGGGAGGTTGGCTACGCACATACAGCAGCCAGACAGATGCAAACTAAAACGCATTGCTAATTTTTCGCGTCATGCAAACAAGTGGGCAAATGCAGGTTTTGAGTGTTAACAGTCACTGAAGATACACACTGCAAGTGCAGTTCAGGAAATGGATGTCAAAACATGTCAAAGTTATAATTCTGTTCAGAAATAGAAGCAATCCCATCTGACAGTAGAGAGGTTTGTAGCTCAATATTAGAACCCCAACGCTCAAGTCTTGTGAGCAGATGAACATATATTCAAAGCACAGAATAGGAAATACCTGTAAAGTCATAAAGCTGAGGCACGGTTTCCATGATCACGCCAATCAGAGGTAGATACAGCATTGCCACCCGGGCCTTTACCTGCGGGTCAGCGTACCGCGGATCCGAGTCGTGACTGGACAGCAAATTGTGTACCATATTGATGACCTTCTTATGCAATCCAAATAAACTGTTAAAAGAGAGTTGGGTCACACAGATTAGTTAATATCTTCAAAGCAAACTCTACTTTGTAACTAAAGGGCTTCAAAAAAGAAAGAAATCCTGGGTTTTATTTTTAACTTCACATATTACACGTATTTTTTGACCTCCCATGTAGTTTACAAATGGGTGGCTTTTCACTATGCCATATAAAATGTACAAAAAATATCTTGTGGAGATGTGCACCCAATATAATGTGAACACTCTCATATCTTCCATACAAAACCAAAGCCCCAGCTACTGCTATGCTCAAGTATCGAGTCTACTCAAGACCGTTAGAACTCAGAGAATATGAAAAACAGGGAGAGAAACTTGAGAGGACAGCGGGTTTAGTGAAACTATTCATTTTGGGTTTTTTTGTTTCTGTTGAACACCATTTACAGAGAGAAAAGCCCTCCTAAGACAGAACACGGCTTTTATCAAATGGTCAGGATGTTTCTGCTTCAGTTCCCCGACCTCCCACACAATTACTCAACCAAATCAGTTGACAGGTCAGTGGTGCCCAGTGACAGGACGAGAGGAAATGGGCACAAATTTGAATGTAAGAAGTTCCACCTAAACATGAGGAGGAACTTCTTTACTCTGAGGGTGGCAGAGCCCTGGAACAGGCTGCCCAGAGAGGTGGTGGAGTCTCCTTCTCCGGAGACATTCAAAACCCGCCTGGACACGTTCCTGTGCGACCTGCTCTGGGTGGCCCTGCTTTGGCAGGGGGTTGGACTAGATGATCTCCAGAGGTCCCTTCCAACCCCATGTGATTCTGTGATTCTGTCAATAGTTTTGCATAGAAAGTGTCAAAGAAATGGAAGGGTACAAGGAAAAACGGCAAAAAATGGCCTGCTTCATCATTCAGATGCAAACGATGGCAGGGCCCAAGCACCACCCCCTTTTGCAGGGGTCCCTGCCCGAGCCCTACCCGCTGAAAAAAACCCCACAAACTCCCCTGAATCTCTCAAGAACTCGCCCTGTTCCTGTCGGTTCCCTCAGCCACCACACAGAGGCAAATCCAAATGAACTCTCCCCGAGCAAATAGCGGGTGTCCCTGTAGCTATTTGCTTCCATGGGCAAACCAGGCCGAGAAGACAACGTTACCCCATGCAGGAAGCAGCCAAGGAAGCTCATACATTATGCGTTAGCAAAACATAAGCTTCAACGTTCAGACCTGAGGTATTAAAACAAGTGCTGAACTTCAGGCAGTATCCACTTTACCTGGAAAAGTAGAGTTGAGTTCTGGTTAAAAAAGACGAGAGGCTTTGACTGGATTGTTGGGGGTTTAAAATGATTAAAAACGACACCAGGGCAGGTTAGGAGGACATCACCTAGTTGTTGCTACACCTCTTTCCTGTGTTTTTTAATCGAGCCGTAATGAGATTCTACAGTTGCTTGCTTGTGTAATTAGTGAGACCCTCAATGACTAGGAAGGAAATGCTTATTTAAGTGACTGGTTCCTTCAGATTAAAGAAGAAGTCTTTGTATTATATTGAAGGAGTGGCACCAAAGTTGTGTTTCTAACAGTTCAAGGGAAACTATCCTGCAGGCCATAGAACCACGTAAAGGGAAATGACATCCAAACAAAGCAGCGTAATTCAAACCTAGGGCTCCAGGGAGTTCTTTTGCACTTTTCCAGAAGAGAGCAGGTACCGTGGTGGATCGATCCCCAGCAAAGAGGAGGAAATGTGGCCCACTAATCTTTCTGGCTGATAATGCAATGAATTGATCTTGCTGCCCTCCAACCATCCCCTCCGTTATCGCAGCCCTGGCCTGAATTTGTGTCAACACCGCACACTTTTGGAAACCTGACTTTTGTCACTGAATGCTGAGGGCCAAATTCCGATTTTCTCACTTCTGTCCTGCAACACCAGTCGATATGGGCAACATGGGCACTAGGAAAGGAGCAATATCAGTTAATAACCAAAGCACCACAGCACTGTTTGCAGAGACAATCTGTTCAGGGTGTAGCTGCTTGGACTTGCTCCCTGTAACTATCGCATTCAGCTGGCTCCCTTCATCTCCAGGCTGGAGATGGCGAGCTAAAATTTAACATATTTTGCGAATGGAGCAAAAAGAGCAAGGAGAGGACACACTTAAGGCTCTGTATCGCCTATCAAAACCTAGAAGGACATCCCTCTCCACTCCTGATGCAGGGTAATGCAACTGAAAACAATTCGGAGCTTTTTCCAATGATGGCCTAAACATTTTAATGGCAGGCACGTCTGAATCCCCTACCAACAACCTGCTGATGATACTATACGGCTGTTAAAAAGTCTTCACAGCCAAGGGAAGAGCAGATCTGAACAGACTGGTTTACTTTATACAGTGGATCTACCAGGGAAAAAACAGAAGACTGAAGCCTGAGAACAGCTAATAAGCTGCAAACTACAAGTCATTCCAGAAAAAAATTTTAAAAAATGCATTACTCGTCTATATCTCCACCAAAATGCAGGAGCTTTGTTCAAAATGCATCTCCAGAGCTGAACTGGTATCAGAGAGCTTCTTCTGTCCAGACAAGGTTTGAGAGAGGAGCTGTCTCCCCAGTGGACACCAGTAAGACCATGCAGATACCTCCTTTGCACAAAGGTTACCATCCTGGTCTGAGCTTAAGTGCTGAGAGAGCTCAAGAGGCAGGTAGGTGAGAACAGAAACTTTGTGAAGAATAAGGACAAACATGGTCAGAGACAGTGACTGATTTCTAACCAGTGAGCAGGATGTTCCTACGCTACAAAAAGGATTTCTGCAGACAGTGTATATGGGTAAAGATTTGCTGCTTTTTCCATTTCAGGCCAAACAAATGGGACTGCAGTGTGTTATGTACATACACAGGAAAATATTCTAATTTATGGCATCACTTTCTTCTCCAACAGGAAACAGAATGAGTGTTTAACTCCTGAGACCTCTTCGTAAAGGGGCAGAATTAACCATGAATCATCAGCATTTGTCGACTCGGCTGATATTTTTGAGTGCACCTCGAGAAAAATGCCTGTGAGAGAACTTGGGACCGAGGAAGCAATCAATAATTTCCATTGGAACCCATTTTAAAGAGGCAAGGCAGAATACAGCCCTAAATAACACAAGTAACAGACTGGATGTCAGGACTACAGGCTACATTCCTACTTCAGAAAATTATTTGCTGCACCCTGGCAAGTCACTGACCAACTCTGCATGTTTGACTCTATTTGTCTATTTATGCAACCTGCAGGGGCCTCATCAATGCATGATTTATGTTTAAAAAGAGCTGGGAGTACCACAGGTGAAATGCATTGTAACATTTAAAACCACCAGCAACAGAGACCTCCTAAATGTTGAAAATTATTTTCTTGTTACAATTGAGAAAAGCTGTTTTCCCTTTAGAGATCCAGCAGGAACCTCTTTCCCTTCTTTTCAGCTGGAAGAATGTGACTGAGTCAAGGCTAAGGAAGTAAGAAATATGAAGGATAGGGAGAAAGAAGAGAATTCTTAAAGAACTGGTTTCTTATCTTCTCAGCTCACAAATATAAACCAATTCTGGCCATGCCAGAACTTGCTTTGCATCCACCATTTGCTTGGAATTACAGAAAACCCTTGGGAAAAAAGAGTTGTAAAGATTTACCCTTCTGCATCAGGATCTAAAATGACAGCCAGTTCCGTTAACACAAGCCCGGCCAAGTAATGCTGTTGGCGGAAAGGCACAGACAATTCAAACATATTTGCAATCTTCTGGTCTTGGACATTTGTGGAGAACCCAGAACTCTGTGAAAAAAATGGAGTTTCAAAAGTTGCATAATGAGGCCCCTCGGAACACAGAGTCAGAGTTTATGAAATACATTAGAAGCCATTTTCAGAGTTAAAGACCATCTCATATAAACCACCTTTTCCCTTTTTTGTTTGGATCTAGGCACAGCTACTTACATTACAACCAAGCTCACTAAACCTTCTCTTAATTCTGTTTGTTGTTATTGCCTTCCCACCCACAGGGCAGGCCTTAGGGAAGTTAAGCCAAATAACCTTTAAAAGTGGATTAGTTAAACTTTTAACTCAGGTATGGACACTCTTATTCAGGCTAAAGAAGGCGTTAATTTGATTTAGTTTGTGTAATTTTGCAACTAATTAATCCACTTGAAGGACACACTTGCTAATTCAAATTACTTTTTTCTGAGGACTAAGCCACAGTGTGCTAGAAAGACCCTTGTTTTGTAAGAAAAGGGTAACACTGGACAAAACATTTTCTTTAACGGCTCATTTACGTTCATGTGTTTGTCCGTTATAGGAGGAGACTAGTTCCCTAAGGACAGTGTGTGGTCACTATGAGGACAGGGATATGGGCATTCTTTTTTCAATAGTAACAGAAGAAAAGAAGTCAAAACCTATGTGGCAGGAAAAACTGATTTCTAAATAAATGCTAACAATAATACTAGCAAGCAGAAGTTAAAAATACAGGTGACTCAACTGCCTCTCAGAACAAAGCTCAGCTTGCATTTCCACAAAGGATCCTTGTCAGCACGTACCTGAGAAGTTGCTGAAGACACAGATGGTGATGGAGATGCAGGTGGTGTGAGCAAGCTGCAGGGTAAATTCAAGGTGACGTAGTGTTCATGGCTGCAAATGATGCGGAGGAAGTCCAGCCTCAAAGATGCCAGGTTACTTGGATTTGTTAAGGAATACATCTTTAAAGACACCTGGCAAGTGTAGCCCATAAAAATGCAGTCAGCACCAAAAGAGAGTACAAATGCAGCACGAGCCCCCCGTCCCACCACTGCTCCCCTAAAATGCTTCCAAAGCAAGAACCGAAGAGCTTGATATCATTAAACGGTCGCATCAGATCCACTTTGTGCTACAGATTAACTTCTGATCTGCAGAAGCCATACACATCCCAACCAATGGCATGTATCAGTACAAAATGTATATGAGTCATATTTATATACGGAAATAAAGAACTACGTGCTTCGCATCCCATTGGTTTCAGCAGGGAGTTGTGAAAAGCAGGAGCGCAGTGTGATGCATTAACAGGTCAAAGATGCAGGTTGGCAAATATACAGTAGGTAACAAAGCTCAAATGATACTGCTGTTCTTGCCCTTTATATAAAATGCTTTAGACTCTGCAGCAAAAATGAGTCTAAGCCCAAGCTCCTGATACCTCGTCATCTCCTTTGTGCACAGTGTCAGCATGGATGTTTGTAGTCAAACGAAACTTTGTGGTTCAAGGTGATTTCCCTGCCACAACATTGCAAATAAACTTCCCAACGTATAATGCAGAAACCCTCCTTATGGGGGAGGAGACCTTGCACCCTCTGGGGGATGGAAGGGGAGCCTGGTGATCATACGTGGTCAACGTGTCCTTGAGAGACCCTCTGAAAAACCACGACAGTCTGAGCTCCCGCACAAAAACTCCTACTAATTTTTGATTCAATTACTTTGAACACGGTGAGCAGAGGGAATAATTCTTCCTTCCTGCTGCATGTCCATTCACTCAAAGGGAGTTACTCCTAATTAGAGTGTAATCAGAGAGGTGTAAACTCCAAATCACCACTGAGAATGCCTTGCTATCTTTAAAAAGATCTGAACAGCAGAATTCTGGCTCCATGCTTTACTGTCTGTCCAAAGAAAGTTAAGAGTAATAGGCTATGCTACGGTTCACAGTTAAGTCATCATATTTATCTGCATTCACCTGTTTATAGCAGGTCTTAATAAGACCAAAAACAAATCCTCTGTCCATGATAGACAACAGGTCATTGAGGAAAAATGCCAGACTCGTGTTGAGCCTTTCCACCATTTCTGTATCCTAGAGAGAAGGAAGAGAAAAATGGGAAAGAAAACAAAGAAGGTCACTGTACATTTTCAAACAATTCCTGGTCTAGGCACCAGCACACAACATGCAGGAGGTCTGGTGCCTGGGCTCTGACCGGGGTTGAGTTTAATTGTTTTGCCATTACCTTCTGAAACCGAGAGACTATATCACTGGCAATTGTGCTGACCAAAGCAGTTACATCATCCATGAAACGCTCAGGAAAACGATTCTTTCTTGGCGCATCCAGTTTGTCAGCAAAATACAAATGATGCACCATGCTCTTCACCTACGGGAATATAAATTACAACGAAGCCGCTTGCGGTTGTTGCTGTTTGCCTTTTAAACTATGAACTGTGAGACAATAAGCAAAGTCTTTCCAGTTTGCTCACCATCAGCTCGAAGAAGAACCAGGCCTGCTGCAGGGCCGCCTCCCGCACGCTCCCGCTGCACACAACCCACTGTAAGGCCAGCTCTTCGTGAAAAAGCTACACAGATTCAAAACCCAGAGTTAGCCCCAGCCTCCAGAGCAGCTCACAAAACAGTCCGCATGAGAAATGGTAGCAACGGTCCATGGAAAGTATGGCAAACAATGAGGTTAAGCAAAATAAGGAACTGGGAACATGACAGCAGTGGTGGCATCCCTTAAAGAAATCCCCAGCTAACGATGAGGGATGACGTTATGGTACGTGATGTGAGAAACGTTTCACAGCATCTCGCTCGCTCCAAAATTGAATTCCAAGTGTCAAAAGAATTTTCCACCCACCCACCCACCCCCAAAAAAAAAAAAAAGTTTGGTGCTCAAATTAGTTTAGTTTAAAAGTCTACCTTTCTGCCTGGTCTGATTTTCGCAGGAAAAAGGAGTAAAAAGTGGACATATAAAGCGATTTGTACAAAGATGTGTATTTACTGTGAGAAAGGACTTAAAACAGTACGAAGGAAAGGTGGGGCTAAGAAACAGCTTTTTCATTTCTTGTCTTGGGAGGACCAACCCACAGCCTGGACGTTGTCAGCGAGCACATTTTCATTACACAAAAAGTCAGGCATTTTGTCTTTCGGCCATTGTTTAGTAGGATCTCGTCTCCTCTAAGGGAGTGTGCTTTCAAAGTAACTCCTACGCACTTTCTGGAGTCACTTTGGATCAACACCTAAGTTAACTGAGCTCAGCACACACCCGTAGCGCTGGCCATCTAACATATTATAATTTTGCACACAAGAATGGATCATTTACATGTCTAGACACTGCTATTCATATTTTTTGAAAGCCAGTAATAAACTGGCTCCAAACACTATGGACATTAAATCAGCTACTCCTCATCATTTTGTTCTTCCCGATTCAACTCTGTCAGAGAATACTTCATATTCACTGCAGCCTGGGTATTCAGAGGTGCTAAACAACAGCAGTTCCTAATGACCTCGGAAAAAATCAGGCTATAAATAAAAGGATAGATTGCATCATGTTTTCAGAATGACTTGACCTCCCTGCCCCACAATATCAATTGTCTTCACTGAAATCTACCTTTTTAGTTGGTAATCGTCCTGTTAATGTTTGTAAGAAACTTGACGTCTCAGTGTGCGAAGACATACGATTACAACTTCGATCCGTAGCCTACGGAGTGGAGATGAATGAATGATGACAGGACATTAAAGTTTGCTGTGGATGGGGTTTGCAGCTCAAGGACAATGTACGTTTACAAAAATACTGTTCCAACTGTAGGCTTTTACTGTCTTTACACCTTTTTATGCATTCTCAAACTCTTAGTCATTTACAGGTTTGGTTTAAACAAAATGACAGTACTTTTTACTGTTTTAAGACAGAGAGACTATTAAAGTAACTGCATGTTCTTATGCACAAAGACACTTAATGCTGCAAAGCATGAAACTTTTTCATCCTTCTATTTTATCAACATGCATACATCAAGGAAGTAATATTCGTCATTTCAGTCCATACCTCTCAATCTACCGGAGACCAAGCACGTGGGGATGTGCCCCACAGCCACGCTGCTACTGGCACAGGGAACGAGAGCGTTACTGAAATTCTCTTTCTGATGGAAATAATTTGCCCTGAGTGCAAGTGAACTCAGACTGAATATTTCTGGGAGACCGATTAACTTGAAAGGAGGTACAGTTGAGAGGTACGTTCAAGGCAACCATGCAGTGGAAAGCAGCAGGCAACAGGGGCTAAATAAGTTAAGTTTTTCTGACCGAAGCTGCTATTAAGTTTTCATACTTTGCAACACAGAACAGATGCAGTTGGCCCTAGCAAGTCACTGGCTCCAGCACTCAAATTCACATGTTTTAAGAGAGAATTTTACACGTGTACCAATTTTGGTTTAACAATATTCCACTCAACAGTCATGAAGGATTACTTGATGATGAATACTTAATGCTTGATGAAAATGGCAAAATGGTTCACAACATCAAAAGAAATGGCAAACATGGACAAAACTATGAAGCTGTGATTAATGTTCCCACTTAGAAAT
Organism: Numenius arquata; assembly: GCF_964106895.1. Taxonomy (NCBI): domain Eukaryota; kingdom Metazoa; phylum Chordata; class Aves; order Charadriiformes; family Scolopacidae; genus Numenius; species Numenius arquata. The sequence continues at coordinate 59,276,336 of NC_133583.1, forward strand.
GTGCTCCACTTGAAGCTGAAACTAGTGTTAGGGAGAGAGAGAGAAAAAAAGAAAAGAAAAGCAGTCACAGCATTTACATTTCACAGACCAGCAACCACTGAAATGAAAGAAGGGGACACGTTCACGCATTTTGAGGTTTTTCATGCAGTGTGGTGAGGTGGTAGGGGAGAAGATGCTAATTTATGAAAAAAAAAAATCACAAAGTTTTCAAGGAGTAAATAAATAATAAT